>NC_141535.1:178138750-178480000 GCF_021556685.1 Rattus norvegicus
ATCCAAACTATTCCACAAAATTGAAACAGATGGAGCCCTACCGAATTCCTTCTACGAAGCTACAATTACTCTTATACCTAAACCACACAAAGACACAACAAAGAAAGAGAACTTCAGACCAATTTCCCTTATGAATATCGACGCAAAAATACTCAATAAAATTCTGGCAAACCGAATTCAAGAGCACATCAAAACAATCATCCACCATGATCAAGTAGGCTTCATCCCAGGCATGCAGGGATGGTTTAATATACGGAAAACCATCAACGTGATCCATTATATAAACAAACTGAAAGAACAGAACCACATGATCATTTCATTAGATGCTGAGAAAGCATTTGACAAAATTCAACACCCCTTCATGATAAAAGTCCTGGAAAGAATAGGAATTCAAGGCCCATACCTAAACATAGTAAAAGCCATATACAGCAAACCAGTTGCTAACATTAAACTAAATGGAGAGAAACTTGAAGCAATCCCACTAAAATCAGGGACTAGACAAGGCTGCCCACTCTCTCCCTACTTATTCAATATAGTTCTTGAAGTTCTAGCCAGAGCAATCAGACAACAAAAGGAGATCAAAGGGATACAGATCGGAAATGAAGAGGCCAAAATATCACTATTTGCAGATGATATGATAGTATATTTAAGTGATCCCAAAAGTTCCACCAGAGAACTACTAAAGCTGATAAACAACTTCAGCAAAGTGGCTGGGTATAAAATTAACTCAAATAAATCAGTTGCCTTCCTCTATACAAAAGAGAAACAAGCCGAGAAAGAAATTAGGGAAACGACACCCTTCATAATAGACCCAAATAATATAAAGTACCTCGGTGTGACTTTAACCAAGCAAGTAAAAGATCTGTACAATAAGAACTTCAAGACACTGAGGAAAGAAATTGAAGAAGACCTCAGAAGATGGAAAGATCTCCCATGCTCATGGATTGGCAGGATTAATAGAGTAAAAATGGCCATTTTACCAAAAGCAATCTACAGATTCAATGCAATCCCCATCAAAATACCAATCCAATTCTTCAAAGAGTTAGACAGAACAATTTGCAAATTCATCTGGAATAACAAAAAACCCAGGATAGCTAAAGCTATCCTCAACAATAAAAGGACTTCAGGGGGAATCACTATCCCTGAACTCAAGCAGTATTACAGAGCAATAGTGATAAAAACTGCATGGTATTGGTACAGAGACAGACAGATAGACCAATGGAATAGAATTGAAGACCCAGAAATGAACCCACACACCTATGGTCACTTGATTTTTGACAAAGGAGCCAAAACCATCCAATGGAAAAAAGATAGCATTTTCAGCAAATGGTGCTGGTTCAACTGGAGGGCAACATGTAGAAGAATGCAGATCGATCCATGCTTATCACCCTGTACAAAGCTTAAGTCCAAGTGGATCAAGGACCTCCACGTCAAACCAGACACACTCAAACTAATAGAAGAAAAACTAGGGAAGCATCTGGAACACATGGGCACTGGAAAAAATTTCCTGAACAAAACACCAATGGCTTATGCTCTAAGATCAAGAATTGACAAATGGGATCTCATAAAACTGCAAAGCTTCTGTAAGGCAAAGGACACTGTGGTTAGGACAAAACGGCAACCAACAGATTGGGAAAAGATCTTTACCAACCCTACAACAGATAGAGGCCTTATATCCAAAATATACAAAGAACTCAAGAAGTTAGACCGCAGGGACACAGATAACCCTATTAAAAAATGGGGTTCAGAGCTAAACAAAGAATTCACAGCTGAGGAATGCCGAATGGCTGAGAAACACCTAAAGAAATGTTCAACATCTTTAGTCATAAGGGAAATGCAAATCAAAACAACCCTGAGATTTCACCTCACACCAGTGCGATTGGCTAAGATCAAAAACTCAGTTGACAGCAGATGCTGGCGAGGTTGTGGAGAAAGAGGAACACTCCTCCATTGTTGGTGGGATTGCAGACTGGTAAAACCATTCTGGAAATCAGTCTGGAGGTTCCTCAGAAAATTGGACATTGAACTGCCTGAGGATCCAGCTATACCTCTCTTGGGCATATACCCAAAAGATGCCTCAACATATAAAAGAGACACGTGCTCCACTATGTTCATCGCAGCCTTATTTATAATAGCCAGAAAATGGAAAGAACCCAGATGCCCTTCAACAGAGGAATGGATACAGAAAATGTGGTACATCTACACAATGGAATACTACTCAGCTATAAAAAACAACGAGTTTATGAAATTCGTAGGCAAATGGTTGGAACTGGAAAATATCATCCTGAGTGAACTAACCCAATCACAGAAAGACATACATGGTATGCACTCATTGATAAGTGGCTATTAGCCCAAATGCTTGAATTACCCTAGATCCCAAGAACAAACGAAACTCAAGACGGATGATCAAAATGTGAATGCTTCACTCCTTCTTTAAATGAGGAAAAAGAATACCCTTGGCAGGGAAGGGAGAGGCAAAGATTAAAACAGAGACTGAAGGAACACCCATTCAGAGCCTGTCCCACATTTGGCCCATACATATACAGCCACCCAATTGGACTAGATGGATGAAGCAAAGAAGTGCAGACCGACAGGAGCCGGATGTAGATCGCTCCTGAGAGACACAGCCAGAATACAGCAAATACAGATGCGAATGCCAGCAGCAAACCACTGAACTGAGAATAGGTCCCCTATTGAAGGAATCAGAGAAAGAACTGGAAGAGCTTGAAGGGGCTCGAGACCCCAAAAGTACAACAATGCCAAGCAACCAGAGCTTCCAGGGACTAAGCCACTACCTAAAGACTATACATGGACTGACCCTGGACTCTGACCCCATAGGTAGCAATGAATATCCTAGTAAGAGCACCAGTGGAAGGGGAAGCCCTGGGTCCTGCTAAGACTGAACCCCCAGTGAACTAGTCTATGGGGGGAGGGCGGCAATGGTGGGCGGTTTGGGAGGGGAACACCCATAAGGAAGGGGAGGGGGGAGGGGGATATTTGCCCGGAAACCGGGAAAGGGAATAACACTCGAAATGTATATAAGAAATACTCAAGTTAATAAAAAAAAAAAAAACAAACATGGAATATCCAAACACACCAGAAAAGCAAGATCTAGTTTCAAAATCATATTTGATCATGATGCTGGAGGACTTCAAGAAAGACGTGACGAACTCCCTTAGAGAACAAGTAGAAGCCTACAGAGAGGAATCGCAAAAATGCCTGAAAGAATCGCAAAAATCCCTGAAAGAATTCCAGGAAAACATAAATAAACAAGTAGAAGCCCATAGAGAGGAGACACAAAAATCCCTGAAAGAATTCCAGGAAAACACAATCAAACAGTTGAAGGAATTAAAAATGGAAATAGAAGCAATCAAGAAAGAACACATGGAAACAACCCTGGATATAGAAAAGCAAAAGAAGAGACAAGGAGCTGTAGATACAAGCTTCACCTACAGAATACAAGAGATGGAAGAGAGAATCTCAGGAGCAGAAGATTCCATAGAAATCATTGACTCAACTGTCAAAGATAATGTAAAGCGGAAAAAGCTACTGGTCCAAAACATACAGGAAATCCAGGACTCAATGAGAAGATCAAACCTAAGGATAATAGGTAGAGAAGAGAGTGAAGACTCCCAGCTCAAAGGACCAGTAAATATCTTCAACAAAATCATAGACGAAAACTTCCCTAACCTAAAAAAAGAGATACCCATAGACATACAAGAAGCCTACAGAACTCCAAATAGATTGGACCAGAAAAGAAACACCTCCCGTCACATAATTGTCAAAACACCAAACGCACAAAATAAAGAAAGAATATTAAAAGCAGTAAGGGAAAAAGGTCAAGTAACATATAAAGGCAGACCTATCAGAATCACACCAGACTTCTCGCCAGAAACTATGAAGGCCAGAAGATCCTGGACTGATGTCATACAGACCCTAAGAGAACACAAATGCCAGCCCAGGTTACTGTATCCAGCAAAACTCTCAATTAACATTGATGGAGAAACCAAGATATTCCATGACAAAACCAAATTTACACAATATCTTTCTACAAATCCAGCACTACAAAGGATAATAAATGGTAAAGCCCAACATAAGGAGGCAAGCTATACCCTAGAAGAAGCAAGAAACTAATTGTCTTGGCAACAAAACAAAGAGAATGAAAGCACACAAACATAACCTCACATCCAAATATGAATATAACGGGAAGCAATAATCACTATTCCTTAATATCTCTCAACATCAATGGCCTCAACTCCCCAATAAAAAGACATAGATTAACAAACTGGATACGCAACGAGGACCCTGCATTCTGCTGCCTACAGGAAACACACCTGAGAGACAAAGACAGACACTACCTCAGATTGAAAGGCTGGAAAACAATTTTCCAAGCAAATGGTCAGAAGAAGCAAGCTGGAGTAGCCATTCTAATATCAAATAAAATCAATTTCCAACTAAAAGTCATCAAAAAAGATAAGGAAGGACACTTCATATTCATCAAAGGAAAAATCCACCAAGATGAACTCTCAATCCTAAATAACTATGCCCCAAATACAAGGGCACCTACATATGTAAAAGAAACCTTAGTAAAGCTCAAAACACACATTGCACCTCACACAATAATAGTGGGAGATTTCAACACCCCACTCTCATCAATGGACAGATCATGGAAACAGAAATTAAACAGTGATGTCGACAGACTAAGAGAAGTCATGAGCCAAATGGACTTAACGGATATTTATAGAACATTCTATCCTAAAGCAAAAGGATATACCTTCTTCTCAGCTCCTCATGGTACTTTCTCCAAAATTGACCATATAATTGGTCAAAAAACGGGCCTCAACAGGTACAGAAAGATAGAAATAATCCCATGCGTGCTATCGGACCACCACGGCCTAAAACTGGTCTTCAATAACAATAAGGGAAGAATGCCCACATATACGTGGAAATTGAACAATGCTCTACTCAATGATAACCTGGTCAAGGAAGAAATAAAGAAAGAAATTAAAAACTTTTTAGAATTTAATGAAAATGAAGATACAACATACCCAAACTTATGGGACACAATGAAAGCTGTGCTAAGAGGAAAACTCATAGCGCTGAGTGCCTGCAGAAAGAAACAGGAAAGAGCATATGTCAGCAGCTTGACAGCACACCTAAAAGCTCTAGAACAAAAAGAAGCAAATACACCCAGGAGGAGTAGAAGGCAGGAAATAATCAAACTCAGAGCTGAAATCAACCAAGTAGAAACAAAAAGGACCATAGAAAGAATCAACAGAACCAAAAGTTGGTTCTTTGAGAAAATCAACAAGATAGATAAACCCTTAGCCAGACTAACGAGAGGACACAGAGAGTGCGTCCAAATTAACAAAATCAGAAATGAAAAGGGAGACATAACTACAGATTCAGAGGAAATTCAAAAAATCATCAGATCTTACTATAAAAACCTATATTCAACAAAACTTGAAAATCTTCAGGAAATGGACAATTTCCTAGACAGATACCAGGTATCGAAGTTAAATCAGGAACAGATAAACCAGTTAAACAACCCCATAACTCCTAAGGAAATAGAAGCAGTCATTAAAGGTCTCCCAACCAAAAAGAGCCCAGGTCCAGACGGGTTTAGTGCAGAATTCTATCAAACCTTCATACTAGACCTCATACCAATATTATCCAAACTATTCCACAAAATTGAAACAGATGGAGCACTACCGAATTCCTTCTACGAAGCCACAATTACTCTTATACCTAAACCACACAAAGACACAACAAAGAAAGAGAACTTCAGACCAATTTCCCTTATGAATATCGACGCAAAAATACTCAATAAAATTCTGGCAAACCGAATTCAAGAGCACATCAAAACAATCATCCACCATGATCAAGTAGGCTTCATCCCAGGCATGCAGGGATGGTTTAGTATACGGAAAACCATCAACGTGATCCATCATATAAACAAACTGAAAGAACAGAACCACATGATCATTTCATTAGATGCTGAGAAAGCATTTGACAAAATTCAACACCCCTTCATGATAAAAGTCCTGGAAAGAATAGGAATTCAAGGCCCATACCTAAACATAGTAAAAGGCATATACAGTAAACCAGTTGCTAACATTAAACTAAATGGAGAGAAATTTGAAGCAATCCCACTAAAATCAGGGACTAGACAAGGCTGCCCACTCTCTCCCTACTTATTCAATATAGTTCTTGAAGTTCTAGCCAGAGCAATCAGACAACAAAAGGAGATCAAGGGGATACAGATCGGAAAAGAAGAAGTCAAAATATCACTATTTGCAGATGATATGACAGTATATTTAAGTGATCCCAAAAGTTCCACCAGAGAACTAGTAAAGCTGATAGACAACTTCAGCAAAGTGGCTGGGTATAAAATTAACTCAAATAAATCAGTTGCCTTCCTCTATACAAAAGAGAAACAAGCCGAGAAAGAAATTAGGGAAACGACACCCTTCATAATAGACCCAAATAATATAAAGTACCTCGGTGTGACTTTAACCAAGCAAGTAAAAGATCTGTACAATAAGAACTTCAAGACACTGAGGAAAGAAATTGAAGAAGACCTCAGAAGATGGAAAGATCTCCCATGCTCATGGATTGGCAGGATTAATAGAGTAAAAATGGCCATTTTACCAAAAGCAATCTACAGATTCAATGCAATCCCCATCAAAATACCAATCCAATTCTTCAAAGAGTTAGACAGAACAATTTGCAAATTCATCTGGAATAACAAAAAACCCAGGATAGCTAAAGCTATCCTCAACAATAAAAGGACTTCAGGGGGAATCACTATCCCTGAACTCAAGCAGTATTACAGAGCAATAGTGATAAAAACTGCATGGTATTGGTACAGAGACAGACAGACAGACCAATGGAATAGAATTGAAGACCCAGAAATGAACCCACACACCTATGGTCACTTGATTTTTGACAAAGGAGCCAAAACCATCCAATGGAAAAAAGATAGCATTTTCAGCAACTGGTGCAGGTTCAACTGGAAGGCAACATGTAGAAGAATGCAGATCGATCCATGCTTATCACCCTGTACAAAGCTTAAGTCCAAGTGGATCAAGGACCTCCACATCAAACCAGACACACTCAAACTAATAGAAGAAAAACTAGGGAAGCATCTGGAACACATGGGCACTGGAAAAAATTTCCTGAACAAAACACCAATGGATTATGCTCTAAGATCAAGAATGGACAAATGGGATCTCATAAAACTGCAAAGCTTCTGTAAGGCAAAGGACACTGTGGTTAGGACAAAACGGCAACCAACAGATTGGGAAAAGATCTTTACCAACCCTACAACAGATAGAGGCCTTATATCCAAAATATACAAAGAACTCAAGAAGTTAGACCGCAGGGAAACAAATAACCCTATTAAAAAATGGGGTTCAGAGCTAAACAAAGAATTCACAGCTGAGGAATGCCGAATGGCTGAGAAACACCTAAAGAAATGTTCAACATCTTTAGTCATAAGGGAAATGCAAATCAAAACAACCCTGAGATTTCACCTCACACCAGTGAGAATGGCTAAGATCAAAGACTCAGGTGACAGCAGATGCTGGCGAGGATGTGAAGAAAGAGGAACACTCCTCCATTGTTGGTGAGATTGCAGACTGGTAAAACCATTCTGGAAATCAGTCTGGAGGTTCCTCAGAAAATTGGACATTGAACTGCCTGAGGATCCAGCTATACCTCTCTTGGGCATATACCCAAAAGATGCCTCAACATATAAAAGAGACACGTGCTCCACTATGTTCATCGCAGCCTTATTTATAATAGCCAGAAAATGGAAAGAACCCAGATGCCCTTCAATAGAGGAATGGATACAGAAAATGTGGTACATCTACACAATGGAATATTACTCAGCTATCAAAAACAACGAGTTTATGAAATTCGTAGGCAAATGGTTGGAACTGGAAAATATCATCCTGAGTGAGCTAACCCAATCACAGAAAGACATACATGGTATGCACTCATTGATAAGTGGCTTTTAGCCCAAATGCTTGAATTACCCTAGATCCCTAGAACAAACGAAACTCAAGACGGATGATCAAAATGTGAATGCTTCACTCCTTCTTTAAACGAGGAAAAAGAATACCCTTGGCAGGGAAGGGAGAGGCAAAGATTAAAACAGAGACTGAAGGAACACCCATTCAGAGCCTGCCCCACATGTGGCCCATACATATACAGCCACCCAATTAGACAAGATGGATGAAGCAAAGAAGTGCAGACCGACAGGAGCCGGATGTAGATCGCTCCTGAGAGACACAGCCAGAATACAGCAAATACAGAGGCGAATGCCAGCAGCAAACCACTGAACTGAGAATAAGTCCCCCGTTGAAGGAATCAGAGAAAGAACTGGAAGATCTTGAAGGGGCTCGAGACCCCAAAAGTACAACAATGTCAAGCAATCAGAGCTTCCAGGGACTAAGCCACTACCTAAAGACTATACATGGACTGACCCTGGACTCTGACCCCATAGGTAGCAATGAATATCCTAGTAAGAGCACCAGTGGAAGGGGAAGCCCTGGGTCCTGCTAAGTCTGAACCCCCAGTGAACTAGTCTATGGGGGGAGGGCGGCAATGGGGGGAGGGTTGGGAGGGGAACACCCATAAGGAAAGGGAGGGGGGAGGGGGATGTTTGCCCGGAAACCGGGAAAGGGAATAACACTTGAAATTATATAAGAAATACTCAAGTTAATTAAAAAAAAAAAAAGGGAAAAAAAAAGAATTGGACGCTAAAAGACAGTAAAAAAAAAAAAAAAAAAAAAGAATACACATGTGGCAGCTAAAATCCGTCCACAATTCCTGTCAAGGGACACAATTCTTTCTTATGGTCCCTGTGAGCACTAAATGCACATGGCACAGATATACATATATATATATGCAAATATATATATGCAAATATATATAGGCAAATATATATATTTATAAAATGAACTTCATCCTAGTCAGAGTCACTGCATTACTAACTTGTGAGTCAGTTTTTCCCCCTCAGGAGAGTCACATGTCCATCCAAGATCTGCTTATAAATGCCTGCATACACCTTCTCTGCCAAGGATTCTGAGTGTCTCTGCAGCTTTTGTAAGTGAGCACCAGATTCCCTGGCAGAGGCCTACAGTTTGTCGTTTGTCTTTTTTTTTTTTTTTTTATTTTGTCTATACCTAGCATTTAGCCAAATCTTCCTCATGGATGCCCTTCCTGTTGACTTGACTGGTTTGTTCCAGTCTTTATAATTTCTAAGAATCTTGTGCTACTAAGTAGTTTACCTTTCGGTATATTCTAGAGGGTCAAAATGTCCTCTTTTATATATGACTAAGAAGCTCCCTCAATGACTTACTTATCACTGGCTTTCTTCTTATTTGATATTCTTCTCATCATGTAGACTCTTACTTGTCAGAGGACAGGTTCGGGAATTTTAAATATTCTTTTATCTCCCTACAGTGTTTACATTTTCATTCTCCAAATAGTGTAAGATGGACCAAGGTTTATCCCCAATAGAATGGAAAATAATGAACATCATTGACACATTCAAACAGTTTACTGTGACAGGTCAAAATTCAGATCGTCTGAGTGATAAGGAATTCAAAGAACTTTTAGAGAAGGAAGCACCAAATTTTATTGAGGCATGATTCCTTCCTGAGGGTTGAGAATATAGTCTGCAATAATCAAAGAGACAGATTAATCGTTTTCCATTCAACGTTGAGCATCACTCAGTAACTGTTCTTCTCATACTCAGATACTGATACTTAGGAAACTGCATGTGGACTGTATCGTGAGACATGTTGTTATAGAAGTATGTAGACTTTCCTTAAAGACAGCGATGCATTGTACAATTCAATATATTAGGTTCCCAGAGGATTGCCTGTGTATTTTTATTTTAGATATATTATTGGATAATGGCTGTGGTAAAAGACAGGTAAATTCTACCATAAAGTCGGAATATTTAAGCTAAGGTAAGGTGTCTACAAAAGAACAAAGTACAAGGAGGTCAATGACTTTGGCTTGGAAGTACACCAATAATAAACTATGGATGTGGGACAGACTTAGGGCCAATTCTCATAGTATTTGGATAGAAAATGCAAGAACAAAAGCCCATTTCAACAAAGTTAATATTCTCTTTTCAACCATGGGGAAATAAGGACATTTATTGAGATAGATGACACACAGTTTCCAGTTTCTATTTGATCTCTGAAGTTTATCATCTGTGATCAAAATGTCAGCTTTCCTTACACTCCTTTTAGGTGGAAATTTTCTTTTGTGGACAAAATTGGTGATGTAGACAGTTATTCTTTTTTCCTTTTAATATTATTTATTATAATTCATAATATTTTACTTTCTTCTGTGTGCTTTTTGGCCTGTAGTGTATGCTTCTTTAGTGTGTACACTGAAACACATTAAGATCCACTATTAAATTTGAGAGTCCTCATACAGATCTCCTGCATACAACTTTGCTTATGCTCTAGAATCTAGAAAGCTTTACCATTTCAAGAGTCTGTATACAATTGTTCTGTTCAGTGTTTCTCAGTAAGAAGCCTGAGTGAGATGCACTAAACTAGTTGCCTTCAGGGGAAACAAAAAGGAAGAATTGACTGAGATGCAGAAAAATAACAGACGCTTTCAAGTCAGTGTTTCATTTATATTCTATTTCCTTCCCTTCCTGAGATCCTAGCTTCAGCATTTGTAAGATCCATTCATGTTTTAGAAAGCCAGTAGTCTACTGACTTCATCAACGACAATGGCATTTATGTGGTTTAATTTTTTATAATGATGAATGCAGGGAATTCCTAGACTTAATGAATGTTATATGTTCCAGTGCAAAGCAGAAACCTCTGCTGAATTTGGAGGATGTAAAGTATCAAAATGGAAATTACTAGCATTTGCCTAGTTTAGCTCATCATGAATATTCTGTTCTTTACTTTTATACTTAAATAGGAATCCTTGGTCTGTTGCATATGCATTTGCTATCTGGTCACTCAATATGCACCCTGATACTTTATACTGGACACAATCAATGCTAACAGAAATCACTCTTCTAGATTTTGGAGGAAGATCCTGTAATAAAACATTTACACAAATTGGAAAAGGAGCTCATCTTTGAAGAGTCATGGGATATGATAATAAAAATGGCACTTGAATACAATGAGAAGATGGGCAGCAATGCTGTTTAATATTATCATCCTCACAATCATTTCCTGGCTTTGAAGTGGGTGAAAATAGCCATGGCCAAATCCATTAAGCTTGAGTTCAAGGCACCTAGCATCTAAACAGCCAGTGTTCCATAAATATTATGCCACTAGCATTAATAAAATGAATGTGGACCTGGAATTCAGGGGAATAAAGTCTTTTCCACATTTAAGCTCTCAGTGCTCTTGATGTCAATTTATTTGTTCTCCACTTACAACTGACCATCAGTTGTTCTGCAGTTTTCTACAATGGTTAAAGTTCTTCATTCACTCACAAAGAAATGACCAACAAGAAAACTTTAGGACTGTTTTTTTGCCACTTTTGTTCATCTCCTTAACAATGTCATACTAGGGAAATCAGTTGAAATTCCCATGTTCAGCTTATCACCAGGGCCCTTGTCACTGTAGAAATTCAAAGTTGATAGTCTCTTCTCAACATATATGTCATTTTACAGCAGGGTATGGACTATTCTATGCATAACCATTAATGATTTCATCTCTCTCCTATTTAAAATTGTATACAACAAACAGTGTTTCTGAAAAGAATTCATAGCAGAAGCGAAATGCTGGAGCTCTAGTTGTATGAAGAGATAGAGAAAAATACAATCAGGACTAAGAAAGCTATTGGTGAGTCCATGTTTCCTTGATTTTGGTAAAGTGTCTAATTTCTTGGTCCTTATATTATGGCATGCTCTTCTGCAAGTTAAAAGTTGTAATTCATTCCCAATCCTCTGCATGGTGGAAGTAATGCATCTCGTTTGATAATATCCATGAATTTTGTGAGCTATAGTGCAGACTCACAGGAGATGTTGCAGTTGATTCATGATCTTATGTGTTTCAACTTAGAAACACCCAGAGTAAAATGCACTACAGGAAGTGTCTCCTAGATTCTCTCCTCATGACCTATAGTTACTGTGGACCCATGTTGAGTACGTCTTTTTTTTTTTTTTTTTTTTTAGATTTAGGTATTTTTTTAATTTAGAATTTTTATACAATATATCTTTTTTTTTATTAACTTGAGTATTTCTTATATACATTTCAAGTGTTATTCCCTTTCCTGGTTTCCGGGCAAACATCCCCCTCCCTCCTCCCCTTCCTTATGGGTGTTCCCCTCCCAACCCTCCCCCCATTGCCGCCCTCCCCCCATAGTCTAGTTCACTGGGGGTTCAGACTTAGCAGGACCCAGGGCTTCCCCTTCCACTGGTGCTCTTATTAGGATATTCATTGCTACCTATGGGGTCAGAGTCCAGGGTCAGTCCATGTATAGTCTTTAGGTAGTGGCTTAGTCCCTGGAAGCTCTGGTTGCTTGACATTGTTGTACTTTTGGGGTCTCGAGCCCCTTCAAGCTCTTCCAGTTCTTTCTCTGATTCCTTCAATAGGGGACCTATTCTCAGTTCAGTGGTTTGCTGCTGGCATTCGCCTCTGTATTTGCTGTATTCTGGCTGTGTCTCTCAGTAGCGATCTACATCCGGCTCCTGTCGGTCTGCACTTCTTTGCTTCATCCATCTTGTCTAATTGGGTGGCTGTATATGTATGGGCCACATGTGGGCCAGGCTCTGAATGGGTGTTCCTTCAGTCTCTGTTTTAATCTTTGCCTCTCCCTTCCCTGCCAAGGGTATTTTTTTCCTCATTTAAAGAAGGAGTGAAGCATTCACATTTTGATCATCCGTCTTGAGTTTCGTTTGTTCTAGGCATCTAGGGTAATTCAAGCATTTGGGCTAATAGCCACTTATCAATGAGTGCATACCACGTATGTCTTTCTGTGATTGGGTTAGCTCACTCAGGATGATATTTTCCAGTTCCAACCATTTGCCTACGAATTTCATAGACTCGTTGTTTTTGATAGCTGAGTAATATTCCATTGTGTAGATGTACCACATTTTCTGTATCCATTCCTCTGTTGAAGGGCATCTGGGTTCTTTCCATTTTCTGGCTATTATAAATAAGGCTGCGATGAACATAGTGGAGCACGTGTCTCTTTTATATGTTGAGGCATCTTTTGGGTATATGCCCAAGAGAGGTATAGCTGGATCCTCAGGCAGTTCAATGTCCAATTTTCTGAGGAACCTCCAGACTGATTTCCAGAATGGTTTTACCAGTCTGCAATCTCACCAACAATGGAGGAGTGTTCCTCTTTCTCCACATCCTCGCCAGCATCTGCTGTCACCTGAGTTTTTGATCTTAGCCATTCTCACTGGTGTGAGGTGAAATCTCAGGGTTGTTTTGATTTGCATTTCCCTTATGACTAAAGATGTTGAACATTTCTTTAGGTGTTTCTCAGCCATTCGGCATTCCTCAGCTGTGAATTCTTTGTTTAGCTCTGAACCCCATTTTTTAATAGGGTTATTTGTTTCCCTGCGGTCTAGCTTCTTGAGTTCTTTGTATATTTTGGATATAAGGCCTCTATCTGTTGTAGGATTGGTAAAGATCTTTTCCCAATCTGTTGGTTGCCGTTTTGTCCTAACCACAGTGTCCTTTGCCTTACAGAAGCTTTGCAGTTTTATGAGATCCCATTTGTCCATTCTTGATCTTAGAGCATAAGCCATTGGTGTTTTGTTCAGGAAATTTTTTCCAGTGCCCATGTGTTCCAGATGCTTCCCTAGTTTGTCTTCTATTAGTTTGAGTGTGTCTGCTTTGATGTGGAGGTCCTTGATCCACTTGGACTTAAGCTTTGTACAGGGTGATAAGCATGGATCGATCTGCATTCTTCTACATGTTGCCCTCCAGTTGAACCAGCACCATTTGCTGAAAATGCTATCTTTTTTCCATTGGATGGTTTTGGCTCCTTTGTCAAAAATCAAGTGACCATAGGTGTGTGGGTTCATTTCTGGGTCTTCAATTCTATTCCATTGGTTTATCTGTCTGTCTCTGTACCAATACCATGCAGTTTTTATCACTATTGCTCTGTAATACTGCTTGAGTTCAGGGATAGTGATTCCCCCTGAAGTCCTTTTATTGTTGAGGATAGCTTTAGCTATCCTGGGTTTTTTGTTATTCCAGATGAATTTGCAAATTGTTCTGTCTAACTCTTTGAAGAATTGGATTGGTATTTTGATGGGGATTGCATTGAATCTGTAGATTGCATTTGGTAAAATGGCCATTTTTACTCTATTAATCCTGCCAATCCATGAGCATGGGAGATCTTTCCATCTTCTGAGGTCTTCTTCAATTTCTTTCCTCAGTGTCTTGAAGTTCTTATTGTACAGATCTTTTACTTGCTTGGTTAAAGTCACACCGAGGTACTTTATATTATTTGGGTCTATTATGAAGGGTGTCGTTTCCCTAATTTCTTTCTCGGCTTGTTTCTCTTTTGTATAGAGGAAGGCAACTGATTTATTTGAGTTAATTTTATACCCAGCCACTTTGCTGAAGTTGTCTATCAGCTTTACTAGTTCTCTGGTGGAACGTTTGGGATCACTTAAATATACTATCATGTCGTCTGCAAATAGTGACATTTTGACCTCTTCTTTTCCGATCTGTATCCCCTTGATCTCCTTTTGTTGTCTGATTGCTCTGGCTAGAACTTCAAGAACTATATTGAATAAGTAGGGAGAGAGTGGGCAGCCTTGTCTAGTCCCTGATTTTAGTGGGATTGCTTCAAGTTTCTCTCCATTTAGTTTAATGTTAGCAACTGGTTTGCTGTATATGGCTTTTACTATGTTTAGGTATGGGCCTTGAATTCCTATTCTTTCCAGGACTTTTATCATGAAGGGGTGTTGAATTTTGTCAAATGCTTTCTCAGCATCTAATGAAATGATCATGTGGTTCTGTTCTTTCAGTTTGTTTATATAATGGATCACGTTGATGGTTTTCCGTATATTAAACCATCCCTGCATGCCTGGGATGAAGCCTACTTGATCATGGTGGATGATTGTTTTGATGTGCTCTTGAATTCGGTTTGCCAGAATTTTATTGAGTATTTTTGCGTCGATATTCATAAGGGAAATTGGTCTGAAGTTCTCTTTCTTTGTTGTGTCTTTGTGTGGTTTAGGTATAAGAGTAATTGTGGCTTCGTAGAAGGAATTCGGTAGGGCTCCATCTGTTTCAATTTTGTGGAATAGTTTGGATAATATTGGTATGAGGTCTTCTATGAAGGTTTGATAGAATTCTGCACTAAACCCGTCTGGACCTGGGCTCTTTTTGGTTGGGAGACCTTTAATGACTGCTTCTATTTCCTTAGGAGTTATGGGGTTGTTTAACTGGTTTATCTGTTTCTGATTTAACTTTGATACCTGGTATCTGTCTAGGAAATTGTCCATTTCCTGAAGATTTTCAAATTTTGTTGAATATAGGTTTTTATAGTAAGATCTGATGATTTTTTGAATTTCCTCTGAATCTGTAGTTTTGTCTCCCTTTTCATTTCTGATTTTGTTAATTTGGACGCACTCTCTGTGTCCTCTCGTTAGTCTGGCTAAGGGTTTATCTATCTTGTTGATTTTCTCAAAGAACCAACTTTTGGTTCTTTTGATTCTTTCTATGGTCCTTTTTGTTTCTACTTGGTTGATTTCAGCTCTGAGTTTGATTATTTCCTGCCTTCTACTCCTCCTGGGTGTATTTGCTTCTTTTTGTTCTAGAGCTTTTAGGTGTGCTGTCAAGCTGCTGACATATGCTCTTTCCTGTTTCTTTCTGCAGGCACTCAGCGCTATGAGTTTTCCTCTTAGCACAGCTTTCATTGTGTCCCATAAGTTTGAGTATGTTGTATCTTCATTTTCATTAAATTCTAAAAAGTTTTTAATTTCTTTCTTTATTTCTTCCTTGACCAGGTTATCATTGAGTAGAGCATTGTTCAATTTCCACGTATATGTGGGCATTCTTCCCTTATTGTTATTGAAGACCAGTTTTAGGCCGTGGTGGTCCGATAGCACGCATGGGATTATTTCTATCTTTCTGTACCTGTTGAGGCCCGTTTTTTGACCAATTATATGGTCAATTTTGGAGAAAGTACCATGAGGAGCTGAGAAGAAGGTATATCCTTTTGCTTTAGGATAGAATGTTCTATAAATATCCGTTAAGTCCATTTGGCTCATGACTTCTCTTAGTCTGTCGACATCACTGTTTAATTTCTGTTTCCGTGATCTGTCCATTGATGAGAGTGGGGTGTTGAAATCTCCCACTATTATTGTGTGAGGTGCAATGTGTGTTTTGAGCTTTAGTAAGGTTTCTTTTACATATGTAGGTGCCCTTGTATTTGGGGCATAGATATTTAGGATTGAGAGTTCATCTTGGTGGATTTTTCCTTTGATGAATATGAAGTGTCCTTCCTTATCTTTTTTGATGACTTTTAGTTGAAAGTTGATTTTATTTGATATTAGAATCGCTACTCCAGCTTGCTTCTTCTGACCATTTGCTTGGAAAGTTGTTTTCCAGCCTTTCACTCTGAGGTAGTGTCTGTCTTTGTCTCTGAGGTGTGTTTCCTGTAGGCAGCAGAATGCAGGGTCCTCGTTGCGTATCCAGTTTGTTAATCTATGTCTTTTTATTGGGGAGTTGAGGCCATTGATATTGAGAGATATTAAGGAATAGTGATTATTGTTTCCCTTTATATTCATATTTGGATGTGAGGTTATGTTTGTGTGCTTTCATTCTCTTTGTTTTGTTGCCAAGACGATTAGTTTCTTGCTTCTTCTAGGGTATAGCTTGCCTCCTTATGTTGGGCTTTACCATTTATTATCCTTTGTAGTGCTGGATTTGTGGAAAGATATTGTGTAAATTTGGTTTTGTCATGGAATATCTTGGTTTCTCCATCAATGTTAATTGAGAGTTTTGCTGGATACAGTAACCTGGGCTGGCATTTGTGTTCTCTTAGGGTCTGTATGACATCAGTCCAGGATCTTCTGGCCTTCATAGTTTCTGGCGAGAAGTCTGGTGTGATTCTGATAGGTCTGCCTTTATATGTTACTTGACCTTTTTCCCTTACTGCTTTTAATATTCTTTCTTTATTTTGTGCGTTTGGTGTTTTGACAATTATGTGACGGGAGGTGTTTCTTTTCTGGTCCAATCTATTTGGAGTTCTGTAGGCTTCTTGTATGTCTATGGGTATCTCTTTTTTTAGGTTAGGGAAGTTTTCTTCTATGATTTTGTTGAAGATATTTACTGGTCCTTTGAGCTGGGAGTCTTCACTCTCTTCTATACCTATTATCCTTAGGTTTGATCTTCTCATTGAGTCCTGGATTTCCTGTATGTTTTGGACCAGTAGCTTTTTCCGCTTTACATTATCTTTGACAGTTGAGTCAATGATTTCTATGGAATCTTCTGCTCCTGAGATTCTCTCTTCCATCTCTTGTATTCTGTTGGTGAAGCTTGTATCTACAGCTCCTTGTCTCTTCTTTTGCTTTTCTATATCCAGGGTTGTTTCCATGTGTTCTTTCTTGATTGCTTCTATTTCCATTTTTAATTCCTTCAACTGTTTGATTGTGTTTTCCTGGAATTCTTTCAGGGATTTTTGTGTCTCCTCTCTATGGGCTTCTACTTGTTTATTTATGTTTTCCTGGAATTCTTTCAGGGATTTTTGTGTCTCCTCTCTATGGGCTTCTACTTGTTTATTTATGTTTTCCTGGAATTCTTTCAGGGATTTTTGCGATTCCTCTCTGTAGGCTTCTACTTGTTCTCTAAGGGAGTTCTTCATGTCTTTCTTGAAGTCCTCCAGCATCCTGATCAAAAATGATTTTGAAACTAGATCTTGCTTTTCTCGTGTGTTTGGATATTCCATGTTTGTTTTGATGGGAGAATTGGGCTCCGATGGTGCCATGTAGTCTTGGTTTCTGTTGCTTGGGTTCCTGCGCTTGCCTCTCGCCATCAGATTATCTCTAGTGTTACTTTGTTCTGCTATTTCTGACAGTGGCTAGACTGTCCTATAAGCCTGTGTGTCAGGAGTGCTGTAGACCTGTTTTCCTCTTTTTCAGTCAGTTATGGGGACAGAGTGTTCTGCTTTCGGGCGTGTAGTTTTTCCTCTCTACAGGTCTTCAGCTGTTCCTGTGGGCCTGTGTCTTGAGTTCACCAGGCAGCTTTCTTGCAGCAGAAAATTTGGTCTTACCTGTGGTCCCGAGGCTCAAGTTCGCTCGTGGGGTGCTGCCCACGGGCTCTCTGCAGCGGCATCAACCAGGAAGACCTGTGCCGCCCCTTCCGGGAGCTTCAGTGCACCAGGGTTCCAGATGGTCTTTGGCTTTTTCCTCTGGCGTCCGAGATGTGTGTGCAGAGAGCAGTCTCTTCTGTTTTCCCAGGCTTGTCTGCCTCTCTGAAGGTTTAGCTCTCCCTCCCATGGGATTTGGGTGCAGAGAACTGTTTATCCGGTCTGTTTCCTTCAGGTTCAGGCGGTGTCTCAGGCAGGGGTCCTGCCGCTCCTGGGCCCTCCCCCACGGGAGCCCAGAGGCCTTATACAGTTTCCTCTTGGGCCAGGGATGTGGGCAGGGGTGAGCAGTGTTGGTGGTCTCTTCCGCTCTGCAGCCTCAGGAGTGCCCACCTGACCAGGCGGTTGGGTCTCTCTCTCTCACGGGGTCTGGGAGCAGAGAGCTGCTGCGGGCCGGGATCCGCGGGTGTGGGACTTCGAGTACTTCTTAAAATGACCCTTTCCTCATAAAAGCAATGTCAGAAAAATCAAAATAAATGAAATAGAGAGACATGCAGATGAAACGTCCATATGAGGATAAGTTACTTAACCAACCTCCTTCTTAAAGGCCACATTACAGGATGGTAGGTTACACATACAACAAATGGAATGGAAAATATTTGTGTTTGACATTAAATGATCATTGTTGGTATTATACATTGTAAGATTTCACCTATGTGCAAGGTGGCAGTTGACTTCAGCTGAGCTCTGAATATGAATTGAAATCTCCTTAGTTAATTTGGGAAAACATGGTAGGAGTGTTGAGTGGTAGAAAACAAAACATCAAATAGCATATCATTTGAAAGCTCTTCCTCTATCCTTTGGTCACTGACTGATAAATCTCCAAAGAAGTGTCATTTTGCTCCACTGCTAGGCACCAAAAAATCTCAAGAATGCTCCTAGAATAAATTTGTGTTTATTCCCAAAGAAATACCATCCATGATAGAAATGTAAAAGACTCTCACATGTATGCAGACTCCAGAGCATTTCCCTTATAGAGTCCAGAAGCTCTGTGAAAACAAAGGTATCTCTGTTTTCCACTGTGGGTTTGTTTGCTGCATGGCTATGTGTGTATTTTTCTTGAGTTTTCTCTCCTCTTATTACTTTAGAAAATTACCTTTCATCTTTTTTCTCTCCGTACTAAATGAACCTGCCAAATATTAAGGATGCCAAAAAGTCCATGAAGGTTAGTGCAGATAATTGTCTTAGTTCCAACCTTTCATACACTTCTACTCTTGCCATACTTAAGGACAAAAACCACTACCACACCCCAAAAACAACCTTAATTATGACATCTTAGAATGAACTCTGTAATGCAGCAAACAGGTCCTGAAGCTTTGTGAACACACCTCTGGTTTGGGTTTCATTTCAGGAAACTGTGGGATATAGATTTGCAAAAGAATTTTCCTGGTGTTCTGGAGGAGTATCTAACACAGCCATAAGTACCCACTGCAGAGTCCAGACATCCTGGATTCTCAACTCCCTACAATTTTCTAGCAAACAACAGAGAAAATTCTTAGGCAGTACTGGTTTCTTCCACCCACCCACAACTCCCTAATAAATTATTCCTCCTGGATATAGTCTAATCTATCATGCAGCATCATTATAGCATCACTCTCTGCTGATCCAACCTATACTAAATGATTCGAGTTACCTGCATACCTATTAAGTGTTTAACGAAACCAAGTGCCACATACTGAGGTTGGATTCATTGTCTTGAGCAAACGTCAACACATGTTATTAGCACACACTGACAAAATAGAAAGTTTTGACACAGAAAGATGTAATCATTGTATCTCAAAAAAAATAAAACTGATTTCTCTAATATGATCTACATTCTAAGCAAATGGCTATGATTCAGACCAGGCTCCTTGACCCTTGATCTTGACTTTAAATTGACAAATCTTTACTACTTCACAGATATTTTAGGCAAACTTTAGAAAAGTAATTCCTCTGGAAGAACAGTTATTTTGTAATTATGTTACAATTACTAAGGGTTACAAGCTACATATTTCTGGTCTACAATTTCAACACAGATATCCTTGACACTGAGACTCAGCTGTATATGACACCAGAAGATATGATTGAGGACTGGAGCTTATATATGTTTTTAGAATATGTGCATGATTTGTAAGAAATTCAAGTTTCTGCCAGTGATCCTGAGGCAGAGAATATATAGAATATTGCCACAACAACATAGTGAAAGACATCAATTCAGAAGCAATTACATCTCAACCTCACAGGTACAAAGCAGAGCTATGCTATAGCACTTACAAAACTTTCTATCTCACATGGGTACTGGTCCAGAAAGCAGTATAACCAGGGAACTAGTATGGAACAAGAGTGGTGTCAGCACATGTCCAACTATAGAATTTCATCTTGTTTCTGTCAGTACTAACATTGATTTTTCCCTGTTCTTGACCTTCTTGTGCCAGTGTGCTTAGCCTTACAATTTCACCCTACACACACACACACACACACACACACACACACACACACACACACACACACACACACAGAGAGAGAGAGAGAGAGAGAGAGAGAGAGAGAGAGAGAGAGAGAGAGAGAGAGAGAGAGAAACATACACACACTTCTTCAGTTGTTAGTGACATGGCCTGATAATAATATTTGAAGTTACTCCTTTTTTCTTTTATTATGAAACGTTCAGCAATCACTTAGAATACCTCTTCTGTAAATATGTATTCACAGAATCTGATTGCCCGTTAATAACATACAATTAGCCCCCAAACCTATACCCACTTCCCATAGTTTATATTGACCTATTCATTCAGATAAAAACATGTTTTTCACCTCAAGCTTTTCAGAGAGAAAGCTGTTTCTCCTACACTAATGCCAAACAAGATCCTGTCTAAACCATTCACTCTGCTATGGTTCATATCTTCCAGTCTAGCACTGTATGCAAATGTGACTGCATATTCTCAGGAGGAAAAGTTGTGGTGAAAAGTCTCAGGAGACAGTTATGATAGGTTCCTGTCTGTAAGCATACCAGAGTATCACTAATAGTGTAAGTGGTTTTCTCTTTCACATTGGATGAGTCTCTACTTGGGGCAGTTATTGTTTTGCTGTTCCCGCATTGTCTGTTTTGTCTTTATCACTGCAGGCATGTTGGAAAGACAAATTTTGAAGGTTTTTATGCTTGAATTTCTGACCTCTCTCCTCTGGGAATCCTGCCTGACCATTTCATTCTCTATATCCTGTGTTAGTAGGAATGTAAACTGAGATATACTGTCCCAACAGGTGATTTATTGTCTCATTCCCTGGCTTCACACATCTCTTTCCCAGGATAGCAAAAACTATCCTCATCAATAAAATAACTTCCTGTGGAATCACCTTCCTTGACCTTAAGTTGTATTACAAAGAAATAATTATAATAACTTATATGGTATTGGTACAGAGACAGACATGTGTATCAATGAAATAGAAATAAAGACCCAAAAATGAACCCGCATACCAATGGTTGCTTTATCTTTGACAAAGCTGCTAAAACCATCCAGTGGAGAAAAGATAGCATTTTCAACAACTTGTGCTGAATTAACTGGAGGGCACATGTAGAAGAATGTAAAGTGATCCGTTGTTATTGCCTGTACAAAGTTCAAGTACAAATGGATCAAGGGCCTCCACATAAAACCAGATACATTAGAATTAATACAAGAAAAAGTAGGGAAGATTCTAGAACACATGGGCACTGGGGAGAATTTCTGAACAAATCACCAATGGCTTATGATCAAGAATTAACATGGGACCTATAAAATTGCAAGGCTTCTGTAAAGCAAAGGACACTGTCTTTAGGACAAAGTTGTAGGGAGCGGCACATATAGATAAAAGATGGCGCTGACATCTGGTGGTCGTTTGTGGTTAACACCCACAAAGCACATGTCCTGGCATTTCTCCAGCAGCTCAGGCTGGAGTGATATTCATGCTAATGAGGTATTTCATGCGCCACCAATCCCTAGAGGACAAGGATAGAGCCATAGCCTGTTTTGTATATAAGGCTGGTGCCTTTTTTGCTCGGGGTCCCCATATCAAGAATGAGGTATTCCTGCAAAAAAGGCTGTTGAGAAGAATCCAATGGTGTTGTGCCTTCCTTGCTGGACGAGGTGGGCATTGCAACTGGTGGCCATGTACAGGAACCTGAGGACATCCTCGTGGATTCAGAACTCTTCAAAATCAGGACAGCGACGTTGGTAAGTTCCCGGATGGGACAATAAAGCTCCTGGATAAGGGACAATAATGCTCCTGGATAAGGGACAATAAAGCTCCTGGATAAGAGACAATAAAGCTCCTGGATAAGGGACAATAAAGCTCCTGGGTGAGGGACTATAAAGCTCCCAGGTAAAGGGACTATAAAGTTCCCAAGTAGGGACAATAAAGTTCTCTGGAGTAAGCAGAGACGATGAAAGCCTTGGTTTAGAGGCAAAAAGGTTTGTGGAACACAGCAATGTTGTTTTCCCCAATTGATCCTCTGTGGGTTGGACTAGCACTTTTGCCTTTTACCCTTTTTGTGTGGTGGTGTTGTTACTGTTTGAATTGCCACCATCCTGGGCATGAGTGCATTTGCTGGGAAAAGTCCACTAATGATGAGCTACAAGATCGTGTGTAAATAAACACGTCAGCCCGCCCTGCTCATAAATCGATCGTAAATAAGCTCATAAAGCATGGGAAACTCACACTCCACCCCGCTCCTGTCATCTCTTCAGGAGCTTCTTGGTCAGAGTAAGCTTAAAATCGAAAGGAAATTTAATTTTAAGGACCCCGCTCTAGTGGCGGTGTGTTGGTTGATAGCCAACGTTATTTTTTGAAGCATAGTGTTTTATCTGTGCTTGTGCTCGCAGCCCACACAGTAAGGGGGAGCGAAACTAGCTGCGGAGCTGCTGCAGCGAGCACGGGGACTTCTCAGTCTCACCCAATTTTTCTGGCTCTTCAAGAGCTGTTTGAAAGAAAAAGGCTTAGGATGAAAAGAAGCACTGTAGAGAGATTTCTTAGTGAGTGCAATGCCATTGCACCTTGGTTCGCTGTCTCTGGGAATCTCACGGTGGACAGCTGAGATAAGCTGGGGAAGGATTTAGATTTTGCTTGGGAGCAAGGAACCTTGAAAGCACTTAGTGCGTAGCTGCCTAGAAGATCAGAAATGCTGTCAGCAGGCTATAAAAAAGGGACAGGCTGTGTTAGAAATGCTACAGGAGGAATGATCTGAAAAGGCTGAGAGTGAGGCGGGGGAGGATTCTAAAGAAAACAAGAACAAGAAAGGAATTTATCCATCCCTCAAAGAACAAGGTCAGAGGAAAAAAAAATTCCAGTTGCTGCCTTTAGTGGCCTGACCTTCAACATTTGCTCACAGAAGGAGAGCGTTCATTAAGAGAAGTTCTTTAAGGGAGCCTACGTTATCTGCTGGCCTTATTCTAAGAGAGGAGTTGATCTCCAACATTAAGTTACCTTTCCTGTTGGTTATCATTAACATGGAGAGTGCCTTTGATCCTATCCCCTCAGCAGCCAGTTCCTGCCCCTATGGTCAAAATGCCCCAGGTTTGGGGACAGGGAGCCCCTGAAATAGTTTCAGAAAAAGTCTACAGCAGACTGTGAGTAACTTTGTTTTGCCAGACAGAACAGGCTTTACTCTAAGATGATAAGAGGAGAAAATCTTGGCACCGGCTCTTCAGCTTACTCCAACTGGAGGCTGTGGCCAAGGTCAAGATTAATGTTTTCTTTTCCATGGGCCTTTAGCCCACTGAGACAGTTTGATAAAGGGCTGCTACTGAGGTCCTGAAAGTCCCAGGTGAACTGGTTGCAATTCTTTTGTCAACCACTTGACGAAAAAATCATTTAAAAACATTAAATGACTTTCAAAAATTACTAGGAAGCATAAATTGGATTCGACCCTATATTAAAATGCCCAATGTAGAGTTACAACCACTCTATGAGATCCTGAAAGGGGATTCTCAGCTTACTTCACCCCGTGCTTTAACCAAGGAAGCACGATTATCCTTAAGGAAAGTAGAAGAAAGACTGGAAAAGGCAATGCTAAGAAGGTACAAGGAAAACGAAGATCTCCTTTTGTGTATACTGAGAACCTTTCGTCAGCCTACAGGAGTGCTATGGCAACAAGGACCGCTTCTTTGGATTTATCCCCATATTTCTCCTAATAAGACCCTTGAATATTACCCTTCTGCCATTGCACAGCTTGCTATGTTAGGTGTAAAATCTTGCATTCAGCATTTTGGTATTGTACCCAAGAAAATTATTATACCTTATACTACAGCTCAGATGGAAACATTGTGTGCCCTGATAGATGATTAGGCCATATTACGCTGTAGTTTTGATGGAGAGTTTGACAATCATTATCCTAAGGATCCTTTGCTACAATTTTTTACTGAACATCCAGTGATTTTTCCTAAAGTCACTGCCTCAGAGCCTTTGTCTGGAGCGTTAGATATTTATACAGATGGCTTCAAAACAGGTGTAGGTGCCTATATGGTTGATTCTCAAGAACCAGTATTAATTCAATACAGTCCAGGCACCCCCCAAATTACAGAATGTAAAATTGTATTGGAAGTTTTTAAAAGATTTCATGATTCTTTTCATTTAATTTCTGATTCTGCTTATGTAGTTAATGCTGTGCGCTCACTTGAAATTGCAGGGTCAATTAGGTCGACTAGTACTGTACGTCAAATTCTTTTAGACTTACAAAAATTGATTTGGGCCAGAAAAAATAAATTTTTCATACAACATATTCGAGCCCATACTAATTTGCCTGGTCCCATGAACAGTAGTAACGCCCTGGTGGATGCTA
The DNA here is from genome assembly GCF_021556685.1 of Rattus norvegicus. Classification (NCBI taxonomy): domain Eukaryota; kingdom Metazoa; phylum Chordata; class Mammalia; order Rodentia; family Muridae; genus Rattus; species Rattus norvegicus. The sequence continues at coordinate 178,163,874 of NC_141535.1, forward strand.
GTACTCGTAGAGAGTTTATTTTTCATGCAGCTCCGGTTGATCTCACTAGAGAATTTCATCAAAAGTTTCATGTTCCTGCCTTCACTCTTCAACAAAAATTTAAAATCTCTAGAGCTGCAGCTCGTTATGTGGTATTACGTTGCCAGAAATGTATTCAATTTTACCTCCCTCCTCAGGTGAGAATTAACCCTCATGGTCTGATTCCGCTAAAAATTTGGCAGATGGATGTCACACACATATCTCAACTTGGAAATTTAAAATATGCTCATGTTTCTGTTGATACCTGTTCCGGTATTATACATGCCACTCTGATGACTGGGGAAAAAGCTCGTAATGCCATTAGTCATTGCTTAGAGGCATGGGCAGCCTGGGGAAAGCCTGATAGTCTCAAGACAGACAATGGGCCTGCCTACACTGCAAAGTCCTTCCAGGCATTTTCCCAGACAATACAGGTCGAACATACTACTGGATTACCGTACAATCCCCAGGGTCAAGGAATTGTGGAAAGAACACACCACAACCTAAAGAAACTTATATAAAAACAAAAAGGGGGAATTGCCTATGGCAGAACACCAAGAGAACAGTTGTCATTAGCGCTTTTTACTTTGAATCCTTATGACTAATGCAGAAGTAAAGTGGAAGGATGTCTTAACTAATGAATGGCGTGGCCCAGATCCCGTGATTTCGAGATCTAGGGGAGCTGTTTGTGTTTTTCTACAGAATCAAGACAATCCAATTTGGATGCCTGAGCGTTTGACTCGCAAACTGCCTCTTGCTACTCCTGACAATGGAACTACGCACTCTATTATTGCTGGGAATGGTAATCCAGGCTGATTCACTCACTCTGTGGGCTATTGCCAGATCCTGGCTAGTACTATGCCAGTTCATAGCAATTCTACTGTATTGCCAACCTTTTTCTCCACCTCCTGTTTGTGTGATATAGTGCCTAATGGAGAATTGCCCCAATGGTATACTGCCACTAATCTTTCTTTGTTGCATACATTATGTTTCACTCTTAAAAATTCCTCCCAGCCTTGTATATGGCTGCGAAGGACAACATTGGCTAATTGGTTGGATCCTATGAGCAATAGTGCTATGGGCACTGGGACCATCCTGGCTGCTTTGAGTCAAGTTACCCAAGGAGCCTCTTCAGGCAGTGGAGACACATCAACCAATAATTCTGCTGAGTTGAACATTACAACTTTAATTGTGATGCATAATTGTAGTTTTCCATCATGCCTGGGGCAAGGCAATCACACACTGAATAACTCTACCTGTCATAGAGTCCTACCTACTTGCCCCCCATATCAAGCATTTCCACCTAATTTTACCCCATGTCAGAGTCCATTCCATAGAGCAAAACAATTCCTACCGGGATTTGAATTTTCCCCTTCTCTTGGCAATGTACAGTATGATCGGGGGAAAAATAAGACTGGCAAGCGTAATTTTTGGCCTTGGTATCAATGGGTATTATCAAATGAGCAGGGAGCATACACATCTCTAATTCCTTTTGCCCAATTATTAGGTGAAGACTTTACATTGTATAATATTTCAGCCACTAGAACAAATAACAAAACCAGTTTAGTAAATGTAAAGATTAATGGCCTTTTAGCAAATGATACTGCCGTTGGAGCGCCAGTATGTGTTAGACCACCTTTCTTCTTTCTGATAAGCACTAATGTAAGCGATGATGCTTTAAATTGTAACAACTCTGATGTAGTCTGCTATTTAGCTGAATGCTGGGATGGCACCAATTATATTATACCACAGTGATGGTCAAGATTCCCTCCTTTGTGCCAATCCCAGTAGAGGCCAACCCAGATAATTTTCCTATACTTCATTTACTAAGAACCAAAATGGATTTTGGTATTACGGCAGCTATAATTTCAGCCATTGTACTATCAGCCGCTGCAGCAACAACAGCCGTGATTGCTATGACTAATCAAGTACAGACGGCTGAGACTATCAATCAGATTGTGGAAAGAACCACAGTGGCATTAAAGATACAAGAAGAATTTAATGCCCACTTGACATCTGGCTTTCTATTAGCTAATCATTGAATGGATTTAATTCAAGAACAAATTGAAGCACTATATCATATGACACAGCTGTTCTGCATTTCCTCCCTTAGAGGTTTATGCATTACTCCTTTGCAAGCTAATTTTTCTCAGTATTCTCAACAGAGCAAAGAAATCTCGAATTATCTGAAAGGAAACTGGTCCATGAAAGCGGAGCAACTATCGAGACAATTGCTGATGCCGATTGCTGTCCTTAACAACACTAGATTGGAACCTATCACGTTTGGAGATTTCACCTCATGGATTACCAATGCTTTCTCCTTTTTTAAAGAATGGGCTGGCATGTTTGCCTGGGGGGATATTGTCCTTTTGGGATGCAGAGTATGTCTATGGCTCTTCTGCCATTTACAACGAGAACATAACCAGACACAAAGTGATTGTTTACCAGGCTATGGTCGCCATTGAAAGTGGTGCTTCTCCCAACATATGGCTGGCCTCTTTGAAAAATTAAGAGTTCGTCCTAGATCGTATTTTGTCATTGTCATGTGAAGTCATTGTATCCAGGGACGGGCAACTTTCCTCAGGCTCGGACCAACCTAAGTCACGGGGCCCGGTGGCGATAGGGTAACCCCATGACGGGTAATGCTGAGTGCCAATAGGAACGACCTAAGACAGGAGCAATGACAATATTGACGTGACACCCAGATCTAGACCAGTCATAGACAGAGGTGGCTACACCCCGTTTGAACATACGGGCTGGTCAAATGCTCCTCTGCCCAGTTTCTCCCCCAATAAAAACCACACATATAGCCCAGAACAGTGTGTTACAGCATAAGTTCATTTCTTGCCATTGGGGTGCAGTCCTAACTGCAATAGTGGCTCGCCATAGCCAAGCTGGGGACTCTGTGAGACATGTCTGATCTCTGTCAGACCACTACCTCCATCTAATGGCTCTCTTTTTTTATAATACAAAAAAGGAGGAGTTGTAGGGAGCGGCACATATAGATAAAAGATGGCGCTGACATCTGGTGGTCGTTTGTGGTTAACACCCACAAAGCACATGTCCTGGCATTTCTCCAGCAGCTCAGGCTGGAGTGATATTCATGCTAATGAGGTATTTCATGCTCCACCAATCCCTAGAGGACAAGGATAGAGCCATAGCCTGTTTTGTATATAAGGCTGGTGCCTTTGTTGCTCGGGGTACCTGTATCAAGAATGAGGTATTCCTGCAATAAAGACTGTTGAGAAGAATCCAATGGTGTTGCGTCTTCCTTGCTGGACGAGGTGGTCATTGCACAAAGTGGCAACATATTGGAAAAAGGTCTCTACCAATTCTATATCTAACAGAATGTGGATGTGTGTGTGTGTGTGTGTGTGTGTGTGTGTGTGTGTGTTTGTGTGTGTGTGAGAGAGAGAGAGAGAAAGAGAGAGAGAGACTCTAGAGAATCTAATAACTCTATGAAAAAATGCAGTGCAGAGCTAAAAAGAATTTTCACTGAGGAATATTGAACTGCTGAAAAGTACTTAAAAATGTTCAACAATCTTAATTATCAGGGAAATTCATCCTTACCGAATGCAAATCAAAACAATCCTGAGATTCTACCTCACACCAGTCAGAATGGAAAAGATCAACAAACTCAAGTGACAACAGATATTGGCAAGGATGTCATTAGGATACAATGGTAACACACGGATTGGAAAAGGATCTTTACCAATCCTACATCAGATACAGCACTAATATCTAATATGTACACTATCTAATAAAATACACTCCAGAGAGTGAAATAACCATATTAAACATATGGTACAGAGCTCAACAAAGAATTCTCAACTGAGGCATATCAAATGACTGTGAAGCAGCTAAAGAAATGTACAATACCCTTAGTCATCAGGAGATGTAAATCAAAACAACCCTGCAGTTCCACATCATAACAGTCAGAATGGCTATGATCAAAAACTCAGGTGAGAGCAGATGATTGTAAGGATGTGGAAAAAGAATACGCCTCTATTGTTGGTGGGATTGAAAACTGGTACAACCACTTTGGACATCAGTGTGGCAGCTCTCCCGAAAATGTTTCAGTCCTTCTTAGATGTGAGAAAAAATACTTACAGGAGGAAATACAGAAACAAAATGTGGAGCAGAGATGGAACAAATAGCTATGCAGAGACTGCCCCTTCTGGTGATCTACCCCATATACATTCACCATTCCCTGACAGTACTGCAAATGCCAAGAAGTACATGCTAATGTAAACCGGATATAGCAGTCTCCTGAGAGGTTTTGCCAGACACTGACAATTACAAAGCTAATTGGGAGGTGAATGGTGTCTCCAATGGAAGACTTACAGAAAAGAACGAATGTGTTGAAAGGGCTTGCAACCTCATAGGAAGAACAACAATACTAACCAACCAGACACCCCAGGGTTCTTAGAGACTAAACCACCAACCAAAGAGTACACATGGAGTGACTGATGTCTCCAGCCATAAATGTAGGAGAGGATGGCCTTGTTGGCCACCAATGGAAGGAGAATCCCTTGGTCATGTGAAGGCTTGATACCCCAGTGAAGAAGAGTTCCAGGGCATAGAGACAGGTGGAATGAGTTGCTGGTTGATGGAGCACTCTTATGGAAGCAGGAGAAAGGTGGATGGGATAGGGTTTTCTGGAGGGGAAACAGAAAAGGGTATAACATTTAAAATGTAAATAAAGAAAATATCCAATAAAAAAAGAAAATTCAAAGAGAACTATACAAAGATCCAACAAAACCAATATCTGGTTCTTGAAAAAATCTACAAGATACATAAACCCTTAACCATAGTAACTATAAGTCAGAGACACAGTTGCAAATGAACAAAAGTCAGAAATGAGAATGGAGGCATAACAATGATTACTGAAGAAATTTTTAAGATCATTAAAACTTATTACAAAATCCCATACTTAATAAAACAGTAATAACTAGTAAAAAGTTAGATTTTATAGAAATATCACTTTCCAAAGTTATATCAACATTAGTTAAAATATCTACATAGTTCCTAACTTCTTAGGAAATAGAAAAAACCATTAAACACCTCCCTTGCAAAGTCCAGGATGAGATGGTTTTAGTGCAAAATTCAGTCAAACTTCCAAAGAAGACCTAATATTGATACTTCTCAAAATGAACTATAGTCTAGTAAAAGATAAATCCTACATAATCCATTCTATGAGGCCACAGTTTCTCTGATACCTAAATTACCAAATGCCCAACTTTTTTGAAGAAAGAGAACATCAGTCTAATTTCACTTATGAACTGCAAATCTGTAATTACTCAATAAAAATTTCACAAACCATATCCAATAACACATTAAAACCTTCATTATCCACGATCAAATAGGCATCATCACAGTGTGGAGGAATGAATCAATATATGAACATCCATCAACATAGTCCACTGTATAAATAAAGTCAAAGAAAAATGATATGATCCCTTCATTAAATACTGCAATAGCCTTTGAAAAATCCCGCACCACTTCAATAAAGTCTTAGAGAAAAGTGATTCATGACACATACCTAAACATAATAAAAGCAATTTAGGCAATCTAACAGAAAAAAATCAAATTAAATGGAGAGAATTTGAAGCAATCTCCCTAAAATTAGATAGAAGACAAGAGTGCTCCCTCTCTCCATATCTATTCAATTTAGTAATTGATGTTTTAGTTAGAGCAGTAAGAGAACATGGATATCAAGGGATACAAAGTTGAAAGAAGTAAAGATATCACTACGCACAGATGATATAATAGTATACAAAATTCACTCCAAAAGAATTAAAAGTAACATTATTTGCAGATGATATGGAGATATATATATATATATATATATATATATATATATATATATATATATATATATATATATATATATATATATATATAAAATCACCAAAATTCATCCGGAGAACTACAGCTGATAAAGTCTTCAGCAAAGTGCTGGATACAGTAAACAAAAACAAATCAGGAGCTTTCTTTATTATACAAATTTTCTTAGAAAGAAATTTGTGAACGAACACACTTCACAGTAACCACACACAAATAATATAAAATACCTTTACCAAGTAAGTAAAAGATTTGAATGAATGAAATGAACTTTAAATCACTGAAGAAAGAAATCCAAGAAGAAATCAGTAGATATAAAAATTGCTCATGCTCATGGATTTGTAGGATTAACAGTTAAAATGTATATCTTACCAAAAGCAATCTACAAATTCAATACTATACCCATTAAAGTCCCAAGCCAATTCCTCATAAACATGGAAAGAACAATACTAAAGTTTATATGGGAAAACAAAAAGCAAGGATAGACAAATATTTCCCAATAACAAAAGAATTTCTGGAGGAATCACCATCCCTGAGTTCAAGTTGTATTACAGAGTAATAGTGATTAAAAACTAATGTACTGGTAGAGAGACAGACATGTAAATCAATGGAATGGAATTGAAGATCCCAAAAATAAAGTCACACACCCACGAAAACTTGATCTTTGAAACAGAAGCCAAAATCATACAGTGGAAAATAGGAAGCATCTTCAACAAATGGTGCTGGTGTAACTGGTGGTATATATGTACAAGAATGCAAATTGATTCATATTGATCACCCTGTACAACATTCAAGTCCAAGTGAAGCAAGATCCTCAACATAAAACCAGATAAATGAATATAATAAAAGAAAATGTGTGAAATATCCTAGAATCCATTGACACATGAGATAATTTCCAGAGCAGACTATTAATGGCTCAGAATCTATGATCAGTAATTGGCAAATAGGACCTGTTGAAACTGCAAAGTTTCTATAAGTCAACGGACACTGTCAATAATACAAAATGTCAACCTACAGGTTGGGAAAAGATCCTCACTAAATATATATCAAAAACAGGCTAAACATATAAAATATTAAGATGTCAAGAATTTAGACTTCATGAAAAATCAAACAACCCAATTAAAAAAATGGGGTTCAGAGCTAAATGGTGAATTATCAACCAAGGAATCCCCAATGGCTGATAAGCACTTAAATGTTGAGCATTGTTAGCCATCAGAAAAATGTAAATCAAATTGACCTTGAGATTCTACCTTACACCAACCAGAATGGCTAATATCAAAAGCTCAATTGTCAGCACATACTTGTGAGGAAGTGAAGACAGGGAATTTCCCCTCCACTGCAGGAGGAATTGCAAACTGGTGCAACCACTCTGGAAATCAACCTGGCAGTTCCTTAGAAAATTGGAAATAGTTCCACCTGAAGACCCAGCTATACTGCTCCTGAGTATAGAACCAAATGATACTCCACTATACCATAATATGTATTCATAGCAGCCTTATTAATAGAAACCTGAAACTGGAAGGAACCCAGATGTCTCTTAACAGAAGAATTGATAGAGAAAATGTTGTTCATTTAAATAATGGAGTATAAATCAGCTATTTAAAACGAGGACATCATGAATGTTGTCAATAAATCGGATTAATTTAGAGTTATCTGAGTGAGGTAGCATAGACACAAAAGAATATGCATAGTTAGTAGACATTCATAAGTGGTATTAGCCAAAAATTACAGCATACTCATGATAGACCCCACAGACCCTAATAAGTTAAACAAGAATGAAGACCTAAGTGAATATCCTTCAATCCCACCTAGAAGAATGATCAAAATTATCATGGTAGGTAGATGGAGGCAGGAAACTGGGTGGGAGAAGAAGAGATCTAAAGGGCATGGGGCAGGATCAGGAATGGAAAGAGAGGCAAGAAGTCCAGAAGGCCAGGAGAATGAATGGGAATTTGCCAAGGGTAAAGAGTGAATGGAACCTATAGAATATCCCAGAGACCTAGCATGTCAGTGGCATCCAGGACTCCATGTGTGTGACATATCCTAAATGCCCAACAGTGGGGAGGTGGAACCTGAAGAGACAACCTCCTGTAGTTAGACAGGGCTCCCAGTGTTGATATGGGGACACCAATCCACCTTTAAAATTTTTGACCCAGAATTGTTTCTGTTTAAAAGAAATGCAGGGGCAAAAATGGAGTAGCAATAAAAAAAATGAGCAAACATTGACTGTTCCTACTTGGACAGGAACCAAAGACTGACGCTATTATTGATGCTGTGTTCTGACTGCAGACTGTATTCTAGCATGGTATTTCTCTGAGAGGCTCTACCAGCAGCTGATTTATAGCCAATCATTGGGCTAAGATCAGAGACCCCTTTGGAAAAGCCAAGAGAAGGATTGAAGAAATAAATCGGGATGACAACCCTGTAGGAAGACCAAAAATGTCAACTAACCTGGATTTTTGGGAACTCCCAGAGAATAATGAAACAAACAAAGAGCATTCATGGTCTAGGCTGAGGCCTCCTGACACATATGTAGCAGAGGAACTGTTGTGTCTGGCTTCGGCGGGAGAGGATGGTCTTAATCATTTAGGATACAATAGTCTAGAGAAGGAAGGTGCCTCAGTATGTATGTATGTGATAGGGGTCAGGTCACCTTCTCAGATGGGAAAGGAAGGGGGCATGAATAGCTCTGAGATGCAGGGTAAGGAGTAGACATTTGGAATGGGAAATAAATACAAAAATATAATTTAAAAATTGTCTAGTTTGCACACCATTCCTTTTATTGTTGTTAGAGTTGTATGGAGGTAATAATAAATTCATAGTATTCATATTATTTCTGTTCCTGGTACATTTTAACTTATTTGTCTCTTTCCATATAGTGATGCATATTGATGATGGCTTTTAAACATACTGTCTCTAGACATGCTATTTAGCAGTCTGAGGAGAGTTTAAAGCCAGCCACCCAGATTTAAACTTGTGGGAGTATTTTAACTCAAAGAATTGGGTAGTGATAATATCAAAACTGGTCATAAACCTCAAAATGTAAAGAGCTTGGACTGGGATCTTGAAGACCTCCTATTCACCAAACTAGAGAAATAGTTTCAATGGTAATGTCTATACATTCCCCTCACTCTAACACACATAACTGATATATACTAAAAATGTCCCCCACCAACTTTTCTTCATAATGAGAAAGCAGTAAACCAAAGACTTGATATTTTTTATTTCTGTCAATGGTGGTCCCGACCAAAGAATTAGGAAAAAATCCTGTGGAATCTAGCAAGGAAAGATATTTTTAGGCTGGAAGTCATGCTTATGCCCCATAGAAGTTGGGAAAACTATGTACCTTTCTTTCCCCATCTTTCCGCATGCTTATGCTATTACATTTCTGTAGAACTGGATGGGTATATGTCAGGTGCCTTTAACTCTTGCTTCTTGGTTCTGGCAGTAGCTATGTACACCCTCTTCATGGCCAGTTCCATGGCTGTGATGATGTTAATGTTGGCAGGCATTTCTTTTCATCTTCTCATAGTAGTTGAGTGTCATACTTCCTATTATAATCAAAACCTCTTCAAAGCTGAGCTCCATTTCCACTTGATTTAGTATATTAACTGCAGGGTCTTCCTTTAATTTTTTTTAAAAAATAGATGGCTGCTTGCATAGACTATTTAGGAAAAAGGACACAGGAGCATACTGAACGACCAGATGGCAAATGCATAGGTAAACTGTCCTGGGAAACCCACTGAAACATAACAGAGAAAACCTAGGTGCTCATGAAGAACTACATTCAGCATATGCTAATACTTTCAAATTTGCTAATGGGAGCCATTCAAATTCAAAGTTATGACTGTTTTGCAGACACAGTAAGAAAATTAGTAAGTCTAGTAATATCTCACAATTGTTTTTATAAAAATTTAATCTGTGTAATGGCCATCTTCCTTGAGGAATACAATTGGCTTTGAATGGCTTTTACAGTTGTAGAGCCAGGAACCTGAACAGAGGAAATGAGAGAGAGAGTTTAAATTCACCTCTCCTGAGGAAGAGTCTGTTCCCTCCACTCTTCTTAGTCATTTTTCCATCATTATTTCCCCTTAGTGGATCCTAATTAAGCTTCTTATTGGGAAAAACTGAGGAAAGATCACTGTTTGGGTTCTTGAAGATGTAAAGTCTTCTACATTCTAAAGGGTGTGGTAAGCTGAATGCAGGAGATGCATGTGAGGAGGGCAAAATTGTAAGATGTATCTTGGTGTTTCTGAGACCTACCCCGGCTGCAGATCTTCCACTCTTTACCTAGGACATCTTTGTTAAGGTTCTCACAGAAACTTGGTGGTAAAACATCCAGGTGGGAGGTTAGAGATTACAATTCATGGATGAATCAAGCAGAGGAAAAATTCTCGTATACTTCCTGGATGTTGTCTGTGTCTGCTCTTAGCTAGATATTTTTCAGAGGGACATGTGTATGGTACTTTTGTTGGCTCACAACATCTCTATTCCAATGAGTGCATCAATTTACCTAGTTCTACCTCTATAGATATTATTCAAATACAAACAAACAGACACAAACACACATCAACACACATGAAAGCATTACATAAATACATTCTAGATAAAATAAATATAAAATAAATTGAAATAAGTACACATTAAAGAAAAGATGGGAGAAGCTCTCTGCATCATTAATACTCTTCAAAATGGAAATTTTCCATATAAAAATTCTGTGTTCAAGGAAGGTTAGGGAGGAACATGCTCACAGATTCAGATCTCAGAGATTAAATGAAGCTTGGGACCAATGTGCTACTTATCTCCACACATACTTCTATTTCTTCAGGTTTGAAAATAGAACACTAACTATATAGCTGTTTATTATTGATGTGTTCTATATTCCTGTATATTCTACCCTAGATCTCAAGGATAAAACAGTCCCCTAAGTCTGCCTCAAATCCACAGCTGAGTTTCAGCTTCCCTACATTGTCCAGTCAAAGACATACTTGAAAAGTGTCCTTCAATAGTAACATGATCTCAGGTCAAATGTTCCCCCTTTACAATGGGAGGGCCATCGATTTTTCCATAACTATATACCTTTGATTCACCCAAAGAACACCACACAGTATATTCTCCAGGCACTTGCACATTGGAATTTATTGTGTTTTTAATTTTGTACATCTCAGTCTTTGGTGGTCATTTATGTACATCTGTCTAAAACAAAGTATCTCAATGTATAAGTACAACAGTACTTATACAATTGTGGCCCAGGAAATATGTAAAAGTATAATAACAGTATGTATAAGTACAACAGTGACTGAACACTGGTTGTCCCTCGGTAGAAAGAACTTCAAATTTCTGACTATTGCAGACTGAACTTCCAAGGTATGGAAGAAGCCCTACTTTGATAAAATGTGATGCCTCCTTTTTCACCAAGTCATTAAATAATTTATTGGTCAGGTTGCCTGTAGAATGATGTTTTTATTGTACTTCTTGAAGGTGGTGATGATGAATGTTATGTTTCATTCCATTAGGTACAGTCCTGGATCCATCTTACACTCCTTGATGAATGGAAGTGTAAAGGTTGTAAGGAGAAGAACAGACATACAATTTTCCTCCACCTGTCTTCAGGCAAATAAGAGTCTAGAAGTTAAGGAAAACATCAAATAAAATGAACACTAGTGTTCACTAAGTTGGTGAGAAGCATTGTTAGTAAAAATAAAAAACTGACATTTTGACCCTCTAAAAATATCAAAAAGGAAAGCACTTTTTAACTTAAGACTTAGAAATTATAAAGAAAGCAGCAAACCATTCAGGTCACACAGAAAGGTCCTCAAGGAAGAAGGTTTGGAAGAATACTTGGTATAGGAGTGGGGAGTGAAAAAACAAAACAAGCCAAAAGGCACCACCAACCCATGGGAATCTGAGGTAACATACTAAAGCTGAGAATCCACATAGAATGCATGGCAGAGGAGGTACAGATCAGAATTTGAAGACAGGCTCTGGTTGGACACTCTCCAGGGAAAAGACTGGCTCACAAGTGTATAAGGCAGTGACCCAGCCAAGGATAAGTTGAGGCAGAAGCAAGGTGTCTCTCCATGAAATCTATTTATTTTTCTGTCTGTCAGAAAACAGGAAGGAAGGTCAATGAAACAGAACCAAAGATCTAAACAGGGATACACACAACAACATTAACTTAAATATAAGATTTTACTTATTTTTATTTTATAAGGTTTTTATTTTGTTTTATGACATACACATAAAATATATATTTATGTGCCATGTGCCTTCAGTGCTCACAGAGCTGTCATATATATGCTAGAAATTGAAGAACTATCCTCAGTGGAAGCAGACATTGCTTTTATTTATTTGACAAAGCCTTAGCCTCACATATCTGGGTTTTTATGAGTTCTCTTTTTCATTAATTAATTAATTAATTAATTAATCACTCATTCATTAATTCCTTTCTTACTCTGATCACAGCCCCACAACTTCTGCTCCAATACACACTTTCATACCACCTACACCTAATCCTCCTCCTATGTTTACCAACAGACCCTGGCACTCGAAGTCACAGCATAACAAGTTATAGCCTTTCCGATTGAAGTGACATAAGACAGCCCAGCCATGGGAAAAATATCCAACGGCTGTCAACAGAGTCAGAGACAACCCCTGATCCAATAGTGAGGAGACACACATGAAGACCAATTTGTACTACTGATACCTATGTGTTGGGGGCATAGGTCAATCCTAAGAATGCTTTTTGCTTGGCGATTATTTTTCTGTGAGAATCTGTGGTCTCAGGATAATTGACTTTGTAGGTTTTCTTGCAGACATACCTTGTTTTGATAAGCTGCTAAGATTGTCAATACAGGAAAAGAGGCATGTTTGAAAAATGCTTCTAGGAAACTGCATATCAGAATATAAAAGAGTAAAATTAGATGCTTATCTCTCCTTTTGCTCAATAATCACTACAGTAAATTTCAAGCAGTAACATAGACCCCAAACTCCAAAACTGCTGGAGGAAAAGATTTGGAAATAGTCTTTGAGATAGAAGGATGGGCAAGAAGAATATGAACAAAACTTTGATTGATCAGTAAATAAGGTGATCAACTGATAAACAAGTTCATGACATTAACACAAAATACCTATGCAACGATGTATGGCTGGATGATGGCATAGCAGCCAGAATAGTTTTCTTTTTCTTTCTTTTTTTGTTTGCTGAATAATGTAGCAGTATCTGTAATTGAAATGACATAAAAACATAAGCAATAACAAAAAAATAAAGTAGACAGGAAAATAGGCAAAGAAATAGAATTGTGTGTTCTCAAAGAATAAATATAAAATGGTCCAATATATAGTCTATGAGTTTTTGAAATCCTTGGTCATTTGGAATATGCAAATTTGGAATATAGAAACTAAAACTATTTTGGCATCTCTCAGCAGTATACTTATATTGGTTATCATTAAGAAAACAAAAGACAGCCGCAGCTCTCTGCTCCCAGACCCGGTGAGAGAGAGACCCAACCGCCTGGTCAGGTGGGCACTCCTGAGGCTGCAGAGCGGAAGAGACCACCAACACTGCTCACCCCTGCCCACATCCCTGGCCCAAGAGGAAACTGTATAAGGCCTCTGGGCTCCCGTGGGGGAGGGCCCAGGAGCGGCAGGACTTCTGCGCCTGAGACACCTCCGGAACCTGAAAGAAACAGACCGGATAAACAGTTCTCTGCACCCAAATCCCGTGGGAGGGAGAGCTAAACCTTCAGAGAGGCAGACAAGCCTGGGAAACCAGAAGAGACTGCTCCCTGCACACACATCTCGGACGCCAGAGGAAAAAGCCAAAGACCATCTGGAACCCTGGTGCACTGAAGCTCCCGGAAGGGGCGGCACAGGTCTTCCTGGTTGCTGCCGCTGCAGAGAGCCCCTGGGCAGCACCCCACGAGCGAACCTGAGCCTCAGGACCACAGGTAAGACCAAATTTTCTGCTACAAGAAAGCTGCCTGGTGAGCTTGGGACACACGGAAGCAGAATTTCTCTAGGACCGGGCACGTTCTGTGTTTACCAGAAGTCCCACACCCGCGGATCCCGGCCCGCAGCAGCTCTCTGCTCCCAGACCCGGTGAGAGAGAGACCCAACCGCCTGGTAAGGTGGGCACTCCTGAGGCTGCAGAGCGGAAGAGACCACCAACACTGCTCACCCCTGCCCACATCCCTGGCCCAAGAGGAAACTGTATAAGGCCTCTGGGCTCCCGTGGGGGAGGGCCCAGGAGCGGCAGGACCCCTGTGCCTGAGACACCACCAGAACCTGAAAGAAACAGACCAGATAAACAGTTCTCTGCACCCAAATCCCGTGGGAGGGGGAGCTAAACCTTCAGAGAGGCAGACAAGCCTGGGAAACCAGAAGAGACTGCTCCCTGCACACACATCTCGGACGCCAGAGGAAAAAGCCAAAGACCATCTGGAACCCTGGTGCACTGAAGCTCCCGGAAGGGGCGGCACAGGTCTTCCTGGTTGCTGCCGCTGCAGAGAGCCCCTGGGCAGCACCCCACGAGCGAACCTGAGCCTCGGGACCACAGGTAAGACCAAATTTTCTGCTGCAAGAAAGCTGCCTGGTGAACTCAAGACACAGGCCCACAGGAACAGCTGAAGACCTGTAGAGAGGAAAAACTACACGCCCGAAAGCAGAACACTCTGTCCCCATAACTGACTGAAAGAGAGGAAAACAGGTCTACAGCACTCCTGACACACAGGCTTATAGGACAGTCTAGCCACTGTCAGAAATAGCAGAACAAAGTAACACTAGAGATAATCTGATGGCGAGAGGCAAGCGCAGGAACACAAGCAACAGAAACCAAGACTACATGGCATCATCGGAGCCCAATTCTCCCACCAAAGCAAACGCGGAATATCCAAACACACCAGAAAAGCAAGATCTAGTTTCAAAATCATATTTGATCATGATGCTGGAGGACTTCAAGAAAGACATGAAGAACTCCCTTAGAGAACAAGTAGAAGCCTACAGAGAGGAGTCGCAAAAATCCCTGAAAGAATCGCAAAAATCCCTGAAAGAATTCCAGGAAAACATAAATAAACAAGTAGAAGCCCATAGAGAGGAGACACAAAAATCCCTGAAAGAATTCCAGGAAAACATAAATAAACAAGTAGAAGCCCATAGAGAGGAGACACAAAAATCCCTGAAAGAATTCCAGGAAAACACAATCAAACAGTTGAAGGAATTAAAAATGGAAATAGAAGCAATCAAGAAAGAACACATGGAAACAACCCTGGATATAGAAAAGCAAAAGAAGAGACAAGGAGCTGTAGATACAAGCTTCACCAACAGAATACAAGAGATGGAAGAGAGAATCTCAGGAGCAGAAGATTCCATAGAAATCATTGACTCAACTGTCAAAGATAATGTAAAGCGGAAAAAGCTACTGGTCCAAAACATACAGGAAATCCAGGACTCAATGAGAAGATCAAACCTAAGGATAATAGGTATAGAAGAGAGTGAAGACTCCCAGCTCAAAGGACCAGTAAATATCTTCAACAAAATCATAGAAGAAAACTTCCCTAACCTAAAAAAAGAGATACCCATAGACATACAAGAAGCCTACAGAACTCCAAATAGATTGGACCAGAAAAGAAACACCTCCCGTCACATAATTGTCAAAACACCAAACGCACAAAATAAAGAAAGAATATTAAAAGCAGTAAGGGAAAAAGGTCAAGTAACATATAAAGGCAGACCTATCAGAATCACACCAGACATCTCGCCAGAAACTATGAAGGCCAGAAGATCCTGGACTGATGTCATACAGACCCTAAGAGAACACAAATGCCAGCCCAGGTTACTGTATCCAGCAAAACTCTCAATTAACATTGATGGAGAAACCAAGATATTCCATGACAAAACCAAATTTACACAATATCTTTCCACAAATCCAGCACTACAAAGGATAATAAAGGGTAAAGCCCAACATAAGGAGGCAAGCTATACCCTAGAAGAAGCAAGAAACTAATCGTCTTGGCAACAAAACAAAGAGAATGAAAGCACACAAATATAACCTCACATCCAAATATGAATATAAAGGGAAACAATAATCACTATTCCTTAATATCTCTCAATATCAATGGCCTCAACTCCCCAATAAAAAGACATAGATTAACAAACTGGATACGCAACGAGGACCCTGCATTCTGCTGCCTACAGGAAACACACCTCAGAGACAAAGACAAACACTACCTCAGAGTGAAAGGCTGGAAAACAACTTTCCAAGCAAATGGTCAGAAGAAGCAAGCTGGAGTAGCCATTCTAATATCAAATAAAATCAATTTCCAACTAAAAGTCATCAAAAAAGATAAGGAAGGACACTTCATATTCATCAAAGGAAAAATCCACAAAGATGAACTCTCAATCCTAAATATCTATGCCCCAAATACAAGGGCACCTACATACGTAAAAGAAACCTTACTAAAGCTCAAAACACACATTGCACCTCACACAATAATAGTGGGAGATTTCAACACCCCACTCTCATCAATGGACAGATCATGGAAACAGAAATTAAACAGTGATGTCGACAGACTAAGAGAAGTCATGAGCCAAATGGACTTAACGGATATTTATAGAACATTCTATCCTAAAGCAAAAGGATATACCTTCTTCTCAGCTCCTTATGGTACTTTCTCCAAAATTGACCATATAATTGGTCAAAAAACGGGCCTCAACAGGTACAGAGAGATAGAAATAATCCCATGCGTGCTATCGGACCACCACGGCCTAAAACTGGTCTTCAATAACAATAAGGGAATTATGCCCACATATACGTAGAAATTGAACAATGCTCTACTCAATGATAACCTGGTCAAGGAAGAAATAAAGAAAGAAATTAAAAACTTTTTAGAATTTAATGAAAATGAAGATACAACATACTCAAACTTATGGGACACAATGAAAGCTGTGCTAAGAGGAAAACTCATAGCGCTGAGTGCCTGCAGAAAGAAACAGGAAAGAGCATATGTCAGCAGCTTGACAGCACACCTAAAAGCTCTAGAACAAAAAGAAGCAAATACACCCAGGTGGAGTAGAAGGCAGGAAATAATCAAACTCAGAGCTGAAATCAACCAAGTAGAAACAAAAAGGACCATAGAAAGAATCAACAGAACCAAAAGTTGGTTCTTTGAGAAAATCAACAAGATAGATAAACCCTTAGCCAGACTAACGAGAGGACACAGAGAGTGCGTCCAAATTAACAAAATCAGATGAAAAGGGAGACATAACTACAGATTCAGAGGAAATTCAAAAAATCATCAGATCTTACTATAAAAACCTATATTCAACAAAACTTGAAAATCTTCAGGAAATGGACAATTTCCTAGACAGATACCAGGTATCGAAGTTAAATCAGGAACAGATAAACCAGTTAAACAACCCCATAACTCCTAAGGAAATAGAAGCAGTCATTAAAGGTCTCCCAACCAAAAAGAGCCCAGGTCCAGACGGGTTTAGTGCAGAATTCTATCAAACCTTCATACTAGACCTCATACCAATATTATCCAAACTATTCCACAAAATTGAAACAGATGGAGCCCTACCGAATTCCTTCTACGAAGCCACAATTACTCTTATACCTAAACCACACAAAGACACAACAAAGAAAGAGAACTTCAGACCAATTTCCCTTATGAATATCGACGCAAAAATACTCAATAAAATTCTGGCAAACCGAATTCAAGAGCACATCAAAACAATCATCCACCATGATCAAGTAGGCTTCATCCCAGGCAGGCAGGGATGGTTTAATATACGGAAAACCATCAACGTGATCCATTATATAAACAAACTGAAAGAACAGAACCACATGATCATTTCATTAGATGCTGAGAAAGCATTTGACAAAATTCAACACCCCTTCATGATAAAAGTCCTGGAAAGAATAGGAATTCAAGGCCCATACCTAAACATAGTAAAAGCCATATACAGCAAACCAGTTGCTAACATTAAACTAAATGGAGAGAAACTTGAAGCAATCCCACTAAAATCAGGGACTAGACAAGGCTGCCCACTCTCTCCCTACTTATTCAATATAGTTCTTGAAGTTCTAGCCAGAGCAATCAGACAACAAAAGGAGATTAAGGGGATACAGATCGGAAAAGAAGAGGTCAAAATATCACTATTTGCAGATGACATGATAGTATATTTAAGTGATCCCAAAATTTCCACCAGAGAACTACGAAAGCTGATAAACAACTTCAGCAAAGTGGCTGGGTATAAAATTAACTCAAATAAATCAGTTGCCTTCCTCTATACAAAAGAGAAACAAGCCGAGAAAGAAATTAGGGAAACGACACCCTTCATAATAGACCCAAATAATATAAAGTACCTCGGTGTGACTTTAACCAAGCAAGTAAAAGATCTGTACAATAAGAACTTCAAGACACTGAGGAAAGAAATTGAAGAAGACCTCAGAATATGGAAAGATCTCCCATGCTCATGGATTGGCAGGATTAATATAGTAAAAATGGCCATTTTACCAAAAGCAATCTACAGATTCAATGCAATCCCCATCAAAATACCAATCCAATTCTTCAAAGAGTTAGACAGAACAATTTGCAAATTCATCTGGAATAACAAAAAACCCAGGATAGCTAAAGCTATCCTCAACAATAAAAGGACTTCAGGGGGAATCACTATCCCTGAACTCAAGCAGTATTACAGAGCAATAGTGATAAAAACTGCATGGTATTGGTACAGAGACAGACAGATAGACCAATGGAATAGAATTGAAGACCCAGAAATGAACCCACACACCTATGGTCACTTGATTTTTGACAAAGGAGCCAAAACCATCCAATGGAAAAAAGATAGCATTTTCAGCAAATGGTGCTGGTTCAACTGGAGGGCAACATGTAGAAGAATGCAGATCGATCCATGCTTATCACCCTGTACAAAGCTTAAGTCCAAGTGGATCAAGGACCTCCACATCAAACCAGACACACTCAAACTAATAGAAGAAAAACTAGGGAAGCATCTGGAACACATGGGCACTGGAAAAAATTTCCTGAACAAAACACAAATGGCTTACGCTCTAAGATCAAGAATCGACAAATGGGATCTCATAAAACTGCAAAGCTTCTGTAAGGCAAAGGACACTGTGGTTAGGACAAAACGGCAACCAACAGATTGGGAAAAGATCTTTACCAATCCTACAACAGATAGAGGCCTTATATCCAAAATATACAAAGAACTCAAGAAGTTAGACCGCAGGGAAACAAATAACCCTATTAAAAAATGGGGTTCAGAGCTAAACAAAGAATTCACAGCTGAGGAATGCCGAATGGCTGAGAAACACCCAAAGAAATGTTCAACATCTTTAGTCATAAGGGAAATGCAAATCAAAACAACCCTGAGATTTCACCTCACACCAGTGAGAATGGCTAAGATCAAAAACTCAGGTGACAGCAGATGCTGGCGAGGATGTGGAGAAAGAGGAACACTCCTCCATTGTTGGTGGGATTGCAGACTGGTAAAACCATTCTGGAAATCAGTCTGGAGGTTCCTCAGAAAATTGGACATTGAACTGCCTGAGGATCCAGCTATACCTCTCTTGGGCATATACCCAAAAGATGCCTCAACATATAAAAGAGACACGTGCTCCACTATGTTCATCGAAGCCTTATTTATAATAGCCAGAAAATGGAAAGAACCCAGATGCCCTTCAACAGAGGAATGGATACAGAAAATGTGGTACATCTACACAATGGAATATTACTCAGCTATCAAAAACAACGAGTGTATGAAATTCGTAGGCAAATGGTTGGAACTGGAAAATATCATCCTGAGTGAGCTAACCCAATCACAGAAAGACATACATGGTATGCACTCATTGATAAGTGGCTATTAGCCCAAATGCTTGAATTACCCTAGATCCCTAGAACAAACGAAACTCAAGACGGATGATCAAAATGTGAATGCTTCACTCCTTCTTTAAATGAGGAAAAAGAATACCCTTGGCAGGGAAGGGAGAGGCAAAGATTAAAACAGAGAGTGAAGGAACACCCATTCAGAGCCTGCCCCACATGTGGCCCATACATATACAGCCATCCAATTAGACAAGATGGATGAAGCAAAGAAGTGCAGACCGACAGGAGCCGGATGTAGATCTCTCCTGAGAGACACAGCCAGAATACAGCAAATACAGAGGCGAATGCCAGCAGCAAACCACTGAACTGAGAATAGCACCCCCGTTGAAGGAATCAGAGAAAGAACTGGAAGAGCTTGAAGGGGCTCGAGACCCCAAAAGTACAACAATGTCAAGCAACCAGAGCTTCCAGGGACTAAGCCACTACCTAAAGACTATACATGGACTGACCCTGGACTCTGACCCCATAGGTAGCAATGAATATCCTAGTAAGAGCACCAGTGGAAGGGGAAGCCCTGGGTCCTGCTAAGACTGAACCCCCAGTGAACTAGTCTATGGGGGGAGGGCGGCAATGGGGGGAGGGTTGGGAGAGGAACACCCATAAGGAAGGGGAGGGGGGAGGGGGATGTTTGCCCGGAAACCGGGAAAGGGAATAACACTCGAAATGTATATAAGAAATACTC
Organism: Rattus norvegicus; assembly: GCF_021556685.1. Lineage (NCBI taxonomy): Eukaryota > Metazoa > Chordata > Mammalia > Rodentia > Muridae > Rattus > Rattus norvegicus. Next base: position 178,184,325 of record NC_141535.1, read on the forward strand.
AAGTTAATAAAAAAAGAAAAAAAAAGAAAACAAAAGACAGTAAAATCTGGGTGGGTGAGGAGAGAAGATTCTTTCTTCAGTATTGGTAACAATGTGAACTGGAACAGCAACTATGGAGATTCATGTGGAAACTTGCATATGACTCAAATAGTCACTACAGGATAGATCAGAAGATGGCATGATCTGGGATTGCGAATCTTCTCTTGTACTGAAAGCAACCTATAGATTTCAAACCATCCTTATCATGAACACTCCAAAACAAATTTTCACAGAAATGAAAGGACAATTTTTTCCTTCATAAAGAAACAGAAAGACTCCATGATAATTAATACAGTTCTGAACAATAAAAATGCTGCTGTAGGTCTCACCATCTATGATTTCAATTTGTAGTGCATAGCTATAGTAATAAAACTTTTATGGTACTAGTATAAAAACAGACAAGTTGATTAAAAGAATCATATTAAAGACCCAGATATAAATCCACACATCTAGAGACACCTGATTTTTTATTAACAAGACAGAAATCCACAGTGGAACAAAATATAGCATCTTCAATAAATGATGGCAGTCATACTGGATGTTTGCATGTAGATGAGTACAAGTAGACACATATTTATAACCTTTGACAAACTCTAGTCCATGTGGATCACGACCTCACCACAAAATAAGGTACAATGAACGTAACAGAAAAGAAAGAGGAGAATAGCCTTAAATTCATTGACACAGGCAACAACATCCCGAAGAAATCACAGATAACAAAGGGCACAAAGATCAACAGCAATTAGGAAGTAGGACCATGTAAAACTAAAAGCATCTTTAAGCATAGGACTCTCTCATTCGGAAAAAGATGCAGCCTATATAAACAATGGGAAAAAATTTTAACTAACTCATCACCTGATAGAGAACTAATATCCAAACTACAGAAAAAAGTTAGGAGATTATATACATATTCTAATTAATGAATTAAGAGTATTTTATAGAAGAAACTCAAACAGCTGAGAGGTAAAGAACCCTTCAACATCTTATCCATCAAGGAAATGCATATCAAAACCAATTTTAGAAAGTTTAGATATTTTTATCTTACAAATCTCAGAATGGATATGATCAACAAAATAAGTGACAGATCATGCTTGTATGGATATGGAGCAAGGGACTTAATCCTCCATTACAGTTGGTGGTGCAAACTTGTATATTTAATAGAAATCAAAATGACTGTTCCTTAGAAAGTTGGCAATGGATTTATTTCATGATGCAGCTATAATGCTCATGGACCCACACTCAAAGAATGCTTCATCCTACAATACAAGTGCCTTTTCAGCCATAGATTTATTTTGAATAGCCAGTCTAGATGACCTTCAAGAGAAGAATGGTTTAAAAAATTATATACATTTACACAATGAAGTATTGATTGGCTGTTTAAAAAACAACATGTAATTTGCAGAAAAATGAATTGAACTATAAAAAAATTCATCCTGAATCAAGTATCCTAGAGCAAGGATATGCTTAATATTTAAGAATCTTTTATTACATATCTTGGGTACAGGAATTTTCTTACATTGTGCATAAAAGTCTTTAAAATCATTATTATAAGTTCATTTAATCAAAATATCATGTTATAACTCAACAAATCCTCTTCAATGAAATGTGATCCCAAAATCAGACTAAAGCTTTCTTGTAAAGTACCTAGAAAACTAATTACAGTTGCTATGTCATTTATGGCTTGATGGAATGAAATTTATTGAATAACTTAAAAAAATTAGAACTCTGTATGTTCTGTAGAGTAAAGCATCATTCTCTTACATACAAGGAGTTTGGAGTTAAACAGGAGGATTAAAAACAAGCAATCAAAAGGATCATATTAAAAATTAAAATGAAAAGTTCTTGTCAAAAATCTTTTATTTTTGCCATTCCAAATCTTTCAAAACATTCCAAACTATCTACATTTTAAAAATGAAGAAATTTGTCAGGTCGTGTGTATTTGTTAACTCAAATCATAAAGTTTGTAAGATTTAAGTGGTAAAAAAAATCCTGATGTAGAAAATTTAATTTTGAAGACTGGATGTATAAGATCATGATTAATCTATTTCAAAGGTGCTTGAAACATCCACGAGCCATTTTTGGAACAGTACTTATACAATGCCTTTGTTTTCAATATTTAAATTTTAAGCAAGAAATATTTCAAGTGTCTGGAGTATAGTTATATAAACTTTATCTAATGTACTCGTCGCATAATATTCATGCAATCATGTCGTATATCTGAGATCAGAACTTTTCTCAGAAAGAATATTCTTCCAGAGGCCTTAATCAGAGGTCCTTGGGCAAGTATTGTGAAGGTTCACAACACTGGGAAGATGAGGGTCAGGGTCCAGGTCATGAACAGGAATTAGGCAGGACGATGTATAGATGCAAGGACTGAGGCTGTGACTATATATTTTCCCAATGTTTGAAGCATATGGGAGTTAGCACTCATGGATCAATGCCCCAATCATAAATGTTATTTCTATTAGTCACTATGAGCATAGTCCACATTGCTGCATCTGATCTTGTCTGCCCGAATTTATGACACTTGGAACATAAAAATAAAACCAAACCAATACAAAACAAAACACCTTGTCTCCTCATTAAGTCAGTAGCTACATAGTTAGGAGTGGCCAAAAGATGTACTCATTTTATTTTATTTTATTTTATTTTTTTTTTATTTTATTTATACTATTTTTTACTTACCATCTTTGAAAGAACAGGACCAAAGGAAGCTCATATTTGATTTTTTTTCAGATCAGTGAGAGGCAGTCCACATTTTTCATATTAAGAACACTTCGTCCTGTGAATTTCACATATATGTATTATATATATACACATATATTTATACATATATATATATACATATATATATATGTATATGTGTGTGTGCGTGTGTGCTTGTGTGTGTGTGTGTGTGTGTGTGTGTGAATTTAAGACAGAACAAATTCAATAACATCATTTAAAAAGATTAAACATAAAAAATTTAAAAAGGACACTAATTAGTCCTACGCCTTTCTTTTTTAATCAGGGTTATAATACAGGTGCTTGCTGCTTATTATGAGTTTTTCTTCTTTCTGTTACAATTTTAAGCTCTTTTTAGTAGTTCTCTGGTGGAACTTTTGGGATCACTTAAATATACTATCATATCATCTGCAAATAGTGATATTTTGACTTCTTCTTTTCCGATCTGTATCCCTTTGATCTCCTTTTGTTGTCTGATTGCTCTGGCTAGAACTTCAAGAACTATATTGAATAAGTAGGGAGAGAGTGGGCAGCCTTGTCTAGTCCCTGATTTTAGTGGGATTGCTTCAAGTTTCTCTCCATTTAGTTTAATGTTAGCAACTGGTTTGTTGTATATAGCTTTTACTATGTTTAGGTATGGGCCTTGAATTCCTATTCTTTCCAGGACTTTTATCATGAAGGGGTGTTGAATTTTGTCAAATGCTTTCTCAGCATCTAATGAAATGATCATGTGGTTCTGTTCTTTCAGTTTGTTTATATAATGGATCACGTTGATGGTTTTCCGTATATTAAACCATCCCTGCATGCCTGGGATGAAGCCTACTTGATCATGGTGGATGATTGTTTTGATGTGCTCTTGGATTCGGGTTGCCAGAATTTTATTGAGTATTTTTGTGTCGATATTCATAAGGGAAATTGGTCTGAAGTTCTCTTTCTTTGTTGTGTCTTTGTGTGGTTTAGGTATAAGAGTAATTGTGGCTTCATAGAAGGAATTCGGTAGTGCTCCATCTGTTTCAATTTTGTGGAATAGGTTGGATAATATTGGTATGAGGTCTTCTATGAAGGTTTGATAGAATTCTGCACTAAACCCGTCTGGACCTGGGCTCTTTTTGGTTGGGAGACCTTTAATAACTGCTTCTATTTCCTTAGGAGTTATGGGGTTGTTTAACTGGTTTATCTGTTCCTGATTTAACTTCGGTACCTGGTATTTGTCTAGGAAATTGTCCAATTCCTATAGATTTTCATGTTTTGTTGAATATAGGTTTTTATAGTAAGTTCTGATGATTTTTTGAATTTCCTCTGAATCTGTAGTTATGTCTCCCTTTTCATTTCTGATTTTGTTAATTTGGACACACTCTCTGGATCCTCTCGTTAGTCTGGCTAAGGGTTTATCTATCTTGTTGATTTTCTCAAAGAACCAACTTTTGGTTCTGTTGATTCTTTCTATGGTCCTTTTTGTTTCTACTTGGTTGATTTCAGCTCTGAGTTTGATTATTTCCTTCCTTCTGCTCCTCCTGGGTGTATTTGCTTCTTTTTGTTCTAGAGCTTTTAGGTGGGCTGTCAAGCTGCTGACATATGCTCTTTCCTGTTTCTTTCTGCAGGCACACAGCGCTATGAGTTTTCCTCTTAGCACAGCTTTCATTGTGTCCCATAAGTTTGGGTATGTTGTACCTTCATGTTCATTAAATTCTAAAAAGTTTTTAATTTCTTTCTTTATTTCTTCCTTGACCAGGTTATCATTGAGTAGAGCATTGTTCAATTTCTACGTATATGTGGGCATTCTTCCCTTATTGTTATTGAAGACCAGTTTTAGGCGTGGTGGTCTGATAGCACGCATGGGATTATTTCTATCTTTCTGTACCTGTTGAGGCCCGTTTTTTGACCAACTATATGGTCAATTTTGGAGAAAGTACCATGAGGAGCTGAGAAGAAGGTATGTCCTTTTGCTTTAGGATAGAATGTTCTATAAATATCCGTTAAGTCCATTTGGCTCATAACTTCTCTTAGTCTGTCTACGTCTCTGTTTAATTTCTGTTTCCATGATCTGTCCATTGATGAGAGTGGGGTGTTGAAATCTCCCACTATTATTGTGTGAGTTGCAATGTGTGTTTTGAGCTTTAGTAAGGTTTCTTTTACGTATGTAGGTGCCTTTGTATTTGGGGCATAGATATTTAGGATTGAGAGTTCATCTTGGTGGATTTTTCCTTTGATGAATATGAAGTGTCCTTCCTTATCTTTTTTGATGACTTTTAGTTGGAAATTGATTTTATTTGATATTAGAATGGCTACTCCAGCTTGCTTCTTCTGACCATTTGCTTGGAAAGTTGTTTTCCAGCCTTTCACTCTGAGGTAGTGTCTGTCTTTGTCTCTGAGGTGTGTTTCCTGTAGGCAGCAGAATGCAGGGTCCTCGTTGCGTATACAGTTTGTTAATCTATGTCTTTTTATTGGGGAGTTGAGGCCATTGATGTTGAGAGATATTAAGGAATAGTGATTATTGCTTCCTATTATATTCATATTTGGATGTGAGGTTATGTTTGTGTGCGTTTCTTCTCTTTGTTTTGTTGCCAAGGCGTTTAGTTTCTTGCTTCTTCTAGGGTATAGCTTGCCTCCTTATGTTGGGTTTTACCCTTTATTATCCTTTGTAGTGCTGGATTTGTAGAAAAAATATTGTGTAAATTTGGTTTTGTCATGGAATATCTTGGTTTCTCCATCTATGTTCATTGAGAGTTTTGCAGGATACAGTAACCTGGGCTGGCATTTGTGTTCTCTTAGGGTCTGTATGACATCAGTCCAGGATCTTCTGGCCTTCATAGTTTCTGGCGAGAAGTCTGGTGTGATTCTGATAGGTCTCCCTTTATATGTTACTTGACCTTTTTCCCTTACTGCTTTTAATATTCTTTCTTTATTTTGTGCGTTTGTTGTTTTGACTATTATGTGACGGGAGGTGTTTCTTTTCTGGTCCAATCTATTTGGAGTTCTGTAGGCTTCTTGTATGCCTATGGGTATCTCTTGTTTTAGGTTAGGGAAGTTTTCTTCTATGATTTTGTTGAAGATATTTACTGGTCCTTTGAGCTGCGAGCCTTCACTCTCTTCTATACCTATTATCCTGAGGTTTGATCTTCTCATTGAGTCCTGGATTTCCTGTATGTTTTGGACCAGTAGCTTTTTCTGCTTTACATTATCTTTGACAGTTGAGTCAATGATTTCTATGGAATCTTTTGCTCCCGAGATTCTCTCTTCCATCTCTTGTATTCTGTTGGTGAAGCTTGTATCTACAGCTCCTTGTCTCTTCTTTTGATTTTCTATATCCAGGGTTGTTTCCATGTGTTCTTTCTTGATTGCTTCTATTTCCATTTTTAATTCCTTCAACTGTTTGATTGTGTTTTCCTGGAATTCTTTCAGGGCTTTTTGTGTCTCCTCTCTATGGGTTTCTACTTGTTTATTTATGTTTTCCTGGAATTCTTTCAGGCATTTTTGCGATTCCTCTCTGTAGGCTTCTACTTGTTCTCTAAGGGAGTTCTTCACGTCTTTCTTGAAGTCCTCCAGCATCATGATCAAATATGATTTTGAAACTAGATCTTGCTTTTCTGGTGTGTTTGGATATTCCATGTTTGCTTTGGTGGGAGAATTGGGCTCCGATGATGCCATGTAGTCTTGGTTTCTGTTGTTTGGGTTCCTGTGCTTGCGTCTCGCCATCAGATTATTTCTAGTGTTACTTTGTTCTCCTAATTCTGACAGTGGCTAGACCGTCCTATAAGCCTGTGTGTCAGGAGTGCTGTATACCTGTTTTCCTGTTTTCTTTCAGTCAGTTATGGGGACAGAGTGTTCTGCTTTCGGGCGTGTAGTTTTTCCTCTCTACAGGTCTTCAGCTGTTCCTGTGGGCCTGTGTCTTGAGTTCACCAGGCAGGTCACTTGCAGTAGAAAAGTTGGTCTTACCTGTGGTCCCGAGGCTCAAGTTTGCTCGCGGGGTGCTGCCCACGAGCTCTCTGCGGCGGCAGCAACCAGGAAGATATGCGCTGCCCTTTCCGGGATGTTCCGTGCACTAGGGTTCCCGATGGCGTTTGGTGTTTTCCTCTGGTGTCCGAGATGTGTGTGCAGAGTGCAGTCTATTCTGGTTTCCCAGGCATGTCTGCCTCTCTGAAGGTTTAGCTCTCCTTCCCACGGGATTTGGGTGCAGAGAACTGTTTTTCCGGTCTGTTTCCTTCAGGTTCCGGCGGTGTCTCAGGCGCAGGGGTCCTGCCGCTCCTGGGCCTTCCCCTACGGGAACCCAGAGGCCTTTTACAGTTTCCTCTTGGGCCAGGGATGTGGGCAGGGATGGGCAATGTTGGTGGTCTCCTCTGTTCTGCAGCCTCGGGAGTGCCCACCTGACCAGGCGGTGAGGTCTCTTTCCCATGGGGTCTGGGAGCAGAGAGCTGCTGCGGGCCGGGATCCGCGGGTGTGGGACTTCCGGTAAACACAGGAAGTGCCCGGTCCTAGAGGAATTTTGCCTCTGTGTGTCCTGAGTTCACCAGGCAGGTTTCTTGCAGCGGAAAAGTTGGTCTTACCTGTGTTTCCGAGGCGCAAGTTTGCTCGTGGGGTACTGCCTAAGTCCTCTCCGTGGTGGCAGCAACCGGGAAGATCTGCGCCGCTCTTTCTGGGAGCGTCCGTGCACCAGGGTTCCCGATGGCATTTGGTGTTTTCCTCTGGTGTCTGGATGTGCGCAGATTGCAGTCTCTTCTGGTTTCCCAGGCGTGTCTGCCTCTCTGAAGGTTTAGTTCTCCCTCCCACGGGATTTGGGTGCAGCGAACTGGTATCTTGATTTTTAATATCTATGCCCCAAACAGAAAGGAAAACACATCTATAAAAGAAACATTACTAAAGATTAAAATACACATTCAACCCCAAACATTAAGAGTTGTACACTTTAAGACCCCGCTTGCAACAATTGACAGGTAATCCAAACAAAACTTCAGAGAGAAGTAATGAAACTAACCAATGTTAGGATTCAAATGAACCTAAAAGTTATCTACAGAACATTTTCCCAAACATAATAAGTATACTTTATTCTCATTACTGACCATTATTTTTCCAAAACTGGCTATGTATTTGGACACAAAACATTCCTCAAAAGATACAAGAAAATTGAAGTATCCTCTTTTATTTTATGAGATTACTATGGATTAAAGCAGGATTAAAACAAAACCAGAAATATTAGAAAACAAACTTTTGAAATCATTTTAAATACATTTAAATAACCATTTACATTTCAAATGTTATCCCAATCCCTGGTATTCCCATCCACAAATCCTCCACCCCATTCCCCTCTCCTTTGCTCCTAAGAGGGTGCACCTATACCTATTCACCCAATCCCACCTCACCCCTCTTGCATCCTTTCTTTGGGGAATCAAGACTCCACAAATCCAAATGCTTCATCTCCCACTCATGCAAGATGAAGCAGTGCTCTGCTGCTGCTTGTGTCATGGGAGCCATGCACTAGCCAATGTATACTCTATGTTTGGTGGTTAGTCGGTGGGAGCACTGAGGGCTCTGGTTAATTGATACTGTTGTTCCTTATATGGGGTTTCAACCTTTTTCAGTTTTTCAGCCCTTCCATTAACTCTTCCATTGAGGTCCTCAGGCTACATCCAATGGTTAACTCTCAGTATCTGCCTGTGACTTAATTGGTTGCTGGCAGAACCTCTCAGAGGACAAACATACAAGGCTCCTGTGTGCAAGCACATCTTTGCATCAGTAATGGTGTTTGTGTTTGTTGTTGGAGATGGAATGGATTGCAAGGTGGGGAGGTTTCTGGGTGGCTGCTCCTTCAGCCTTTGCTCAATTTTGTCCCTGCATTTCCTCTAGACAGGGACAATTCTGTGTTAAAATGTTTTGATGGGGAGGTGGCCTCAACCCTCCCTAGGGGTGCCTGTTTATCTGCTGGAGGTGGTCTCTTCAGCTTCTATCTCCTTGCTATTTGGTATTTTGCATACTGTCATCTTTGGATCCTGAGAGTTCCTTTCATCCTTGGTGTCTGAGAATATCAAGTGGTCTCCTAAGTTTCCCACCTCACACTGCTACTTATTTCTACCCATTCTCATGACCTTCTAAACTTCTTTCCTGTCTTTTGCCATACCTACAGATCTCTTCTGTACTCTTCCTCTCAGCCTATCCTCCCTGTGATTATTTCGTTCTACCTTCTAAGTGAGTTTGAGTGAGTCCAGACTTCGACTTTCCTTTCAGTTAAGATTTATATAATCTTTGAGTTATATAGCAAGTATTCTGTGCTTTAGGTTCATACCCACTTTTCAGTTTGTACATACCATGCATGTTCTTTTGGGTCTGGGTTACCTCACTGAGGATATTTTATAGTTCCATCCATTTGCCTACAAATATTGCAAAGTCCTCATTTTTAATTGCTGAGTAGTATTACAATGCACGAATGTACCACATTTTCTGTAACCATTCTTCTGTGGAAGAACATTTTTTTTTCCAGTTTTTGGCTATTATAAATAAGGATGCTATGAACATAGTGGAGCAAATGTCCGTGTTATATGCAGGAACATCATTTTGGTGGTTTATACTGATGTATCTCTTGGATAGGAAGGATAAAAATAAAAACAAGAGCAACAACAAATAAATTAAAAAATAAATTAAACACTTTCTAGAATTCAGGGAAAATGAAAGGAAAACATGCCCAAATTCATGGGAAAGTATAAAATCAGTTCTAAAAGTAAAGTTCATTATATCAAGTGACTCTATAGAGAAAGTAGAAGCCTTTTATACAAGCATTTAAAATTATATCTGAAAACTATAGAAAAAAAATAGCAAATATAAATGAGAACAGTACACGGTAAGAAATAATGAAAATCAGGATAAAATCAATCATCTAGAAACAAAGAGAACAATATAAGGAATCAGTACTCTCAGGTTCCTTTTGATTTGCATTTCCCTGATGACTAAGGATTTTGAAATTTTTCTTTCTTTTCTTTTCTTTCCTTTTCTCCTCTTTCTTTCTTTTCTCTTCCTTTCTTTCTTTTCTCTCTCTCTCTCTCTCTCTCTCTCTCTCTCTCTCTCTCTCTCTCTTTCTTTTACATTCCCGATTTAATTCCCCTCCCAGTCCATACTCCAACTCTTCAACATCCCATACTTCCTCCCTGCTCCCTTAAACCCCGTTCAACTCCACGAGGATGTCCCCACCCCACACACCCCACCAGACCCATAACTTCCTAAGGCATCCAGTTTCTTGAGAGTTAATGCATGTTTTCTGACTTAACCCAGACCCAGGAATCCTCTGCTGTATATTTGCTGGGGGTCTCACCTCAGCTGGTATACGCTTCCTGGTTGGCGACACAGTGTCTGAGAGATCTTGGGGATCCAGCATATTTGATACTGCTGGCTCTTCAACAGGGCTGCTGTACTCTTTAGCTTCCTCCAACTTTTCCCTAATTCAACCATAGGTGTAAGCAATATCTGTTTATTGATTGGGTGTACATATTTGCATCTTACACTTTCAGCTGCTTGTTAGGTCTTTTGGAGTGCAATCATGATTGGTCCCTTTTTGTAAGTGCCCAATAGCCTCAGTAATGGTATCAGATCTTGGGGTCTCCACTTGAGATGGATCCCACTTTCGGGCTATAGCTGCACCTTCTTTTCCTCAGATCCTTTTCAATTTCCATCCCTGCATTTCTTTCAGACAGGAGCAATTATGGGTCAGAGTTTTGACTCTGGGATAGCAATGTCATCCCTTTCTTGATGCCCTGCCTTTCTGCTGGAGGTGAACTCAACCAGTTCCCTCTCCCCACTGTAGGGCATTTCATCTAGGGGCCCCCTTTGATTTCTGAGATTCTCTCAGTTCCCAATTCTCTGGTACATTCTAAAGGGTCCTCCCAACCTTCTTCTAGAGATTGACGGTTTCCATTTTTTCTGCTGGCCTCAGGGCTTCATCCTTCACCCCCAATGTAAGATCACGTTTCACTCTCCTGCCACCCTATCCCCTTTCCCTCTCATGTTCCTACCACACTCTGCCCCTTGTCATTGTTTTCTTCTCTCTCCTGAATGGGACTGAGGTATCCTTGCTTGGGCCTTTCAGCTTGTTGAGCTTTCAGACTGTATCTTGGGTATTCTATAGACTTCCTTCCCTCCCTCCCTCCCTCCCTCCCTCCCTCCCTCCCTCCCTCCCTCCCTCCTTCCTCCCTTCCTCTTTCTTTCTTTCTTTCTTTCTTTCTTTCTTTCTTTCTTTCTTTCATTTTGGCTAATGTACACTTATTAGTAAGGACATAACAAGCATGTCTTTTGGGTCTGAGTTATCTCACTGAGGATCATATTTTCTAGTTCGATCTATTTGACTGCAAAAGTCAGGATGTCCTCATTCTTAATAATTGAGTACTATTCCACTGTGTAAATGAACTACATTTTCTGTATCGATTCTTCTGTCATGGGGTATCTGGGTTATTTTCATCATCTGGCTATAACAAGTGAGGTCATTATGAACATAGTGGAGCACATGTCCCTGTATCATGGTGGGGTATCTTTTCAATATATTCTCAAGAGTGGTATTTCTGGTTCTTAAGGTAGGTCTATTTCCAATTTTCTGAAGAACTTCCATGTTGATTTCAATTCAAAAATTTCTTTAAGTGGTTCTTAGTCATTTGAAATTTCATGCTTGAGAATTCTCTATTTAGGTCTGTATGCCACTTTTAAATAGAGTTATTTTGTTCTCTGGAGTCTACTTTCTTGTATTCTTTGTATAGTTTGGATATAAGCCCTCTATCACATGTTAATATCTTTTCCCAGTATGTGGGTTCCTGTTTAGTCCTATTGACAATGACTTTGCTTTACAGAAGCTTTTGAATTTTATGAGGTCCCATTTGTCGAGTATTGCTCATAAAGCACAAGCCATTGTTGTTCTCTTCAGGAAATTTTCCCCTGTGCCCAAGTATTCGAGGTTCTCCCCACTTTCTCTTAGTTTCAATGTATTTGGTTTTATGTGGAGGTCCTTGCTCCACTTAGACTAGAACTTTCTTTAAGGTGATGAGAATGGAACAATTTGCATTATTACACATGATCACTGCCAGTTGAACTGGTAGCATTTAATGAAAATGCTGTGTTTTTTTCCCCACTGGATGGTTTTTGCTTCCTTTTCAAAGATCAAGTGAGCATATGTCAATGACGGAGGACTGAGGGTACCTGGAAGAGAATGGGGGACAAGAGACGCAAAGAAGGATGCCAAGACAAGCGTCTGATCAAGGCGACAATTTTATTTTTCCACAAGGCTGAATTTATACTACAACATGGGTAACAGAGGGAGGGGGAAGTAAGAAACATTTACGCAGGCCAAGGACACAGTATTCGTGTGGTCAGGGAATCGGCTGATTCCCAGGCGTGTCTGCCCCTTTGAAGGTTTAGCTCTCCCTCCCATGGGATTCAGGTGTAGAGAACTGTTGATCTGGTCCCTTCAGGTCTGGGTGGTGTCTGGAGCGCGGGGGACCTGCAGCTCCAGTGCCCCTATCTTCTACTGTTATTCTTTTTGAGGACTTCCATTTTTATTTTTTATTCCTTAGAAAATGAGACTGCCAAAGACTAAGGACTGAGAACCATCCATCGGAGTCATTGCATGTAAATGTCTTAGTCCCACATCATACACTGCTACTTCAGGCATAGCTAAGGCCAAGAAAACTCCATAAAATCCATAAAACACATATCAATGTCTCCCATGAGAATAACCTCTCAGGTGTGTCAAACAAATCCAGAAGTTTTGTTATTGTGTCTGAGGAATCATTCGGTTTCATTTCAGGAAAGTTTTGATATAAACTGACAAAGAATCTTTGATGCTGGTCCTAGGAGGATATCTACTAGGTATGATCAGTGACACAAGTCATTGTTATTCATTAAAAAGACAACAGTCCCTTGAATTCTAAAGTCACCACAGTGCTGCTCTAACAAACAAAAGAGAAGACTCATAGACAGCACAGTTTTCATCTTTGCACATCTCCCATCATAATTTCATCATATTGACTCTAATGTAATCTATCCTCAAACATCACTATAGCCTCCTTCTCTTCTGCTTCAAACGATCCTGGTTCTCCTCAGTCCCCTCATTACCAATTAGGTCCTTGGGCACACCACAATGCTCACATAGTGAGGTAGTATTCATTATCTTGAGGAAACTTTCCATATATGAATTGAGCATAAACCGGTGCAACAGAAAGATATTGAACAAGAAATATGAACAAGAAATTGGCACAGAGAGCATAATTGATTCTGGTAACATGATCCACCTTCTGAGCAGTTGACTATGATTCTGACAAGGCTTTATGCCCATTTATCTTGTGTTTAACTCTACTACCATTTGGAGCTTCTCTGACATTTTAGATAAACTGGAGAAAGACACTTAACTAAATGCCATGTTATCCATCAGCCCCACCAAAACTCCCTCTCTCCTCCCAACAACCTAACACTTGGCATCATTCCATTACAAAGGTAGAATTCACAGCCCTAGTCCTGCCCACTTCTCCTTTAGCAAACAAAGCTGCCCTCTTAAGGATTCCATCAGGAAAATGCATGATCTAACATGTAACCCCTTGTCTTTCTTCTGCTAACCCAAATGAGAATTTTGTTCTCAGTGTCTTCCAGGACAATTAATCTTCTGGGTAATTCTGTCACTCCCTCTATTCATTATTCTGACAGGAGTCCAGAATCCTTTCATTTCCAATTTATGTCCTGAAAACCCAGGCTACATCACCTCAAATACATTTAGCTATTTTAAATACAATCTTTTTTGGCCATGGGAGCTTAACAAATAGCATCCAACAAGGGTTACAATCATGTACACCTACAGTATCCTTGGGCATGAGACAGAGTCACTCCACCTTGTGTCTCACATGAGTTCATCCTCAGATCCACTGGTACAGGTTCAGAACCCTGGGCCTGCCTCCATTTCTTGGTCTAAATCCCAGGTGGTAAATAAACAGGTTACCCCTTCATACTTGTATTCACCTTTCAAATCCTGTATCAGATGTCTTGGTGATGAAACGCAAAGGGCCACAAGTTTTGGAAGATGAGTATTAGGGTCTAGGCCATACCAAAATTTAAGTAAGAGAATTGATAGACAGATTGACTCAGTGATGGTCAGATGAGAAGCAACTGGTAACTCTGAGAATTTGGTTGTGGAATTTCCCTGCAGTGTTCCCAGGGTTAGAAGAATATTGGAATTGCCCTCAGAGATCAATGGCCCCCATAGAACATTCTCTACCTGTTAGTTCCTAAGAACACAGTCCCCATTGTTTTATAATATCTCCTCCACAGAAGATTATGACACATTAAATATAAATTTAAAAAGCAGCTAAATTCTTTTAGATTCCAAGCATCTCTAGTGGTTTGAATATGCTTGGCACAGAGAGTGGCACTAATTGGAAATATGCCCTTTTGAAGTGAATGTAATATAGTTGGAGTAAGTGTCACTGATGGCCTAGGGTTTAAAACACATGTGTTAGCTTCCTGAAAGCCAGTTTTCTTCTAGTTTCCTTCAGAATAAGAGATGAAACTCTGAGCTGCTCAAGGTCCACATCTGGATGCTGCCATATCTTGCCTAGATGATAATGGGGAGAACCTCTGAATCTCTAAGCCATCCTCAATTAAAACTGGTAGTTTATAAGGCTTGCCTTCATTATGGTGTCTGTTCATATTTGTAAAGCCCAAACACAGATATTGGTACCAATGACTGTTGTTTTGCTGTGATAGGCCTGACCATGTTTTTGTTAGGAAGAATATGGATTTTTGGATTTTGAATTTGAAAAGCAGTGGAATGTATTAAGTCAAGATCTTAGTAGAAATATGAATTACTTTGTTGCTGAGAATGACTTGAATTGTAGAAGCCTGACTTGAGTGTTTTCAGAGAAGAAAACTGTTCTTGTGTTACTTTGGTGAAGAATGGGACTAATTTTTATTCTTGTCTGAAAAGTTTACCTGAAATTTACCTCTAAAGCTATTTATAACATATGAATTTTCAAAGTAAGTCTCCAAAAATTCCAATGTATTTTCCCAGTAATAAAGGACCCCAGGAAATGAAATCGCGTTGAATTCTGTGTTTAAGGAGATTAAGGTTGTGGTGACTTTTTGGAAAGTTCCTACCCCCTAAGTTTATTGTTTATGCATTTGTCATTGAACAAGGAATAGATATATCATATTAGGCATTACTACTTGACTTTTTTTTCACTTTGCTTTTAATTTGGAATGAAGTGCAGTCCAGAAATGAAATAAACAAGTTTTTGATTTGGTTCTTGAGGAAGAGTTGCCATGAAAAGTATTAGACTAGTCAAAGTATTGCATGGAGTTATTCCCAGAAAACTGTGGCAAGAAAGTCTCTGAAAGTTTAAGATCAGTCTCTGACAGAGCAAGTTCTGGATGAGCTAAAGCTTAACTCCAGGCATGGTGGCATACACCTTTTAAATTCAGTAAACAGCCATGAATATCTCAGAGTTAAAGGTCAATCCATACATTAAATTACAGGACAGCTAAGTTTAGGCAGGGAAAGAGTTGGAAAACAGAAAGTAGACAATAGAATAAGGGTAGGCATTGCTGCAGCCACAGAAAGCAGCAGAACTTGGCAGGTATGGCCATATGCACTGGGCTTAGAATCAAGAATAGAAAGAACTCTTGGACAATTGATTCTAATTGTTGGAGTAAAAAAGCAGCATCACTGTGGTGAAGTTTTCTGAGAAATGTTTTCAGAGAGAAGAAAGAAGCTGAGTTCCAGAGGTAGCCAAGCTTGTACCTACATATGTAGCTGTATTTTGGGTATGTGTAAGAATCATCCAGGTGGTTCTGGTTTTCAAAGCTTGAATAGGTCATGGAGAGCACCTGAGGCTTGGCACTGTGCGAGGCAAGGTTAGGCCAATGATAAAGGTGCAGACTCAGATGTAGGTGATGTCCTAGTATTGAAGCCATCACATAAAGAATTTGAGGGTTGGTACCATGAAGAAAAGACTATGAGAGGGGATTGGTGAAGCCTGTTTGCAGTGTAAGACCTCAGTGTATTGGAGATACCAGTACCAATGGTTGATAACCATGAACAGCTCAAGCATTAGAATGGAGCGGTTGAGGAGAGCTTAGAGTTCTATAGAGGATAGAGCTAGAGATGCGACCCAACACTTTTGGAGGTGCCCACAAATGCAGCTATAGATCCAAAACATTGGAACAAGAAAATGTAACACTGAAGTTGCCTGGGTTGATGTATTGAGACAGCAGAGCATTTGTCTATCTGTTGAGGTAAGTTGATAATGGAGTGCAACCTGCCCAGGAGAAAAAAGTTTGTGCAGCCAAAAAAGTCATTATTTTATGATCTAAAAACTGCTTTGGCTTTAGACATCAAGATTCAGTGTTTGGAGTTTGTCCAGATGACTTCCTTTCTTGCTTTGGGGATTACAGTTAAGTGAATGGATAAATATCACAAAAGTCTTTGTATTTTTAAATTGTTAAGGTAGCAAACCACTGAACTGAGAACAGGACCCCCTTTGGGGTAATTAGAGGAAAGACTGAAAGAGTGAAGAGGCTTCCAACCCCATAAGAACAACAATGCCAACCAACCAGAGCTTCCAGGGACTGAACCACCACCCAAACACTATAGATGGACTGACCCAGGGCTCCAATTGCATATGCAGCAGAGAGTAGACTTGGTGGGGCACCAGTGGAAGGGAAGGCCATTGGTCCTGCCAAGATTGGACCTTTCAGTGCAGAGTAATGTTGGAGGACGCTAAGGGGCATTTAATGGGGGGGAACCCTTATGGAGGAGGGGGAGAGGATAGGGAGCTTATGGACAGGAAACCAGGAAAGGGAATAGCATTTGAAATGTAAATAAGGAATTATATCCAATTTAAAAAAATTATGAACCAAATGAATTTATGAGATATTTATAGAAAGTTTCTTTCTGAAATAAAAGAATGTACCTTCTTCTCAGAACCTTATGGTACCTATTGCACAATTTACCTTGTAGTCTGTTAGAAAACAGGACAGAACAGAAACAAGAAGTTTGAAATAATACCATACATCCAATCAGATCGCCATGAACTAAGACAGGTCTTCAATAACAAAGAAAATGACAGAAAGCCCACATATACATGGAAGTTGACCAATGCTCTACTCAAAAATTACTTGGTCAAGGAAGAAATTACAGACTTTTTAGAATTTAATGAAAATGAAGACACAACATACCCAAACTTATGGGACACAATGAAAGCAGTGCTAAGAGGAAAACTCATAGCTATAAGTGCCTCCAAAAAGAAATGGGAGAAAGCATATATTAGCAGCTTGACTGCACACCTAAAAGCTCTAGAACTAAAAGAAGCAAACACACCTAAGAGGAGTAGAAGGCAGGAAATAACCAAACTCAGGGCTGAAATCAACCATGTAGAAACAAAAAAGACTATGCAAAGATTCAACAAAACTAGGAACTGGTTCTTTGAGAAAATCAAAAGATAGATAAACCCTTAGCCAGACTCATGAGAGGGCACATAGGGTGTATCCAAATTAACAAAATCAGAAATGAAAAGAGAGATGTAACATCAGAATCTGAGGAAATTCAAAATATCATCAGATCTTACTACAAAAGCCTACATTCAACAAAACTAGAAAATGGACAATATTCTAGTCCGATACCAGTTACAAAAATTAAATGAGGATCAAATAAATCATCTAAATAGTCACATAACTCCTAAAAAATTAGAAGCAGTTAATAGAATTCTACCAACCAAAAGCCCAGGACCAGATGGACTTACTGCAGAATTCTTCAGACTTTCATAGAAGACCTAATACTGTCCAAACTATTCCACAAAATAGAAACAGAAAAAGCACTAGCCAATTCCTTCTATGAAGCCACAATTACACTTACACCTAAATCCTTCAATGATCCAACAAAGAAAGAGAATTCCATGCCAATTTCCCTTATGAATATCAATGCAAAATCACTCAATAAAATTTTTGTAAACTTAATCCAATAACACATCAAACTGATCATCCATCATGAACAAGTAGGCTTCATTCTAGAGATGCAGAGATGGTTCATTATATTGAAACAAGTCAACATAAACCACTACGTAAACAAACTCAGAGAGAAGCCTTTGGTCCTGCCAAGGCTGGACACCCCAACCCCACATACAGGGTAATATCAGGGCATGGAGGTGGGAAGGCATGGGTGGATGGGTGGGGGAACCACCCTCATAGAAGAAAGAGGAGGGGTTATGGAATAAGCTGTTTATGGACCAGAAACCAGGAAAGGGAATAACATTTGAAATGCATATTAAAGTTTCCACAAAAAAGTATCATCCTGTCATCCTGTATGGGGTAATCCAGTCACAAAAACAAAACAAAAGAACAATAACAACAACAAAAAAACCCAAAAGCACAAACACAGAACTGCATATAGTATGCACTCATTAGTATGTGGATATTAGCTTTGAATACCCCAGACACAATTCACAGACCACATGAAGCTCTAGAAAAAGGAAGACCAAAATCTGGATGCTTCAGTCGTTCTTAGAAGGGGGAAGAATACACAAGGGAGGAAATACAGAGACAAAATATGGAGCAGAGACTTAAGTAAACATCATCCAGAGACTGACCCACCTGGGGATCTATCCATATACAGACACCAAACCCAAACACTATGGCAGACACCAAGAAGGGCTTGAGGACAGGAGCATGATATAGCTGTTTCCTGAGAAGCTCTAATAGAATATGACAAATACAGTGGCTGATGTTCAAAGCCAACCACTAGATTGAGCATGAGGTTCCAAATTAAGGAATTAGAGAAAGAACTGAGGGAGCTGAAGGGGTTTGCCAACCCTTAGGAAAAAAAACAATATCATCCAACCAGATCCCCTATACATGCCATGGTAAAAACCCCCAACCAGAGTACACATGGAAGAACCTAAGGCTCCAGTCAAATATGAAACCGATGATGGACTTGTCAGACATCGGTGGGAGTAGGGGCCTTTGGTCCTGTGATAGCTTTATGTCCCAGTGTAGGGGATGCCAAGGTGGGGATGTGGAAGTAGGTAGGAAACTAGGGGAGTACCCTCATAGAAGTAGGAGGAAAGAGGATGGAATAGGAGTTTTCCAGAGTGGAAAGAAAGGGGATAATAGTTGACATAAAAATAAATAAAATATCCAAAAATCACATAAATATCATTTGAAATTTTGAAACAAACATATAGTTTACTAAATAAAGATATTGGTATTATAAATTCAAAGTTTAACTCAATTTAATTTTAGATCATAAAGGACATTAATTTTAAAATTTTACCTGCCTTTGTGTGTGGCTTTCACATTTTTTTATCTTTATTAACTTGAGTATTTCTTATTTACATTTCGATTGTTATTCCCCTTCATGGTTTCCGGCCAACATCCCTTCCCCTCCCCATCCTCCCCCCATTACCACCCTTCTCTCAAGAATCACCTTCACTGGGTGTACAGTCTTGGCAGGACCGAGGGCTTCCCCTTCCACTGGTGCTCTTACTAGGCTATTCATTGCTACCTATGAGGTTGGAGCCCAGGGTCAGTCCATGTATAGTCTTTGGGTAGTGGCTTAGTCCCTGGAAGCTCTGGTTGGTTGGCATTGTTGTTCATATGGGGTCTCGAGCTCCTTCAAGCTCTTCCAGTCCTTTCTCTGATTCCTTCAACGGGGGGCTCATTCTCAGGTCAGTGGTTTGCTGCTGGCATTCACCTATGTATTTGCTGTACTTTGGGTGTGTCTCTTAGGAGAGATCTACATCCACTTCCTGTTGGCCTGCACTTCTTGGCTTCATCCATCTTATCAAGTTTGGTGGCTGTATATGTATGGGCCACATGTGGGACAGGCTCTGAATGGGTGTTCCTTCTGCCTCTGTTCTAAAGATTGCTTCCCTATTCCCTCCCAAGGGTATACTTATTCCCGTTTTAAAGAAGTGAAGCATTCGCATTTTGGTTATCCTTCTTGAGTTTCATGTGTTCTGTGCATCTAGGGTAATTCAAGCATTTGGGCTAATAGCCACTTGTGCATACCATGTGTGTTTTTCTGTGATTGGGTTACCTCACTCAGGATGATATTTTCCAGTTCCAACCATTTGCCTATGAATTTCATAAAGTCAGAGTTTTTGATAGCCAAGTAATATTGCATTGTGTAGATGTACCACATTTTATGTATCCCTTCCTCTGTTGAAGGGCATCTGGGTTCTTTCCAGCTTCTGGCTATTATAAATAAGGCTTCTATGAACATAGTGGAGTACGTGCCTTTGTTATATGTTGGAGCATCTTTTGGATATATGCTCAAGAGAGGTATAGCTGGGTCCTCAGGGAGTTCAATGTCCAATTTTCTGAGGAACCTCCAGACTGATTTCCAGAATGGTTGTACCAGTCTGCAATCCCACCAACAATGGAGGAGTGTTCCTCTTTCTCCACATCCTCGCCAGCATATGTTGTCAGCTGAGTTCTTGTTCTTAGCCATACTCACTGGTGAGAGGTAAAATCTCAGGGTTGTTTTGATTTGTATTTCCCTTATGACTATAGATGTTGAACATTTCTTTAGGTGTTTCTCTGCCATTCGGCATTCCTCAGCTGTGAATTGTTTGTTTAGCTCTGAACCCCATTTTTTAATAGGGTTATTTGTCTCCCTGTGGTCTAACTTCTTGTGTTCTTGGTATATTTTGGATATAAGCCCTTTATCAGTTGTAGGATTGGTAAATATCTTTTCCCAATCTCTTGGTTGCCATTTTGTCCTAACAACAGTGTCCTTTACCTTACAGAAGTTTTGCAGTTTTATGAGATCCTATTTGTTAATTCTTGATCTTAGAGCATAAGCCATTGGTGTTTTGTTCAGGAAATTTTCTCCAGTGCCCATGTGTTCCAGATGCTTCCCCACTTTTTCTTCTATTAGTTTGAGTGTATCTGGTTTGATGTGGAGGTCCTTGATCCACTTGGACTTAAGCTTTGTACAGGGTGATAAGCATGGACCGATCTGCATTCTTCTACATGCTGACATCCAGTTGAACCAGCACCATTTGCTGAAAATGCTATCTTTTTTCCATTGGATGGTTTTGGCTCCTTTGTCAAAAATCAAGAGCCCATAGGTGTGTGGGTTCATTTCTGGGTCTTCAATTCTATTCCACTGGTCTATCTGTTTGTCTCTGTACCATTACCATGCAGTTTTTATCACTATTGCTCTGTAATATTGCTTGAGTTCAGGGATAGTGATTCCACCAGAAGTAGTTTTATTGTTGAGGATAGTTTTAGCTATCTTGGGTGTTTTGTTATTCGTGGTGATTTTGCAAATTGTTCTGTGTAGCTCTCTGAAGAATTGGATTGGTATTTTGATGGGGATTGCACTGAATCTGTAGATTGCTTTTGGTAAAATGGCCATATTTACTATATTAATCCTGTCAATCCATGAACATGGGAATCTTTTTATCTTTTTAGGTCTTCTTCAATTTCTTTCTTCAGAGGCGATGTTCTTTTCATACAGATCTTTTATTTGCTTGATTAAAGTCACACTGAGGTATTGTCTACCATTTGGGACTATTATGATGGGTGTCGTTTCCCTTATTTCTTTCTTGGCTTGTTTCTCTTTTGTGTATAAGAAGGCTACTGATCTATTTGAGTTAATTTTATATATATTTTTTTAATTTTTTATTAACTTGAGTATTTCTTATATACATTTCGAGTGTTATTCCCTTTCCCGGTTTCCGGGCAAACATCTCCCTCCCCCCTCCCCTTCCTTATGGGTGTTCCCCTCCCAACCCTCTCCCCATTGCCGCCCTCCCCCCATAGACTAGTTCACTGGGGGTTCAGTCTTAGCAGGACCCAGGGCTTCCCCTTCCACTGGTGCTCTTACTAGGATATTCATTGCTACCTATGGGGTCAGAGTCCAGGGTCAGTCCATGTATAGTCTTTAGGTAGTGGCTTAGTCCCTGGAAGCTCTGGTTGCTTGGCATTGTTGTACTTTTGGGGTCTCGAGCCCCTTCAAGCTCTTCCAGTTCTTTCTCTGATTCCTTCAACAGGGGACCTATTCTCAGTTCAGTGGTTTGCTGCTGGCATTCGCCTCTGTATTTGCTGTATTCTGGCTGTGTCTCTCAGGAGCGATCTACATCCGGCTCCTGTCGGTCTGCACTTCTTTGCTTCATCCATCTTGTCTAATTGGGTGGCTGTATATGTATGGGCCACATGTGGGGCAGGCTCTGAATGGGTGTTCCTTCAGTCTCTGTTTTAATCTTTGCCTCTCCCTTCCCTGCCAAGGGTATTCTTTTTCCTCATTTAAAGAAGGAGTGAAGCATTCACATTTTGATCATCCGTCTTGAGTTTCGTTTGTTCTAGGGATCTAGGGTAATTCAAGCATTTGGGCTAATAGCCACTTATCAATGAGTGCATACCATGTATGTCTTTCTGTGATTGGGTTAGCTCACTCAGGATGATATTTTCCAGTTCCAACCATTTGCCTACGAATTTCACAAACTCGTTGTTTTTGATAGCTGAGTAATATTCCATTGTGTAGATGTACCACATTTTCTGTATCCATTCCTCTGTTGAAGGGCATCTGGGTTCTTTCCAGCTTCTGGCTATTATAAATAAGGCTTCGATGAACATAGTGGAGCACGTGTCTCTTTTATATGTTGAGGCATCTTTTGGGTATATGCCCATGAGAGGTATAGCTGGATCCTCAGGCAGTTCAATGTCCAAATACTTTGCTGAAGGTTTTTATAAGGTTTAGTATTTCTCTGGTGGAACTTTGGGATCACTTAAATATCCTATCATATCATCTGCAAATAGTGTTATTTTGACTTCTTTTCCAATCTGATCTTGATCTTTCGTTTCTGTCTGATTGCTCTGGCTAGAAGTTCGAGAACTATATTGAATAAATAGGGAGAGAGTGGGCAGCCTTGTTTAGTCCCTGATTTTACTGCAATTGCTTCAAGTTTTTCTCCAGTTAGTTTAATGCTACTGGTTTGCTGTAATGGATTTTACTATGTTTAGTTATGGGCCTTGAATTCCTATTCTTTCCAGGACTTTTATCATGAAGGGGTGTTGAATTTTGTCAAATGCTTTCTCAGCATCTAATGAAATGATCATGTTGTGTTGTTCTTTCAATTTGTTTATATAATGGATTACATTGATGATTTTCCATATATTAAACCATCCCTGCATGCCTGGGATGAAGCCTACTTAATCATGGTGGATGATTTTTTTTTGATGTGCTCTTGGATTCGGTTTGCCAGAATTTTATTGAATATTTTTTCATCGATATTCATAAGGGAAATTTGTCTGAAGTTCTCTTTCTTTGTTGGGTCTTTGTGTGGTTTAGGTGTAAGAGAAATTATGGCTTCCTAGAAGGAATTCGTTAGCACTCCATTTGTTTCAATTTTGTGGAATAGTGTTGGTTTGAGGTCTTCTATGAAGTTCTGATAGAATTCTGCACTGAACCCGTCTGGACCTGGGCTCTTTTTTTGTTTGGGTGACCTTTAATGACTGCTTCTATTCCTTGAGGAGTTGTGGGATTGTTTAAATGGTTTATCTGTTCCTGACTTAACTTCGGTACCTGTTATCTGTGTAGGAAATTGTCCATTTCCTGCAGATTTTCAAGTTTTGTTGAATATAGGCTTTTGTAGTAGGATCTGATGATATTTTGAATTTCCTCTGGTTCTGCAGTTATGTCTCCCTTTTCATTTCTTATTTTGTTAATTTGGACACACTCTCTGTGTTCTCTCATTAGTCTGGCTAAGGGTTTATCTAGCTTGTTGATTTTCTCTAAGAACCAACTTTTGCTTCTCTTGATTCTTTGTATGGTCTTTTTTGTTTCTACTTGGTTAATTTCAGCTCTGAGTTTGATTATTTACTGCCTTCTACAGCTCCTGGGTGTACTTAATTCTTTTTGTTCTAGAGCTTTTAGGTGTGCTGTCAAACTGCTGATATATGCTCTCTCCTGTTTCTTCTGCAGGCACTCAGAGCCATGAGTTTTTCCTCTTAGCACAGCTTTCATTGTGTCCCATAAGTTTGGGTATTTTGTACCTTCATTTTCATTAAATTCTAAGAAGTCTTTAAGTTCTCTCTTTATTTCTTGCTTCCCAGGTTATCATTGAGTAGAACACTGTTCAACTTCCATGTATACGTGGTCATTTTTACCTTATTGTTATTGAAGACCAACTTTAGGCCGTGGTGGTCTGATAGCACGCATGGGATAATTTCTATCTTTCTGTATCTGTTGAGGCCTGTTTTATGACCAATTATATGGTCAATTTTGGAGAAAGTACCATGAGGTGGTGAGAAGAAGGTATATCCTTTTGTTTTAGGATAGAATGTTCTATAAATATCTGTTAAGTCCATTGGTTCATGACTTCTCTTAATCTGTCTATGTCTCTGTTAAATTTCTGTTTCTTTGATCTGTCCAATGATGAGAGTGGAAATCTCCTACTATTATTATTTTTTTCTTTTTCTTTGTTTTTTAAATTTATTTAATACTTAATAATAATTCTTTGGTTTCGGGCAAACATCCCCCTCCCCCTCCCCTTCCTTATGGGTGTTCCCCTCCCAAACCTCCCCCCATTGCCGCCCTCCCCCCAACAGTCTAGTTCACTGGGGGTTCAGTCTTAGCCGGACCCAGGGCTTCCCCTTCCACTGGTGCTCTTACTAGGATATTCATTGCTATCTATGAGGTCAGAGTCCAGGGTCAGTCCATGTATAGTCTTTAGGTAGTGGCTTAGTCCCTGGAAGCTCTGGTTGCTTGGCATTGTTGTACTTTTGGGGTCTCGAGCCCCTTCAAGCTCTTCCAGTTCTTTCTCTGATTCCTTCAACAGGGGACCTATTCTCAGTTCAGTGGTTTGCTGCTGGCATTCGCCTCTGTATTTGCTGTATTCTGGCTGTGTCTCTCAGGAGCGATCTACATCCGGCTCCTGTCGGTCTGCACTTCTTTGCTTCATCCATCTTGTCTAATTGGGTGGCTGTTTATGTATCGGCCACATGTGGGGCAGGCTCTGAATGGGTGTTCCTTCAGTCTCTGTTTTAATCTTTGCCTCTCTCTTCCCTGCCAAAGGTATTCTTGTTCCCCTTTTAGAGAAGGAGTGAAGCATTCACATTTTGATCATCCGTCTTGAGTTTCATGTGTTCTAGGGATCTAGGGTAATTCAAGCATTTGGGCTAATAGCCACTTATCAGTGAGTGCATACCATGTATGTCTTTCTGTGATTGGGTTAGCTCACTCAGGATGATATTTTCCAGTTCCAACCATTTGCCTACGAATTTCATAAAGTCATTGTTTTTGATAGCTGAGTAATATTCCATTGTGTAGATGTACCACATTTTCTGTATCCATTCCTCTGTTGAAGGGCATCTGGGTTCTTTCCAGCTTCTGGCTATTATAAATAAGGCTGCAATGAACATAGTGGAGTACGTGTCTTTTTTATATGTTGGGGCATCTTTTGGGTATATGCCCAAGAGAGGTATAGCTGGATCCTCAGGCAGTTCAATGTCCAATTTTCTGAGGAACCTCCAGACTGATTTCCAGAATGGTTGTACCAGTCTGCAATCCCTCCAACAATGGAGGAGTGTTCCTCTTTCTCTGCATCCTCGCCAGCATCTGCTGTCACCTGAGTTTTTGATCTTAGCCATTCTCACTGGTGTGAGGTGAAATTTCAGGGTTGTTTTGATTTGCATTTCCCTTATGACTAAAGATGTTGAACATTTCTTTAGGTGTTTCTCAGCCATTCGGCATTCCTCAGCTGTGAATTTTTAGTTTAGCTCTGAAACCCATTTTTTAATAGGGTTATTTGTCTCCCTGCGGTCTAACTTCTTGAGTTCTTTGTATATTTTGGATATAAGGCCTCTATCTGTTGTAGGATTGCTAAAGATCTTTTCCCAATCTGTTGGTTGCCGACTTGTCCTAACCACAGTGTCCTTTGCCTTACAGAAGGTTTACAGTTTTATGAGATCCCATTTGTCGATTCTTGATCTTAGAGCATAAGCCATTGGTGTTTTGTTCAGGAAATTTTTTCCAGTGCCCATGTGTTCCAGATGCTTCCCTAGTTTTTCTTCCATTAGTTTGAGTGTATCTGGTTTGATGTGGAGGTCCTTGATCCACTTGGACTTAAGCTTTGTACAGGGTGATAAGCATGGATCAATCTGCATTCTTCTACATGTTGACCTCCAGTTGAACCAGCACCATTTGCTGAAAATGCTATCTTTTTTCCATTGGATGGTTTTGGCTCCCTTGTCAAAAATCAAGTGACCATAGGTGTGTGGGTTCATTTCTGGATCTTCAATTCTATTCCATTGGTATATCTGTCTGTCTCTGAACCAATACCATGCAGTTTTTATCACTATTGCTCTGTAATACTGCTTGAGTTCAGGGATAGTGATTCCCCCTGAAGTCCTTTCATTGTTGAGGATAGTTTTAGCTATCCTGGGTTTTTTGTTATTCCAGATGAATTTGCAAATTGTTCTGTCTAACTCTTTGAAGAATTTTATTGGTATTTTGATGGGTATTGCATTGAATCTGTAGATTGCTTTTGGTAAAATGGCCATTTTTACTATATTAATCCTGCCAATCCATGAGCATGGGAGATCTTTCCATATTCTGAGGTCTTCTTCAATTTCTTTCTTCAGGGTCTTGAAGTTCTTAATGTACAGATCTTTTACTTGCTTGGTTAAAGTCACACCAAGGTACTTTATATTATTTGGGTCTGTTATGAAGGGTGTCGTTTCCCTAATTTCTTTTTGGCTTGTTTCTCTTTTGTGTAGAGGAAGGCTACTGATTTATTTGAGTTAATTATTTACCCAGCCACTTTGCTGAAGTTATTTATCAGCTTTAGTAGTTTTCTGGTGGAACTTTTGGGATCACTTAAATAAACTATCATATCATCTGCAAATAGTGATATTTTGACTTCTTCTTTTCCGATCTGTATCCCCTTGACCTCCTTTTGTTGTCTGATTGCTCTGGCTAGAACTTCAAGAACTATATTGAATAAGTAGGGAGAGAGTGGGCAGCCTTGTCTAGTCCCTGATTTTAATGGGATTGCTTCAAATTTCTCTCCATTTAGTTAATGTTAGCAACTGGTTTGCTGTATATGGCTTTTACTATGTTTAGTTATGGGCCTTGAATTCCTATTCTTTCCAGGACTTTTATCATGAAGGGGTGTTGAATTTTGTCAAATGCTTTCTCAGCATCTAATGAAATGATCATGTGGTTCTGTTCTTTCAGTTTGTTTATATGATGGATCACGTTGATGGTTTTCCGTATACTAAACCATCCCTGCATGCCTGGGATGAAGCCTACTTGATCATGGTGGATGATTGTTTTGATGTGCTCTTGAATTCGGTTTGCCAGAATTTTATTGAGCATTTTTGCGTCGATATTCATAAGGGAAATTGGTCTGAAGTTCTCTTTCTTTGTTGTGTCTTTGTGTGGTTTAGGTATAAGAGTACTTGTGGCTTCATAGAAGGTATTCGGTAGTGATCCATCTGTTTCAATTTTGTGGAATAGTTTGGATAATATTGGTATGAGGTCTTCTGTGAAGGTTTGATAGAATTCTGCACTAAACCCGTCTGGACCTGGGCTCTTTTTGGTTGGGAGACCTTTAATGACTGCTTCTATTTCCTTAAGAGTTATGGGGTTGTTTATCTGGTTTATCTGTTCCTGATTTAACTTTGGTACCTGGTATTTGTCTAGGAAATTGTCCATTTCCTATAGATTTTCAAGTTTTGTTTAATATAGGCTTTTATAGTAAGATCTGATGATTTTTTGAATTTCCTCTGAATCTGTAGTTATGTCTCCCTTTTCATTTCTGATTTTGTTAATTTGGACACACTCTCTGTGTCCTCTCGATAGTCTGGCTAAGGGTTTATCTATCTTGTTGATTTTCTCAAAGAACCAACTTTTGGTTCTGTTGATTCTTTCTATGGTCCTTTTTGTTTCTACTTGGTTGATTTCAGCTCTGAGTTTGATTATTTCCTGCCTTCTACTCCTCCTGGATGTATTTGCTTCTTTTTGTTCTAGAGCTTTTAGGTGTGCTGTCAAGCTGCTGACATATGCTCTTTCCTGTTTCTTTCTGCAGGCACACAGTGGTATGAGTTTTCCTCTTAGCACAGCTTTCATTGTGTCCCATAAGTTTCGGTATGTTGTACCTTCAATTTCATTAAATTCTGAAAAGTTTTTAATTTCTTTCTTTATTTCTTCCTTGACTAGGTTATCATTGAGTAGAGCATTGTTCAATTTCCACGTATATGTGGGCATTCTTCCCTTATTGTTATTGAAGACCAGTTTTAGGCTGTGGTGGTCTGATAGCACGCATGGGATTATTTCTATCTTTCTGTACCTGTTGAGGCCGGTTTTTTGACCAATTACATGGTCAATTTTGGAGAAAGTACCATGAGGAGCTGAGAAGAAGTTATATCCTTTTGCTTTAGGATAGAATGTTCTATAAATATCCGTTAAGTCCATTTGGCTCATGACTTCTCTTAGTCTGTCTACGTCTCTGTTTAATTTCTGTTTCCATGATCTGTCCATTGATGAGAGTGGGGTGTTGAAATCTCCCACTATTATTGTGTGAGTTGCAATGTGTGTTTTGAGCTTTAGTAAGGTTTCTTTTTTTTTCTTTTTTTTTTTTTTTGCTGCTGGCATTGGCCACTGTATTTGCTGTATTCTGGCTGTGTCTCTCAGGAGCGATCTACATCCGGCTCCTGTCGGTCTGCACTTCTTTGCTTCATCCATCTTGTCTAATTGGGTGGCTGTTTATGTATCGGCCACATGTGGGGCAGGCTCTGAATGGGTGTTCCTTCAGTCTCTGTTTTAATCTTAGCCTCTCTCTTCCCTGCCAAAGGTATTCTTGTTCCCCTTTTAGAGAAGGAGTGAAGCATTCACATTTTGATCATCCGTCTTGAGTTTCATGTGTTCTAGGGATCTAGGGTAATTCAAGCATTTGGGCTAATAGCCACTTATCAGTGAGTGCATACCATGTATGTCTTTCTGTGATTGGGTTAGCTCACTCAGGATGATATTTTCCAGTTCCAACCATTTGCCTACGAATTTCATAAAGTCATTGTTTTTGATAGCTGAGTAATATTCCATTGTGTAGATGTACCACATTTTCTGTATCCATTCCTCTGTTGAAGGGCATCTGGGTTCTTTCCAGCTTCTGGCTATTATAAATAAGGCTGCAATGAACATAGTGGAGTACGTGTCTTTTTTATATGTTGGGGCATCTTTTGGGTATATGCCCAAGAGAGGTATAGCTGGATCCTCAGGCAGTTCAATGTCCAATTTTCTGAGGAACCTCCAGACTGATTTCCAGAATGGTTGTACCAGTCTGCAATCCCTCCAACAATGGAGGAGTGTTCCTCTTTCTCTGCATCCTCGCCAGCATCTGCTGTCACCTGAGTTTTTGATCTTAGCCATTCTCACTGGTGTGAGGTGAAATTTCAGGGTTGTTTTGATTTGCATTTCCCTTATGACTAAAGATGTTGAACATTTCTTTAGGTGTTTCTCAGCCATTCGGCATTCCTCAGCTGTGAATTTTTAGTTTAGCTCTGAAACCCATTTTTTAATAGGGTTATTTGTCTCCCTGCGGTCTAACTTCTTGAGTTCTTTGTATATTTTGGATATAAGGCCTCTATCTGTTGTAGGATTGCTAAAGATCTTTTCCCAATCTGTTGGTTGCCGACTTGTCCTAACCACAGTGTCCTTTGCCTTACAGAAGGTTTACAGTTTTATGAGATCCCATTTGTCGATTCTTGATCTTAGAGCATAAGCCATTGGTGTTTTGTTCAGGAAATTTTTTCCAGTGCCCATGTGTTCCAGATGCTTCCCTAGTTTTTCTTCCATTAGTTTGAGTGTATCTGGTTTGATGTGGAGGTCCTTGATCCACTTGGACTTAAGCTTTGTACAGGGTGATAAGCATGGATCAATCTGCATTCTTCTACATGTTGACCTCCAGTTGAACCAGCACCATTTGCTGAAAATGCTATCTTTTTTCCATTGGATGGTTTTGGCTCCCTTGTCAAAAATCAAGTGACCATAGGTGTGTGGGTTCATTTCTGGATCTTCTATTCTATTCCATTGGTATATCTGTCTGTCTCTGAACCAATACCATGCAGTTTTTATCACTATTGCTCTGTAATACTGCTTGAGTTCAGGGATAGTGATTCCCCCTGAAGTCCTTTCATTGTTGAGGATAGTTTTAGCTATCCTGGGTTTTTTGTTATTCCAGATGAATTTGCAAATTGTTCTGTCTAACTCTTTGAAGAATTTTATTGGTATTTTGATGGGTATTGCATTGAATCTGTAGATTGCTTTTGGTAAAATGGCCATTTTTACTATATTAATCCTGCCAATCCATGAGCATGGGAGATCTTTCCATATTCTGAGGTCTTCTTCAATTTCTTTCTTCAGTGTCTTGAAGTTCTTAATGTACAGATCTTTTACTTGCTTGGTTAAAGTCACACCAAGGTACTTTATATTATTTGGGTCTGTTATGAAGGGTGTCGTTTCCCTAATTTCTTTTTGGCTTGTTTCTCTTTTGTGTAGAGGAAGGCTACTGATTTATTTGAGTTAATTATTTACCCAGCCACTTTGCTGAAGTTATTTATCAGCTTTAGTAGTTTTCTGGTGGAACTTTTGGGATCACTTAAATAAACTATCATATCATCTGCAAATAGTGATATTTTGACTTCTTCTTTTCCGATCTGTATCCCCTTGACCTCCTTTTGTTGTCTGATTGCTCTGGCTAGAACTTCAAGAACTATATTGAATAAGTAGGGAGAGAGTGGGCAGCCTTGTCTAGTCCCTGATTTTAATGGGATTGCTTCAAATTTCTCTCCATTTAGTTAATGTTAGCAACTGGTTTGCTGTATATGGCTTTTACTATGTTTAGTTATGGGCCTTGAATTCCTATTCTTTCCAGGACTTTTATCATGAAGGGGTGTTGAATTTTGTCAAATGCTTTCTCAGCATCTAATGAAATGATCATGTGGTTCTGTTCTTTCAGTTTGTTTATATGATGGATCACGTTGATGGTTTTCCGTATACTAAACCATCCCTGCATGCCTGGGATGAAGCCTACTTGATCATGGTGGATGATTGTTTTGATGTGCT
Organism: Rattus norvegicus; assembly: GCF_021556685.1. NCBI lineage: Eukaryota > Metazoa > Chordata > Mammalia > Rodentia > Muridae > Rattus > Rattus norvegicus. The sequence continues at coordinate 178,215,166 of NC_141535.1, forward strand.
CTTGAATTCGGTTTGCCAGAATTTTATTGAGTATTTTTGCGTCGATATTCATAAGGGAAATTGGTCTGAAGTTCTCTTTCTTTGTTGTGTCTTTGTGTGGTTTAGGTATAAGTGTACTTGTGGCTTCATAGAAGGTATTCGGTAGTGATCCATCTGTTTCAATTTTGTGGAATAGTTTGGATAATATTGGTATGAGGTCTTCTGTGAAGGTTTGATAGAATTCTGCACTAAACCCGTCTGGACCTGGGCTCTTTTTGGTTGGGAGACCTTTAATGACTGCTTCTATTTCCTTAGGAGTTATGGGGTTGTTTATCTGGTTTATCTGTTCCTGATTTAACTTTGGTACCTGGTATTTGTCTAGGAAATTGTCCATTTCCTATAGATTTTCAAGTTTTGTTTAATATAGGCTTTTATAGTAAGATCTGATGATTTTTTGAATTTCCTCTGAATCTGTAGTTATGTCTCCCTTTTCATTTCTGATTTTGTTAATTTGGACACACTCTCTGTGTCCTCTCGATAGTCTGGCTAAGGGTTTATCTATCTTGTTGATTTTCTCAAAGAACCAACTTTTGGTTCTGTTGATTCTTTCTATGGTCCTTTTTGTTTCTACTTGGTTGATTTCAGCTCTGAGTTTGATTATTTCCTGCCTTCTACTCCTCCTGGATGTATTTGCTTCTTTTTGTTCTAGAGCTTTTAGGTGTGCTGTCAAGCTGCTGACATATGCTCTTTCCTGTTTCTTTCTGCAGGCACACAGTGGTATGAGTTTTCCTCTTAGCACAGCTTTCATTGTGTCCCATAAGTTTCGGTATGTTGTACCTTCAATTTCATTAAATTCTGAAAAGTTTTTAATTTCTTTCTTTATTTCTTCCTTGACTAGGTTATCATTGAGTAGAGCATTGTTCAATTTCCACGTATATGTGGGCATTCTTCCCTTATTGTTATTGAAGACCAGTTTTAGGCTGTGGTGGTCTGATAGCACGCATGGGATTATTTCTATCTTTCTGTACCTGTTGAGGCCGGTTTTTTGACCAATTACATGGTCAATTTTGGAGAAAGTACCATGAGGAGCTGAGAAGAAGTTATATCCTTTTGCTTTAGGATAGAATGTTCTATAAATATCCGTTAAGTCCATTTGGCTCATGACTTCTCTTAGTCTGTCTACGTCTCTGTTTAATTTCTGTTTCCATGATCTGTCCATTGATGAGAGTGGGGTGTTGAAATCTCCCACTATTATTGTGTGAGTTGCAATGTGTGTTTTGAGCTTTAGTAAGGTTTCTTTTTTTTTTTTTTTTTTTTTTTTGCTGCTGGCATTGGCCACTGTATTTGCTGTATTCTGGCTGTGTCTCTCAGGAGCGATCTACATCCGGCTCCTGTTGTTCTGCACTTCTTTGCTTCATCCATCTTGTCTAATTGGGTGGCTGTTTATGTATCGGCCACATGTGGGGCAGGCTCTGAATGGGTGTTCCTTCAGTCTCTGTTTTAATCTTTGCCTCTCCCTTCCCTGCCAAGTGTATTCTTTTTCCTCATTTAAAGAAGGAGTGAAGCATTCACATTTTGATCATCCGTCTTGAGTTTCGTTTGTTCTAGGGATCTAGGGTAATTCAAGCATTTGGGCTAATAGCCACTTATCAATGAGTACATACCATGTATGTCTTTCTGTGATTGGGTTAGCTCACTCAGGATGATATTTTCCAGTTCCAACCATTTGCCTACGAGTTTCATAAACTCATTGTTTTTGATAGCTGAGTAATATTCCATTGTGTAGATGTACCACATTTTCTGTATCCATTCCTCTGTTGAAGGGCATCTGGGTTCTTTCCAGCTTCTGGCTATTATAAATAAGGCTTCGATGAACATAGTGGAGCACGTGTCTTTTTTATATGTTGGGGCATCTTTTGGGTATATGCCCAAGAGAGGTATAGCTGGATCCTCAGGCAGTTCAATGCCCAATTTTCTGAGGAACCTCCAGACTGATTTCCAGAATGGTTGTACCAGTCTGCAATCCCACCAACAATGGAGGAGTGTTCCTCTTTCTCCACATCTTCTCCAGCATCTGCTGTCACCTGAGTTTTTGATCTTAGCCATTCTCACTGGTGTGAGGTGAAATCTCAGGGTTGTTTTGATTTGCATTTCCCATATGACTAAAGATGTTGAACATTTCTTTAGGTGTTTCTCAGCCATTCGGCATTCCTCAGCTGTGAATTGTTTGTTTAGCTCTGAACCCCATTTTTTAATTCGGTTATTTGTCTCCCTGCGGTCTAAGTTCTTGAGTTCTTTGTATATTTTGGATATAAGGCCTCTATCTGTTGTAGGATTGCTAAAGATCTTTTCCCAATCTGTTGGTTGCCGACTTGTCCTAACCACAGTGTCCTTTGCCTTACAGAAGCTTTGCAGTTTTATGAGATCCCATTTGTCGATTCTTGATCTTAGAGCGTAAGCCATTGGTGTTTTGTTCAGGAAATTTTTTCCAGTGCCCATGTGTTCCAGATGCTTCCCTAGTTTTTCTTCTATTAGTTTGAGTGTGTCTGGTTTGATGTGGAGGTCCTTGATCCACTTGGACTTAAGCTTTGTACAGGGTGATAAGCATGGATCGATCTGCATTCTTCTACATGTTGACCTCCAGTTGAACCAGCACCATTTGCTAAAAATGCTATTTTTTTTCCATTGGATGGTTTTGGCTCCTTTGTCAAAAATCAAGTGACCATAGGTGTGTGGGTTCATTTCTGGGTCTTCAATTCTATTCCATTGGTCTATCTGTCTGTCTCTGTACCAATACCATGCAGTTTTTATCACTATTGCTCTGTAATACTGCTTGAGTTCAGGGATAGTGATTCCCCCTGAAGTCCTTTTATTGTTGAGGATAGCTTTAGCTATCCTGGCTTTTTTGTTATTCCAGATGAATTTGCAAATTGTTCTGTCTAACACTTTGAAGAATTTTATTGGTATTTTGATGGGGATTGCATTGAATCTGTAGATTGCTTTTGGTAAAATGGCCATTTTTACTATATTAATCCTGCCAATCCGTGAGCATGGGAGATCTTTCCATCTTCTGAGGTCTTCTTCAATTTCTTTCCTCAGTGTCTTGAAGTTCTTATTGTACAGATCTTTTACTTTCTTGGTTAAAGTCACACCGAGGTACTTTATATTATTTGGGTCTATTATGAAGGGTGTCGTTTCCCTAATTTCTTTCTCGGCTTGTTTCTCTTTTGTATAGAGGAAGGCAACTGATTTATTTGAGTTAATTTTATACCCAGCCACTTTGCTGAAGTTGTCTATCAGCTTTAGTAGTTCTCTGGTGGAACGTTTGGGATCACTTAAATATACTATCATATCATCTGCAAATAGTGATCTTTTGACCTCTTCTTTTCCGATCTGTATCCCCTTGATCTCCTTTTGTTGTCTGATTGCTCTAGCTAGAACTTCAAGAACTATATTGAATAAGTAGGGAGAGAGTGGGCAGCCTTGTCTAGTCCCTGATTTTAGTGGGATTGCTTCAAGTTTCTCTCCATTTAGTTTAATGTTAGCAACTGGTTTGCTGTATATGGCTTTTACTATGTTTAGGTATGGGCCTTGAATTCCTATTCTTTCCAGGACTTTTATCATGAAGGGGTGTTGAATTTTGTCAAATGCTTTCTCAGCATCTAATGAAATCATCATGTGGTTTTGTTCTTTCAGTTTGTTTATATAATGGATCACGTTGATGGTTTTCCGTATATTAAACCATCCCTGCATGCCTGGGATGAAGCCTACTTGATCATGGTGGATGATTGTTTTGATGTGCTCTTGAATTCGGTTTGCCAGAATTTTGTTGAGTATTTTTGCATCGATATTCATAAGGGAAATTGGTCTGAAGTTCTCTTTCTTTGTTGTGTCTTTGTGTGGTTTAGGTATAAGAGTACTTGTGGCTTCATAGAAGGTATTCGGTAGTGATCCATCTGTTTCAATTTTGTGGAATAGTTTGGATAATATTGGTGAGGTCTTCTGTGAAGGTTTGATAGAATTCTGCACTAAACCCGTCTGGACCTGGGCTCTTTTTGGTTGGGAGACCTTTAATGACTGCTTCTATTTCCTTAGGAGTTATGGGGTTGTTTAACTGGTTTATCTGTTCCTGATTTAACTTCGATACCTGGTACCTATCTAGGAAATTGTCCATTTCCTGAAGATTTTCAAGTTTTGTTGAATATAGGTTTTTATAGTAAGATCTGATGATTTTTTGAATTTGCTCTGAATCTGTAGTTATGTCCCCCTTTTCGTTTCTGATTTTGTTAATTTGGACGCACTCTCTGTGTCCTCTCGTTAGTCTGGCTAAGGGTTTATCTATCTAGTTGATTTTCTCAAAGAACCAACTTTTGGTTCTGTTGATTCTTTCTATGGTCCTTTTTGTTTCTACTTGGTTGATTTCAGCTCTGAGTTTGATTATTTCCTGCCTTCTACTCCTCCTGGATGTATTTGCTTCTTTTTGTTCTAGAGCTTTTAGGTGTGCTGTCAAGCTGCTGACATATGCTCTTTCCTGTTTCTTTCTGCAGGCACTCAGCGCTATGAGTTTTCGTCTTAGCACAGCTTTCATTGTGTCCCATAAGTCTGGGTATGTTGTACCTTCATTTTCATTAAATTCTAAAAAGTTTTTAATTTCTTTCTTTATTTCTTCCTTGACCAGGTTATCATTGAGTAGAGCATTGTTCAATTTCCACATATATGTGGGCATTCTTCCCTTATTGTTATTGAAGACTAGTTTTAGGCCGTGGTGGTCCGATAGCACGCATGGGATTATTTCTATCTTTATGTACCTGTTGAGGCCCATTTCTTGACCAATTATATGGTCAATTTTGGAGAAAGTACCATGAGGAGCTGAGAAGAAGGTTTATCCTTTTGCTTTAGGATAGAATGTTCTATAAATATCCGTTAAGTCCATTTGGCTCATGACTTCTCTTAGTCTGTCGACATCACTGTTTAATTTCTGTTTCCATGATCTGTCCATTGATGAGAGTGGGGTGTTGAAATCTCCCACTATTATTGTGTGAGGTTCAATGTGTGTTTTGAGCTTTAGTAAGGTTTCTTTTACGTATGTAGGTGCCCTTGTATTTGGGGCATAGTTATTTAGGATTGAGAGTTCATCTTGGTGGATTTTTCCTTTGATGAATATGAAGTGTCCTTCCTTATCTTTTTTGATGACTTTTAGTTGGAAATTGATTTTATTTGATATTAGAATGGCTACTCCAGCTTGCTTCTTCTGACCATTTGCTTGGAAAGTTGTTTTTCAGCCTTTCACTCTGAGGTAGTGTCTCTCTTTGTTTCTGAGTTGTGTTTCCTGTAGGCAGCAGAATGCAGGGTCCTCGTTGCGTATCCAGTTTGTTAATCTATGTCTTTTTATTGGGGAGTTGAGGCCATTGATGTTGAGAGATATTAAGGAATAGTGATTATTGCTTCCTGTTGTATTCATATGTGGATGTGAGGTTATGTTTGTGTGCTTTTCTTCTCTTTGTTTTGTTGCCAAGACGATTAGTTTCTTGCTTCTTCTAGGGTATAGCTTGCCTCCTTATGTTGGGCTTTACCCTTTATTATCCTTTGTAGTGCTGGATTTGTAGAAAGATATTGTGTAAATTTGGTTTTGTCATGGAATATCTTGGTGTCTCCATCTATGTTCATTGAGAGTTTTGCAGGATACAGTAACCTGGGCTGGCATTTGTGTTCTCTTAGGGTCTGTATGACATTAGTCCAGGATCTTCTGGCCTTCATAGTTTCTGGCGAAAAGTCTGGTGTGATTCTGATAGGTGTGCCTTTATATGTTACTTGACCTTTTTCCCTTACTGCTTTTAATATTCTTTCTTTATTTTGTGCGTTTGGTGTTTTGACTATTATGTGATGGGAGGTGTTTCTTTTCTGGTCCAATCTATTTGGAATTCTGTAGGCTTCTTGTAAGCCTATGGGTATCTCTTTTTTTAGGTTAGGGAAGTTTTCTTCTATGATTTTGTTGAAGATATTTACTGGTCCTTTGAGCTGGGAGTCTTCACTCTCTTCTATACCTATTATCCTTAGATTTGATCTTCTCATTGAGTCCTGGATTTCCTGTATGTTTTGGACCAGTGCCTTTTTCTGCTTTACATTATCTTTGACAGTTGAATCAATGATTTCTATGGAATCTTCTGCTCCCGAGATTCTCTCTTCCATCTCTTGTATTCTGTTGGTGAAGCTTGTATCTACAGCTCCTTGTCTCTTCTTTTCATTTTCTATATCCAGGGTTGTTTCCATGTGTTCTTTCTTGATTGCTTCTATTTCCATTTTTAATTCCTTCAACTGTTTGATTGTATTTTCCTGGAATTCTTTCAGGGATTTTTGTGTCTCTTCTCTATGGGTTTCTACTTGTTTATTTATTTTTTTCTGTTATTCTTTCAGGAATTTTTGCGATTCCTCTATGTAGGCTTCTACTTGTTCTCTAAGGGAGTTCTTCACGTCTTTCTTGAAGTCCTCCAGCATCATGATCAAATATGATTTTGAAACTAGATCTTGCTTTTCTGGTGTGTTTGGACATTCCATGTTTATTTTGGTGGGAGAATTGGACTCCGATGATGCCATGTAGTCTTGGTTTCTGTTGCTTGGTTTCCTGTGCTTGCCTCTCGCCATCAGATTATCTCTAGTGTTACTTTGTTCTGCTATTTCTGACAGTGGCTAAACTGTCCTATAAGCCTGTGTGTCAGGAGTGCTGTATACCTGTTTTCCTGTTTTCTTTCAGCCACTTATGGGGACAGAGTGTTCTGCTTTCGGGCGTGTAGTTTTTCCTCTCTACAGGTCTTCAGCTGTTCCTGTGGGCCTGTGTCTTGAGTTCACCAGGTAGGTCACTTGCAGCAGAAAAGTTGGTCTTCCCTGTGGTCCCTAGGCTCAAGTTTGCTCGCGGGGTGCTGCCCAAGAGCTCTCCGCGGCAGCAGCAACCAGGAAGATATGCGCCGCCCTTTCCGGGAGCTTCCGTGCACTAGGGTTCGAGATGGCGTTTTGTGTTTTCCTCTGTTGTCCGAGATGTGAGTGCAGAGTGCAGTCTCTTCTGGTTTCCCAGGCGTGTCTGCCTCTCTGAAGGTTTAGCTCTCCCTCCCACGGGATTTGGGTGCAGAGAACTGTTTATCTTGTCTGTTTCCTTAACGTTCCGGCGGTGTCTCAGGCGCAGGGGTCCTGCCGCTCCTGGGCCCTCCCCTACGGGAACCCCGAGGCCTTATACAGTTTCCTCTTGGGCCAGGGATGTGGGCAGGGGTGGCAAGTGTTCGTGGTCTCCTCCGCTCTGCAGCCTCGGGAGTGCCCACCTGACCAGGCGGTGAGGTCTCTCTCCCACGGGGCTTGGGAGCAGAGAGCTGCTGCGGGCCGGGATCCGCGGGTGTGGGACTTCCCTCTCCTACTATTATTGTGTGAGGTTCAATGTGTGCTTTGAGCTTTGGTAAGCTTGTATGTATGTATGTATGTATGTATGTATGTATGTATGTATGTATGTGCCCTTGTGTTGGGAGCATAGATATTTAGGATTGAGAGTTCATCTTGGTGGATTTTTCCTTTGATGAATATGAAGTGTCCTTCCTTATCTTTTTTGATGACTTTTAGTTGAAAATCGATTTTATTCAATATTAGAATGGCTACTCCAGCTTGCTTCCTCAGACCATTTGCTTAGAAAGTTGTTTTCCAGCCTTTCACTCTGAGGTAGTGTCTGTCTTTGTCTCTGAGGTGTAGGCAGCAGAATGCAGGGTCCTCATTGCATATCCAGTTTGTTAATCTATGTCTTTTTATTGGGGAGTTGAGACCATTGATGTTTTGAGACATTAAGGAATAGTGATTATTGCTTCCTGTTATATTCATATTTGGATGTGAGATTATGTTTGTGTGCTTTTCTTCGTTTGTTGACAAGACGATTAGTTTCTTGCTTTTTCTAGTGTGTAGCTTGCCTCCTTATGTTGGGCTTTACCATTTATTATCCTTTGAAGGATTGGATTTGTAGAAAGATGTTGTGTAAATTTGGTTTTGTCATGGAATATCTTGGTTTCTCCATCTATCTTAATTGAGAGTTTTGCAGGATACAGTAACCTGGGCTGGCTTTTGTGTTCTCTTATGGTCTGTATGATATCTGTCCAGGATCTTCGGGCTTTCTTAGTCTCTGGTGAGAAGTCTGGTGTGATTCTGATAGGTCTGCCTTCATATGTTACTTGACCTTTTTCCCTTACTGCTTTTAATATTCTTTCTTTATTTTGTGCATTTGGTGTTTTGATTGTTATGTGATGGGAGGAGTTTATTTTCTTGTCCAATTTATTTGGAGTTCTGTAGGCTTCTTGTATGTTTATAGTTATCTCTTTCTTTAGGTTAGGGAAGTTTTCTTCTATGATTTTGTTGAAGATATTTACTGGTCCTTTGAGCTGGGAGTCTTCACTCTCTTTTATATCTATTATCCTTAGATTTGATCTTCTCATTTCCTGTATGTTTGGGACCAGTAGCTTATTCCATTTTACCTTATTTTTGACAGTTGTGTCTAATATTTCTATGGAATCTTCTGGTCCTGAGATTCTCTCTTCTATCTCTTTTATTCCGTTGGTGATGCATCTATCTATGGCTCCTTGTCTCTTCCTTTGGTTTTCTATATTCAGGGTTGTTTCCCTTTGTGCTTTCTTTATTGCTTCTATTTCCATTTTTAATTCCTTCAACTGTTTGTGTTTTCTTGGTATTTTTTCAGGGATTTTTGTGATTCCTCTCTGTAGGCTTCTACTTGTTTATGTTTTCCAGCGTTTCTCTAAGGGACTTCTTCATGACTTTCTTGAAGTCCTCCAGCATCATGATCAAATGTGATTTTAAATCCAGATCTTGCTTTTCTTGTGTGTTTGGATATTCAGTGTTTGCTTTGGTCGGAGAATTGTGCTCCGATGATGCCATGTAGTCTTGGTTTTTCTGTTGCTTGGGTTCCTGTGTTTGCCTCTCGCCATCAGGTTGTCTCTGGTGTTACCTTGTTCTGTTATTTCTGACAGTGGCTAGACTGTCCTATAGGCCTGTGTGTCAGGAGTGCTGTAGACCTGTTTTCCTGTTTTCTTTCAGCCAGTTGTGGGAACACGGTGTTCTGCTTTTGGGCGTGTAGTCTTTCCTATTTGCTGGTCTTATGCTGTTCCTGTGGGACTGTGTCCTAAGTCCACCAGGCAGGTCGCTTGGAGCAGAAAAGTTGGTCTTACCTGTGGTCCCAAGGCTCAAGTTGCTCGTGGGGTGCTGCTTTTGAGCTCTCAGTGAGGGCAGCAACCAGGAGGGCCTGTGCTGCCTTTTCCTTGAGACCCCATGCACTGGAGGTCCCAGATGGCGTTAGGTGTTTTCCTCAGAAATGTGGGCAGAATGTTGTCTCTTCTGGTTTCCCAGGCATGTCTGCCCCATCTGAAGATTTACCTCTCCCTCCCACGGGATTTGGGTGCAGAGAACTGTTGATTGGTCCCTTCATGCCTGGGCAGTGTCTGGACCATGGGGGAGTTGCCGCTGTAGTGCGACTTCACATTTAAATTACTGTAATTCTCATGTGCCTGCCTCTGCCACCCAAATATTGGGATTAAAGCCATGTTCTTCCCAAGTGCTGGGATTAAAGTTTTGAACCATACCTGGCTCCTGATTCCTCATAATACTAATTCTCAAAAAATGTCCTTGTTTAACTTTGTTCTCCATTTCCTTTATTTATTTTTTACTGCTAGTGTAAATTTGTAAGTTCTTGAATTTATTATGTGTCATTACTGCTAATTTACTCTGAATTTTTCTCTATAAAAATTTATTTTCTAGTTTTAACTAAGCACAGTGCCAATTTGTCCTGTATTTTATTATTTTCAACTTTTCTTCCTTATATTAGCTGCATAGAATTTGATATGCATGCTAAATTGTGCTAGGTTTTGCAATTTCTACTCATGCCTCCCATGAACAGATACCTTTGCCATTTCTCTTCCAGTTAGTTATTTTCAATATTGATATTCATATAGGTTTACCATTGCACAGTCATTTTCATTTAGAGAAAATAAGATATTTTCTTCTTGCTTTCTAACCTTGTCTTATAGCCAATAGTGCTGCACTGACTTTATGGTGCCTTCTCCAGTATTCACAATTCTATTTCCTAGTAAAAGGCTGACATTTTTCTATCATTTTTGGATTCATCAGTGGTCAGTAAATAATTCATGAACTAAATATCGGGATTTTCCATTGGTCCTCTGTTTGTCCAGTTGTTCCGTCCTGCAGGACAGTCAACGAGGGTGCAGAGGATACTTGGAAGAGAATGGGGGACAAGAGACGCGAAGAAGGATGCCAAGACAAAAGTCTGATCAAGGTGACAATTTTATTTTTTCCCAAGACTGAATTTATACCATAACAGGGGTAACAGAGAGGCGGGGAGTGGGAAACATTTCTGTAGGCCAAGGACACAGTACTCATGTCCTCACCTGATGTCAACAGGATGTTGGTTTTTCAGAAACGTTAGAGGTTTGTCATATCATTGGACATCCTGACATCAGATGTATTTCTCAGCAAGGACAAAACTTTGTCATATCATAAGTCATCAGGATGTTGGTTTCTCAGAATGGTCATAGGCTTGTCATATCACTGGGCATTGTGACCACCATATTTGTATTAGTCTTCTGCAGCTGGGTGAGAACTTTCTATGAACCAAGTCATACCTAACTCTAACAGTAATATTAACATCAATAATGGAGGGTTTCAAGGGCATCACTACCAACAGTTCTCACAGTTAAATAGATGGTGCTTTTGAGGGGGCTGGAGGTGAGTTAAGATTATAAGTAACTGAGATCGTTATTCAATATTAGAAGGCCAAGATCCCTCTGATACCACACCATGGTCACAAAGTAATTCATAAGGGTACCAGTTCCACTGTGATAAATTTTTCTCCATGACTAAGCCTATGAAGGACTCATCTTTCTAACAATGTTAGCAGCACCCATATGACCATGGGGTGGTTGGAATGACTGAGTGTATGGTGTTATATACCTTGTAAAATGTCCATTTTTGTTGTTCAAAGAGAGAATAGTCTGTCTCCATGTATGAAAAACATTTGCAATAGAAGTCAAGAGGCAAATGTTGATAGAATCCCCTTTGCTTTATAATAGTCCCAGTTGCCAATTCATGAATAAATAGGACATCCATAATTATTTTATCAATTTGTTCAATATTGGCCAGAGATCCATGAATGGAAATGAGCTTATTAGCAGTGTCAAAAGTTTCTAGCTTTTTTCCTGTTCCCACTCGACATTCCGTGCCATATTTACATTCTACTGTAAATATGATTTTTCTAGTTACCTAACGTACAAATTAGGAGCTGTAGTTGAACTTTGTCCCCAGATGGTAGGAATAAATCTTATACTACCACCACCTTGTTTGCTTTTACTCTAGTGTTTAAAAGACAACTAACTTGCAATGATTTGCTTCCTGATGGGATATAAAACATAGTCTACCAACACTCTGCTCAAATACTTTATCTCAGAAAACTCACTTGAACTGCAAAACATTTTGAATTTACTTAAAAATCTATTTTACCATTCTCAGTGTTTTTAATATAAGATAATACAAATATTCTTTTATTAAGAGAAAAAGGATGCAATAGCCAATGTCAAAGATGGTGTGTTCCATATGGCAATCTGCAACCTAAGAATATGACATGAAATTAAAGAAGTGGTGTAGAGGTTGTTTGGGACAGGACACTTCATTCTCCATTTGTACCCAGAGCTGGGGCTGTACCACAGCCTTAGAACACAAAACATGCCTGCAGAGAGTTTGTCTGTCAGGAGCCCTCTCTCTCCAAAGATCACAGCCCACAGGTCAGACCCCACTTTCTACTGTATGTTCAAAGAGAGACCTGCCAGGAATACACAGGGCTCCAGAACTTCAGGGTGTCATGGGACCAGAACCTTCTGTTATATGTTTGTACCCAGAGCTGGAGCTGTTCCACAGCTCTCTGACCCAAAAGCTGCCAGCAGAGAGCTGCTTTGCCAGGAGCACTCTCACTCCAAATATCACAGGCTCACAGGCCCATATGTGACAAAACTCCCATCAGAGACAGTAAAAACAAGTAACATCAGAGATATCCACAGAGTGAGCAGCAAGCACAAGAAACTTAGCAACAGAAACAAAGATCACTTGGCAACACCAGAACTCAGTTCTCCAACCACAGCAAATACTGGATATTCCAACCCAGGTGAAAAGCAAGATTTGGATTTAAAAATCACATCTCATGATGATGATAGAGGACTTTAAGTAAGACATAAATAGCTTCATTAAAGAAATACAGAAAACACAGGTAGGCAAGTAGAAGGTCTTAAAGAAGAAACACAAAAACTTGTTAAAGAATTACGGGAAATTTCCCATAGTACCCATGTATTCAAGTATATTCCCAACTTTTTCTTCTATAACTTTGAGTGTATCTTGTTTTATGTGAAGGTTCTTGATTCACTTGGACTTGAGCTTTGTATAGCATCATAAGAATGGGTCAATTTGCATTCTTCTACATGCTGACCTCCAGTTGAACAAGCACCATTTGATGAAAATGCTGTCTATTTCCCACTATTTAATTCCTTTGTCAAAGATGAAATAACCATAGATTTATGGGTTATTTTCCTTTTTTTATTAACTTGAGTATTTCTTATTTACATTTTGAGTGTTATTCCCTTTCCCGGTTTCCGGGCAAACATCCCCCTAATCCCTCCCCATCCCCTTATTTATGGGAGTTCCCCTCCCCATCCTCCCCCCAATTGCCGCCCTCCCCCCAACAATCACGTTCACTGGGGGTTCAGTCTTAGCAGGACCAAGAGCTTCCCCTTCCACTGGTGATCTTACTAGGATATTCATTGCTACCTATGAGGTCAGAGTCCAGGGTCAGTCTATGTATAGTCTTTACGTAGTGGCTTAGTCCCTGGAAGCTCAGGTTGCTTGGCATTGTTGTTCATAAGGGGTCTTGAGCCCCTTCAAGCTCTTCGAGTTCTTTCTCTGATTCCTTCAACGGGGGTCCTATTCTCAGTTCAGTGGTTTGCTGCTGGCATTCTCCTCTGTATTTGCTGTATTCTGGCTGTGTCTCTCAGGAGAGATCTACATCAGGCTCCTGTCGGACTGCACTACTTTGCTTCATCCATCTTGTCTAATTGGGTGGCTGTATATGTATGGGCCACATGTGGGGCAGGCTCTGAATGGGTGTTCCTTCTGCCTCTGTTCTAAACTTTGCCTCTCTATTCCCTGCCAAGGTATTCTTGTTCCCCCCTTTAAAGAAGGAGTGAAGCATTCACATTTTGATCATCCATCTTGAGTTTCATGTGTTCTATGCATCTAGGGTAATTCAAGCATTTGGGCTAATAGCCACTTATCAAGGAGTGCATACCATGTGTGTTTTTCTGTGATTGGGTTACCTCAGTCAGAATGATATTTTCCAGTTCCATCCATTTATCTATGAATTTCATAAACTCGTTGTTTTTGATAGCTGAGTAATATTCCATTGTGTAGATGTACCACATTTTCTGTATCCATTCCTCTGTTGAAGGGCATCTGGGTTCTTTCCAGCTTCTGGCTATTATAAATAAGGCTGCAATGAACATAGTGGAGCACGTGTCTTTTTTTATATGTTGGGGCATCTTTTGGGTATATGCCCAAGAGAGGTATAGCTGGGTCTTTAGGTAATTCAATGTCCAATTTTCTGAGGAACCTCCAGACTGATTTCCAGAATGGTTGTACCTGTCTGCAATCCCACCAACAATGGAGGAGTGTTCCTCTTTCTCCACATCCTCGCCAGCATTTGTTGTCACCTGAGTTTTTGAACTTAGCCATTCTCACTGGTTTGAGGTGAAATCTCAGGGTTGTTTTGATTTGCATTTCCCTTATGACTAAAGAGGTTGAACATTTCTATAGGTGTTTCTCAGCCATTCAGCATTCCTCAGCTGTGAATTCTTTGTTTAGTTCTGAACCCCATTTTTAATAGGGTTATTTGTCTCCCTGCGGTCTAACTTCTTGTGTTCTTTGTATATTTTGGATATAAGCCCTCTATATGTTGTAGGATTGGTAAAGATCTTTTCCCAATCTGTTGGTTGCCGTTTTGTCCTAACCACAGTGTCCTTTGCCTTACAGAAGCTTTGCAGTTTTATGAGATCCCATTTGTTGATTCTTGGTCTTAGAGCATAAGCCATTGGTGTTTTGTTCAGGAAATTTTTTCCAGTGCCCATGTGTTCCAGATGCTTCCCTAGTTTTTCTTCTATTAGTTTGAGTGTGTCTGGTTTGATGTGGAGGTCCTTGATCCACTTGGACTTAAGCTTTGTACAGGGTGATAAGCATGGATCGATCTGCATTCGTCTACATGTTGACCTCCAGTTGAACCAGCACCATTTGCTGAAAATGCTATCTTTTTTCCATTGGATGGTTTTGGCTCCTTTGTCAAACATCAAGTGCCCATAGGTGTGTGGGTTCATTTCTGGGTCTTCATTTCTGTTCCATTGGTCTATCTGTTTGTCTCTGTACCAATACCATGCAGTTTTTATCACTATTCCTCTCTAATACTGCTTGAGTTCAAGGATAGTGATTCCCTCTGAAGTCCTTTTATTGTTGAGAATAGTTTCAGCTATCCTGGGTTTTTTGTTATTCCAGATGAATTTGCAAATTGTTCTGTCTAACTCTTTGAAGAATTGGATTGGTATTTTGATGGGGATTGCATTGAATCTGTAGATCGCTTTTGGTAGAATGGCCATTTTTACTATATTAATCCTGCCAATCCATGAGCATGTGAGATCTTTCCAAGTTCTGAGGTCTTCTTAAATTTCTTTCTTCAGAGTCTTGAAGTTCTTATTGTACAGATCTTTTACTTGCTTGGTTAAAGTCACACGAGGTACTTTATATTGTTTGGGTCTATTATGAAGGGTGTCATTTCCCTAATTTCTTTCTCGGCTTGTTTCTCTTTTGTGTAGAGGAATGCTACTGATTTATTTGAGTTAATTTTATACCCAGCCACTTTGCTGAAGTTGTTTATCATATTTAGTAGTTCTCTGGTGGAACTTTTGGGATCAGTTAAATATACTATCATATCATCTGCAAATAGTGATATTTTGACTTCTTCTTTTCCAATCTGAATTCCCTTGATTTCCTTTTGTTGTCTGATTGCTCTGGCTAGAACTTCAAGAACTATATTTAGTAAGTAGGGAGAGATTGGGCAGCCTTGTTTAGTCCCTGATTTTAGTGGGATTGCTTCAAGTTTCTCTCCATTTAGTTTAATGTTAGCAACTGGTTTGCTGTATATCGCCTTTACTATGTTCAGGTATGGGCCTTGAATCCCTATTCTTTCCAGGACTTTTAGCATGAAGGGGTGTTGAATTTTGTCAAATGCTTTCTCAGCATCTAATGAAATGATCATGTGGTTTTGTTCTTTCAGTTTGTTTATATAATGGATCACGTTGATGGTTTTCCATATATTAAACCATCCCTGCATGCCTGGGATGAAGCCTACTTGATCATGGTGGATGATTGTTTTGATGTTCTCTTGGATTCGGTTTGCCCAAATTTTACTGAGTATTTTTGCGTCGATATTCATAAGGGAAATTGGTCTGAAGTTCTCTTTCTTTGTTGGGTCTTTGTGTGGTTTAGGTATAAGAGTAATTGTGGCTTCATAGAAGGAATTCAGTAGTGCTCCATCTGTTTCAATTTTGTGGAATACTTTGGATAGTACTGGTATGAGGTCTTCTATGAAGGTCTTATAGAATTCTGCAGTAAACCCATGTGGACCTGGGCTCCTTTTGGTTGGGAGACCTTTAATGACTGCTTCTATTCCTTTAGGAGTTATGGGGTTGTTTAACTGGTTTATCTGTTCCTGATTTAACTTCGGTACCTGGTATCTGTCTAGGAAGTTGTCCATTTCCTGCAGATTTTCAAGTTTTGTTGAATATAGGCTTTTATAGTAAGACCTGGTGATTTTTTGAATTTCCTCTGAATCTGTAGTTATGTCTCCCTTTTCATTTCTGATTTTGTTAATTTGGACACACTCTCTGTGTCCTCTCGTTAGTCTGGCTAAGGATTTATCTATATTGTTGATTTTCTCAAAGAACCAACTTTTGGTTCTGTTGATTCTTTCTATGGTCCTCTTTGTTTCTACTTAGCTGATTTCAGCTCTGAGGTTGATTATTTCCTGTCTTCTACTCCTCCTGGGTGTATTTGCTTCTTTTTGTTCTAGAGCTTTTAGGTGTGCTGTCAAGCTGGTGACATATGCTCTCTCCTGTTTCTTTCTGCAGGCACTCAGAGCTATGAGTTTTCCTCTTAGCACAGCTTTCATTGTGTCCCATAAGTTTGGGTATGTTGTACCTTCATTTTCATTAAATTCTAAGAAGTCTTTAATTTCTTTCTTTATTTCTACCTTGAACAGGTTATCGTTGAGTAGAGCATTGTTCAACTTCCATGTATATGTGGGTGTTCTTCCCTTATTGTTATTGAAGACCAGCTTTAGCCCGTGGTGGTCTGATAGAATGCGTGGAATTATTTCAATCTTTCTGTATCTGTTGAGGCCTGTTGTATGACCAATTATATGGTCAATTTTGGAGAAAGTACAATGAGGTGGTGAGAAAAAGGTATATCCTTTTGTTTTAGGATAGAATATTCTATAAATATCTGTTAAGTACATTTGGTTCATGACTTCTCTTAGTCTGTCTACGTCTCTGTTTAATTTTGTTTCCATGATCTGTCCATTGATGAGAGTGGGGTGCTGAAATCTCCTACTATTATTGTGTGAGGTGCAATGCGTGTTTTGAGCTTTATTAAGGTTTCTTTCACATATGTAGGTGCCCTTGTATTTGGGGCATAGATATTTAAGATTGAGAGTTCATCTTGGTGGATTTTTCCTTTGATGAATATGAAGTGTCCTTCCTTATCTTTTTTGATGACTTTTAGTTGAAAATTGATTTTATTTGATATTAGAATGGCTACTCCAGCTTGCTTCTTCTGACCATTTGCTTGGAAAGTTGTTTTCCAGCCTTTCACTCTGAGGTAGTGTCTGTCTTTGTCTCTGAGGTGTGTTTCCTGTAGGCAGCAGAATGCAGGGTCCTCATTGCATATCCAGTTTGTTAATCTATATCTTTTTATTGGGGAGTTGCGACCATTGATGTTGAGAGATATTAAGGAATAGTGATTATTGCTTCCTTTTATATTCATATTTGGATGTGAGATTATGTTTGTGTGCTTTTCTTTGTTTGTTGACAAGATGATTAGTTTCTTGCTTTTTCTAGTGTGTAGCTTGCCTCCTTATGTTGGGCTTTACCATTTATTATCATTTGAAGGATTGGATTTGTAGAAAAATGTTGTGTAAATTTGGTTTTGTCATGGAATGTTTTGGTTTCTCCATCTATCTTAATTGAGAGTTTTGCAGGATACAGTAACCTGGGCTGGCTTTTGTGTTCTCTTATGGTCTGTATGATATCTGTCCAGGATCTTCGGGCTTTCTTAGTCTCTGGTGAGAAGTCTAGTGTGATTCTGATAGGTCTGCCTTCATATGTTACTTGACCTTTTTCCCTTACTGCTTTTAATATTCTTTCTTTATTTTGTGCATTTGGTGTTTTGATTGTTATGTGATGCGAGGAGTTTATTTTCTTGTCCAATTTATTTGGAGTTCTGTAGGCTTCTTGTATGGTTATAGTTATCTCTTTCTTTAGGTTAGGGAAGTTTTCTTCTAAGATTTTGTTGAAAATATTTACTGGTCCTTTGAGCTGGGAGTCTTCACTCTCTTCTATACCTATTATCCTTAAGTTTGATCTTCTCGTTGACTCCTGGATTTCCTGTATGTTTTGGATCAGTAGCTTTTTCCGCTTTACATTATATTTGATAGTTGTTTCGATGATTTCTATGGAATCTTCTGGTCCTGAGATTCTCTCTTCTATCTCTTGTATTCTGTTGGTGATGCTTGTATCTATGGCTCCTTGTCTCTTCCTTAGGTTTTCTATTTCCAGGGTTGTTTCCATGTGTTCTTTCTTGATTGCTTCTATTTCCATTTTTAATTCCTTCAATTGTTTGATTCTGTTTTCCTGGAATTCTTTCAGGGATTTTTGTGATTCCTCTCTATAGGTTTCTACTTGTTTATTTATGTTTTCGTGGAATTCTTTCAGGGATTTTTGTGATTCCTCTGTGTAGGCTTCTACTTGTTTATTTATGTTTTCCTGTGTTTCTCTAAGGGAGTTCTTCATGTCTTTCTTGAAGTCCTCCAGCGTCATGATCAAATATGATTTTGAAACTAGATCTTGCTTTTCAGGTGTGTTTGGATATTCCGTGTTTGCTTTGGTGGGAGAATTGGGCTCTGATGATGCCATGTAGTCTTGCTTTCTGTTGCTTGGGTTCCTGTGCTTGCCTCTCACCATCAGATTATCTCTAGTGTTACTTTGTTCTGCTATTTCTGACAGTGGCTAGGCTGTCGTATAAGCCTGGGTGTCAGGAGTGCTGTATACCTGTTTTCCTGTTTTCTTTCAGCCAGTTATGGGAACAGAGTGTTCTGCTTTCGGGCGTGTAGTTTTTCCTATCTACAGGTCTTCAGTTGTTCCTGTGGGCCTGTGTCTTGAGTTCATCAGGCAGGTAGCCTGGAGCAGGAACGTTTGTCTTATCTGTGGTCCCGAGGCTTAAGTTTGCTCATGGGGTGTTGCTTATGAGCTCTCCGTGGGGGCAGCAACCAGGAAGATCTGTGCTGCCGTTTCCAGGAGCTTCTGTGCACCAGGGTTCCAGATGGCATTTGGTGTTTTCCTCTGGAGTCAGAGATGTGGGCAGAGTGTAGTCTCTTCTAGTTTTCCAAGCGTGTCTGCCTCTCTGAAGGTTTAGCTCTCCCTCCCATTTGGGTGGATTTGGGTGCAGAGAACTGTTTATCTGGCCGGTCCCTTCAGGTTCTGACAGTGTCTCAGACGCAGTGGACTTTCTGCTCCTGTGCCCTCATCCAAGGGAACCCAGAGGCTGTATACAGTTTTTTCTTGGGCCTGGGATGTGGGCAGGGGTAGGCAGTGTTGGTGGTCTCTTCCATTCTGCAGTCTCAGGAGTGCCCACCTGTCCCGGAGGTGAGCTCTCTCTCCCACGGGGTTTGGGAGCAGTTAGCTGGAGGCAGGGAGCGCGAGATTCATAGGTTATTTGCTGAGTCTTTAATTCTATCCTATTGATCTACTCACCTGTCTTTGTAACAATATGATAAAGTTTTTATCACTATTGGTCTGTAATGCAGCTTGAGGTCAGGAATGGTAATTCCAACAGAAGTTCTTTTATTATTGAGGGTAGATTTTTCTATCCTTGGATTTTTGTTATACTAAATGAATTTGCAAATTGCTATTTCTAACTCTATGAAGAATTGAGTTGGAATTTTGATTGGGATTGCATCGAATCTATGGCTTGCTTTTGGCAAGGTGGACATTTTAACAATATTAATCCTGCCAAACCATTAGCATGGTAGATATTTCCAATTTCAGAGATCTTCTTCAATTTTTTTCTTCAGATCCTTGAAATTTTTGACATACAGATTTTTCACTTGCTTGTTTAGAGTCATATCAAGATATTTTATATTATATGTGGGTATTGTGAAGGGTGACATTCCCTAATTTTTTCTAAACCTGTATAATCTTTGAGTAGAGGAAGGCTACTGATTTGTTTGAGTTAAATTCATACCCAGCAACTTTGCTGAAGTTGTTTACCAGGCTTAGTAATTCTCTGGTGGAACTTTTGTGGTCACTTAATAAATAATCATATCATTTGAAAATAGTGATATTTTGACTTATTCTTTTCCAATCTGTGTCCATTTACATCCATTTTTTCTGATTGCACTGGATAGGATTTCAAGTACTATATTGAATCAGTAGTGAGTGAGAGTGCAGCCTTGTCTCATCCCTTATGTTAGGGGGATTACTTCACATTTCTGTTTAGTTTGATGCAGGATAGTGGTTTGCTATTTATTGCTTTTACTAAGATAAGGTATGCACCTTTAATTCATGATCTTTCAAAGATAATATTTTTTTATTTTTTTTAAATTTATATTTCAAATGTTACCCCTTTTCCCGGTTTCCATCCTTGCAACCAATACTTCTATGAGGGTGTTCCCCACCAAACCAGCCACCCCTTCCTGCCTCCCCTCCATGATATTTTCCTATACTGGGAGGCCTAACCTTGGGAGGACCAAGGAATTTTCCTCTCCTCCCATTTGTGCCCAACAAGGCCATCTTCTGCTACACATTCAGCTTGAGTCATGGATCTGTCCTTTTGTACTTTTTGGGTAGTGGTTTAATCTCTTGGAATTCTGCTTGGTTGGTATAGTTGTTCTTTTTTAGTTGTAAGCCCCATCAGCTCCTTTAGTACTTTCTCTAACTCCTCCAATGAGGAACCAATTCTCTGATCAATGGTTGGCTGTGAGCATTCACTTCTATATTTGCCATGTTCTGGCAAAACATCTCAGGAGGCAGCTATATCAGGCTCCTCTCAACATGGACTTCTTGGGAACAGCAATATTGTATAATTTAGTGGATATATATATATATATATATATATATATGTATATATCTCCATGTATGGATATATACCCAGCAAACTTGCTGGATATATATATATATATATATATATATATATATATATATATATATACATATATATATATTTATACACACACACACACACACACACACACACACACACACACACACACATCTGGGTTCTTTCCAGCTTCTGGTTGCCGTAAATAAGGCTGCTATGAACATAGTGGAGCTGAAAGAATAAAGACTTTAAAATATCCCCCACTGACCCTGCTGTGAGGACAAGTGCACCTCACAGCAAACAATAACATAACATGTTTTGGGGAAGTATCCTGACCATAGCCATCACAAACCATCTGGCCTCAATAAGGCCTGACTCAACAGTCCTGAGAAAAACAAGAACTAGGGTCAGCTTGCCCCAAAAGCAGAGTGGCCAAGAGTTGAACTGAGCCCATCTGAGCCCAAGTTAGATCATGTGTGCCAATGTAAACAAACCAATGAAATTGCTTTGTGTGACTGTTGCCAACTGCCTATGTAATTTTCCCTATATATACCTTCCCCTAATTGGGCTCGGGGTCGTCTCCTCTGTCTCCTGTGTGAGATACATGTAATCCCCAGAGCTCTGGTTCCTCAAATACACTTCTTGTTCATTACATCAAGACCAGTTCCTCGTGAGTTCTTGGGGGGTTGCGTCATCTCGAGATTTCAGTGGTGGTCTTCCCCACCCTGGTGGTCTTTCATTTGGGGGCTCATCCAGGATCTCGTGACCACCCACAACTCCAAGACCTTCTTGGAGGTAAGGGGGATCCCCAATTGTGTCTGAGTGTGCAGCTGCTCTCTGAGTCTGTCTCTGTTCTGGTTCTGGTTAGTATCTGAAAAGCACTTTCGGTTTCACAGCAGCTTTCTAGAACTGTAAAGCTCAGAAGCTAAGGTCGATAGATGTGTCCTGGTGACCACAAGCTGCAGCCCTGGTGGATGCCTCAGGGTGACAGGAGAACCAGGGATGCCTGGTTGTCTCCTATCAGGTAGAAGAGGATCGTGTGTTCCTCTTGGAAGAGAAACTTTAAAGACCTCTTCCATCTGAAACTGCTTTGGCTGGTTCCTACGGTATTGTGGATATTGTGGTCTCTTTGTGTTGTCTGCTGTTTATCTGTTTAGTGTTTTCTGTGATGATGGGACAGACAGTAATGACCCCCTTAAGCCTGATGTTAGATCATTGGACTGAACTTAGGAACAGAGCACATAATATGGTGAAGACATAAGGGAGAGTGGCAGACCTTTTGCACCTCTGAGTGGCCAACTTTCGGTGTCAGCTGCCCCGGCCCCCACCCACCAAGGGCTCTTTCAATCTGACTATGATTCTTGATGTTAAAGTTATTGTTTCTCAGGAAAAGCCAGGAGCATACCCTGACCAACAACCTTACATCTTGGTCTGGCGAACATGGTTCAAAATCCACAGTACCCTCTGCTCCTTCTAAGTTCTATCCTGAGATTGAGGAGCCTCCTGAATGGCCAGCTCCTCCCTAGCAGCCTCTAATCTCTGCTGCACGGGAAGAAGGAGCAGGAATATGGGGTCTGGCTATAGTAGTCATGCCTTTGCGCACTTATGATGTCCCCCTAACCTGCAATCCCTCCAGCACAGGCTTTTTTCATCTGCTGACCTTTAAAACTGGAAAGCAAATCACCTCTCTTTCTCTGGGAATCCCACTAGCCTCATTGGGCTGATGGAGTCTTTGATGCACACACATCAAGCCACGTGGGATAATGGCCAGCAGATCTTACAGGTCTTATTCACTACAGAAAAGAGGGAATGGATCCTCCTGGAGGCACACAAGAATGTGCCGGGAGCAGATGACCTGCCTACCCAGCTCCCCAATGAGATAGGAGCAGGTTTCCTCTGGACGGGTCCAATTGGGATTTCAATACTGCAGCAGGTAGGGAGTGACTAACAGTCTACCGCTGGGCTCTGGTGGCAGGTCTCAAGGGGGCAACAAGGTGCCCCACCAATCTGGCTAAGGTAAGAGAAAACTATAAAGAAAAAGTTACAGAAACTTGAGGGGTTAAGATAAGTTGCTGGGAGAGTTAATATAAGTTGCAGAGAAAGTAAGGTTGAAGTGTGGTTCAGGGTCTGCACATAAGTGGACAGCATCTAGTAGCTATAGAGGAAGATGCAGAAGATAGCATAACAGAGAGACAGAGGAAGAGAAGCAGGAAAGGGAAAAGAGAGAGGCAGAAGAGATATAGGACCGAAGGGATCGTAGACAGACAAGGAATTTGACAAGGATTTTGGCTGTGGTGGTAGGAGAAAGAGATAGGGCAGGATACAGACAGACAGGGAACCTGGGCAACTGAAGACCCAGAGCAGGAAATGGGAAGAAAAGACACTGCCCCCCCCCAACCCCTCGGAGAAAGACCAGTGTGCTTACTACAAAGAGAAAGGCCACTGGGCAAGAGAGTACCCTAAGAGGAAAGAGAAAACTTTTAAAGTACTGAACATACAAGAAGATCATGATTAGAGGGGATGGGACTTGGTTCCCCTCCCCGAGCCTAGGGTAACCCTAACTGTGGAAGGGACCTTCCTAAACTTTCTGGTGGATACAGGTGCTGAATAGTCTATGTTGCAACAGCCTTTAGGAAAATTAAGCACTGGAAAACCACAGTGTTTGGGGCTACTGGACAAAAGCAGTATTCTTGGACTACCTCCTGCACTGTGGACTTAGGGAAAGGCCAGGTTACCCATTGTTTCCTGGTAATCCCTGAGTGTCCAACTCATTTATTAGGCAGAGACTTATTGACTAAGCTAAAAGCCCAAATTCATCTGGACCTGAAGTAAAACAGGAAGAACCCACAACCATGATACTGGCCTTAAAACAGGAAGATGAATATAGGTTACATGAGCAACCAAGGACCTAGATTGGTGGTTATCTAATTTTCCTCAAGACTAGGCAGAGACAGGGGGCATGGGCATGGCAGTTAGAGTTCCTCCAATAGTGGTGGAGCCCAAGTCAGATATCACCCCTATTGGAGTTCAGCAGTACCTGATGAGCCGGAAAGCTAGGGAAAAGAAGAGACAGAAAGAAGAGGAAGCTAGAGAACTAAACAGAGATAAATGACAAGAGAGGAACTTATACTGGCCACAGTAGTTAGAGACTAAGAAGACAATACCCAATACCTGGTAACAGAAGAGAATTCCTGGCTAAAGATCAGTGTGCCTATTGCAAGGAAAAAGGACACTGGGTCAGGGACTGCCCCAGGAAAAACAGAGGGCCTCTCCTCTCCAGCAGCCCTGAAGGCAAGCCTTTAGGTCCTAGAGTGATGGCTATGTGCAAAGACTGAAGGGAAGCCCACCCAATTGTTTTGTGAATATGAGGGCCCAACACTTTGTGCTCCTATGCCCAAATGGGCTAGTGTTCAGTAAAAGAACTTGGGTACAGGGGGCTACCAACAACAAACAATACTCATGGACTACCCGAAGAATGGTGGACCTTGGCGTGGGCCAGGAATCCCCCTTGTTCCTTGTGATCCAAGACTGCCCTTACGAGTCTGAACCAGACACCGACCTAGACACCCCCCTTCATGACTGTCAACAGGTGCTCACTAAAGCACAGGGGTGGCACAAAGATCTGACTGACCAGGCACCAGAGAGGGCAGATGCCACCTGGTTCACAAATGGGAGCAGCTTCTTAGAGGAAGAAAAAAGATGGGCTGGGGCAGGCGGCAGTGGTAGATGGAAACAGAGTCATCTGGGCTCAGGCCCTACCAGAAGGCACCCCTGTTTAGAGGGAAGAGCTTGCTCCCCTCACCAAAGTCCTTGAGCTGAGAAAAAGACTTAACATCTATGTGGACAGCAGGTATGCCTTTGCTACAGCCCATCAGCAGAGGGGCCTGTTGACATCTGAAGACAAGAGAAAAGAGACTCTGACCTCTGGTACACCTCAGTGGGAATGAAGATCCTACTAAGAGATGGCCTCAGTAGTCATCAAGAAGATACTGGAAGAAGTTTTTCTCAGGTTTGGAATACCCAAGGTAATTGGGTCCGACAACAGACCCTCATTTTTCACCCAGGTAAGTCAGGGACTGGCCACCCAGCTGAGGATCAATTGGAAATTACATTGTGCATACAGACCCTAGAGTTCAGAGCAGGTAGAAAGGATAAATAAATAAAATAAATAAAAACTCTAAAGGAGACCTTGACAAAATTGGCCTTAGAGACCAGCGGGGGAGACTGGACTGTCCTCCTTCCTTTTGCTCTGTTCCGCATATGGAACACTCCTGACCCTTTTGGCCTAAGACTTTATGAGATTATGTAATTGGGCGGGGCCCCCTACCCTGAGGTTCCTCCTAAAATTCTGTTTGATCATTTAAAGCCTTTTGAAACAGTCCAAAGTGAAATCTGGAGCCAAGCAAAGGAAACCTACAAGACAGGAAAGCTACAACCCTAATATGACAGAATCCTTCTGGCTTTGCCTCTCCTCCCGACCCTCATATTATGAAGAGACGCTTCACCAGTTCCAAGTGGGAGACACAGTCCTGGTCCAGCAACTTGGGGCCGGGAATTTAGAACCTCACTGGAAAGGACCCTATCTAGTACTGTTAACCACTCCCACTGCTGCTAAGGTAGACGGTATTGCTGCATAGGTCCACATCTCCCATCTGAAGAGAGCACCAGATGTTCTCAAAAATGAAGGGAAGCTGGAAAAGATTGCTAATCCTCTTAAGCTTTGTCTCTGTCATAAGCACTTATAATCCCCATATCCCACAGAAATTGATTTGGCAAGTTTCCTCCCAGGCCGGGGAGGTAATATGGTCCATCTCCAAAGTGACCCCACCATACATATGGTGGCCCACTTTCACCCCTGACTTTTGTAAGTTGGTAGCTGGGTTAGACACCTGGGATATTCCTGACACAGATCCTCAGAGTATGCCCCTAGAAGTCCCAAAGAGATTTTCACCTGGGGGCAAATTTGGATGCAGAAGTCCAGAAGCAAGGTGCCAATTGGGGAGACTGGGGTTTTACATTTGCCCCCGAGATGGCCGAGACCTGGCTACCATCCACCATTGTGGGTGCTTAGAAAGTTTATACTGTTCTGCTTGGGGATGTGAGACTACTGCAGAAGCCTACTAGAAACCCAGTTCTTCTTGGGATTGGACTGTGGCACATACAAATTATACTTCCCCAATGAGGTGTGGCCAGAGAAGTGCAGGGCCCCACGTGCTTGCCTTTACAATTACTTTTACCACTCAAGGACAGACTGAAGATATATCAAAATGGTTGAGGGGAAGGGCATGAGGCCTTTGATGGATTTTTCCAGATAGGCTGTTGAAACAAGATTTAGGTGCCACTTTTACAATACAACTAAAAATAGAGAGCCTTCCTGCTCAATCCATGGGTCCCAATCAAGTGTTATTTGAACAAGGACCCACTCCCCCAGATGCCCTCGAGGTAGTCTCTAACCTCCCCTCCACTCTTCCTGATCACTGGACAAAGATTACTGAATTTGATATAAGGGACATTCACTGTGTTAAATAGTTCCAACCCTAATATGACAGAATCCTGCTGGCTTTGCCTCTCCTCCCGACCCCCATATTATGAAGGTGTTGTGGTGTCTGGGACCTTTAATAACACCACCAGCTATGATGTCTGTGCCTGGAACAGTGAGAACATATTAACCCTTATAGAGGTCTTGGGAAAAGGGACCTGCCTAGGAAGCCCACCAGCTACATACAGGCATCTCTATAATGAGACCCTCAGGAGCCCTCAAACCTCTGCTAACAGATTGTTAGTGCCCACGCTTGGTAAGTGGTGGGCATGTGGGTCAGGACTAACCCCTTGTATTTCTACTTCTGTCTTTGATAATACCAAAGACTATTGCATAATCGTACAGCTGGTCCCTTGGGTTTATTATCACACTACAGACACTTTTGAAGATGAGTTTGACAAACATCCAAGGCACTTCTTCAGGGAACACATTCTGTTGACCTTAACAGTCATATTGGGACTCAGGGTAGCCACAGGTGTAGGGACAGGCACAGCAGCATGAATACAGACCCTTCAATACTTCCATGAATTGAGATCTGCAATAGATGAAGATTTATGAGACTTAGAACAATCCATATCTAAGTTTGAAGAATCACTGATCTCCCTCTCGGAGATGGTCTTACAAAACAGGAGAGGACTAGATTTACTGTTTGTTAAGGAGAGTGGGTTATGTGCTGCCCTAAGAAAAGAGTGTTTCTTCTATGTTGATCACTCTGGTATCATTAGGGACTCCATGTCCAAATTATGTGAAAGATTAGCAGAGAGAGAGAGAGAGAGAGAGAGAGAGAGAGAGAGAGAGAGAGAGAGAGAGGGGGACAGGCCAATCAGGAATGGTTTGAAAGTTGGTTTTCTCACTCTCCTTGGCTCACCACCTTAATTTCCATGCTCTTAGGGCCCTTATTTATTCTCTTGGTACTTTTGAGAGTTGAACCCTGTATTTTAAATAAGTTGGTAGCTTTTATTAGAGAAAGAGTCAGTGCAGTGCAAATTTTAATGCTTCGCCAACAATATCATGCTTCAGAAGACCTTAAGGAAACAATTGAAGAAGTCTCTGAGTTCTAAGATTAGAACTAGCCACAAGCAGAAGTGGGGAATGAAAGAATAAAGATTGTAAATTATCCCCCACTGACCCTGCTGTGAGGACAAGTGCACATCACAGCAAACAATAACATAACATGTTTTGGGGAAGTAGCCTGACCATAGCCATCATAAACCATCTGGCCTCAATAAGGCCTGACTCAACAGTCCTGAGAAAAACAAGAACTAGGGTCAGCTTGCCCCAGAAACAGGGTGGCATAGAGTTGAACTGAGCCCATCTGAGCCCAAGTTAGATCATGTGTGCCAATGTAAACAAACCAATGAAATTGCTTTGTGTGACTGTTGCCAGCTGCCTATGTAATTTTCCCTATAAATACCTTCCCCTAATTGGGCTCAGGTTGACTCCTCTGTCTCCTGTGTGAGATACGTGTAATCCCCAGTGCTCTGGTTCCTCAAATACACCTCTTGTTCATTACATCAAGACCAGTTCCTTGTGAGTTCTTGGGGTGTTGTGTCTGCTTGAGATTTGAGTGGCGGTTTTCCTCACTCCAGTGGTCTTTCAGAGCACGTGTCCTTGTTGTATGTTGGAGCATGTCTTGGGTGTGTTCCTAGAAGTGATATAGCTGGAGCCTCAGGAAGTACTAAGTCCAATTTTCTAAGGAAACTCCAGACTGATTTCCAGAGTAGTTGTACCAGCTTGGAATTTCAACAATGAAGGAATGTTCCTCTTTCTCCATATTCTCACCAGCATCTGTTATCACTTGAGGTTTTGATCTAAACAATTCTGACTAGTATGAGGTGGAATTTCAGGGTTGTTTTGATTTGTATTTCCCTGATGACTATGGATTTTGAACAATTCTTTTTCAGTCACTTGATATTCCTCAGTTTAGAATTCTTTGTTTTGCTTTGTACTCCATTTTTGATAGAGTTACTTGATTCTCTGAAGTCTACCTTCTTGATTCCTTTTATGTAGTGAATATTAGCCCTCTAAAAGATGTAGGATTAGTAAAGATCTTTTCCCAATCTATTGGTAGTAATTTTGCCCTATTGATAGTGTCCTTTGTTTTACAGAAGCTTTGCAATTTTATGAGGTCTTATTTTTAGATTCTTAATCTTTGAGCATAAGCAATTGGTGTTTTATTTAGGAAATTTTGCCTAGTGCCCGTGTCTTCCAGACTCTTCCCATCTTTTTCTTCTATTACTTTGAGTGTATCTCGTTTGATGTGGAGGTACTTGATCTACGTGGACTTAAGCTTTGTACAGGGTGATAAGAATGTATCAATCTGCATTCTTCTACATGCTGACCTCCAGTTGCTGAAAAATGCTATCTTTTTTCCACTGGATGGTTTTGGCTTCTTTGTCAAAAATCAAGTGACCTTAGGTGTGTGGGTTCATTTCTGGGTCTTCAATTCTATTCTATTGGTCTATCTGCCTGTCTCTCTACCAATACCATACAGTTTTTATCACTATTGCTCTGTAATACTGCTTGAGTTCAGGGATAGTGATTTCCCCTGTAAGTCCTTTTTTATTGAGGATTTTTTTTTAGCTATCCTGGGTTTTTTGTTATTCCAGATGAATTTGCAAATTGTTCTGTCTAACTCTTCAAAGAATTGGATTGGTATTTTGATGGGGATTGCATTGAATCTGTAGATCGCTTTTGGTAAAATGGCCATTTTTACTATATTAATCCTGCCAATCCATGAGCATGGGAGATCTTTCCATCTTCTGAGGTCTTCTTCAATTTCTTTCTTCAGAGGCTTGAAGTTCTTATCATACAGATCTTTTACTTGCTTGGTTAAAGTCACACTGAGGTATTTTATATTATTTGAGACTATTATAATGGGTGTCATTTCCCTAATTTTTTCTCAGCTTCTTACTCTTTTGTGTAGAGGAAGGCTACTGATTTATTTGAGTTAAATTTATACCCAGGCACTTTGCTCAAGGTGTTTATCAGGTTTACCTCTAGTGGAACTTTTGGAATCACTTAAATATACAATCATAACATCTGCAAAGAGTGATATTTTGACTTCTTCCTTTCCAATCTGTATCCCTTTGATCTCCTTTTGTTGTCTGATTGCTCTGGCTAGGACTTCAAGAAGTATATTGAATAAGAAGGTATAGAGCGGGAAGCCTTGTCTAGTCCCTGATTTTAGTGGGATTGCTTCAAATTTCTGTCCATTCAGTTTAATTTTAGCTACAGGTTTGCTGTATATGGGTTTTACTATATATAGGTATGGGCCTTGAATTCTTGTTCCTTCCAGGACTTCTATCATTAAGGGCTTTTGAATTTTGTTAAATGATTTTTTTTAGCATCTAATGAAATGATCATGTGTTTTTTTCTTTCACTTTGTTTATATAGCCGATCTATCCTTATAGCCCTGTACAAAGATTAAGTCTAAGCGAATCAATTACTTCCACATCAAACCAGATACTCTCAAACTATTAGAAGAAAAAGTGGGGAAGAATCTTGAACACATGGACACTGGAGAAAATTTCCTGAACAAAACACCAATGGTTTATGCTATAAGATCAAGAATTGACAAATGGGATCTCATAAAGCTACAGAGCTCCTGTAAGGCAAAGGGCACTGTCATTTTGACAAAATAGCAAAGAACTGATGAAGTTAGGCTGCAGGGAGAAAAAAAACCTATTAAAATTGTCCTTTAGGACTAAAAAAAGTATTCACAGTTGAGGAATATTGAATGGCTGAGAAGCACCTAAAGAAATGTTAAACATCTTTAGTCATTAGGGAAATGCAAATCAAAACAACCCTGAGATTCCCGCTAAAAACAGGCAGAATGGCTAAGATCAAAATGGCTAAGATCTGCTGTTAGTCTACAGCAGATGCTGGTGAGAATGTTGAGATGGAGGAACACTCCTCCATTGTTGGTGGGATTGCAGACTGGTACAACCATCCTGGAAATCAGTCTCGAGGTTCCTCAGAAAATTAGACATTGCACTACCTGAGGACCCAGCTATACCTCTCTTGGGCATATACCCAAAAGATGCTCCAATATACAACAAAGACACATGCTTCACTATGTTCATAGCACCCTTATTTATAATAACCAGAAGCTTAAAATGTTGCCCTTCAACAGAGGAATGGATACAGAAATTGTGGTACATCTACACAATGGAATACTACTTAGCTATCAAACACAATGACTTTATGAAATTCCTAGGCAAATGGATAGAACTGGGTAACTGAGGTAACCCAAACATAGAAAAACACATATTGTGTGTGATCATTCATAAGTGGATATTAGCCCAAATGCTCGAATTACTCAAGATGCACAGACCAAGTGTAAATCAAGAAGGATGACAAAAATGCAGATGCTTTACTCCTTCTTTAAAAGGGGAACAAGAATACCCTTGGATGGGAATAGGGAGGCAATGTTTTGAACAGAAGGTGAAGGGACGCCCATTCAGAGCCTACTCCACATGTGGCCCATACATTTACATTCACCAAAATAGATAAGATGGATGAAGTAAAGAAGTGTAGGCTGACAGGAAGTGGATGCATATCTCTCCTGAGAGACACAGCCAGAATATGGCAAATACTTAGGTTAATGCCAACAGCAAATGACTAAACTGAGAACTGGACCCCCATTGATGGAGTCAGAGAAAGAACTGAAAGAGGTGAAGGGGCTTGAAACCCCATATGACCAACAATGACAACCAACCATAGCTTCCAGGGACTAAGCTACTACCCAAAGCCTGTACATAAACTGAACCTGGGCTCCAAATTCATAGATAGCAATGAATAACCTCTTAGGGGCACTCATGCAAGGGGAAGCCCTTGGTCCTGCCCAGACTGGACACCCAGTGAATGGGATGGTTAGGGAGAGGGTAGAAATGGGGGTCTATGGGGAGGGAAACATCCATAGAAAAGGGGAACGGGAGGGGATAGGTGGAAACTGGATAAGGGAATACCATATGAAATGTAAATTAGAAATAGCCAATTTAATAAAGATGGAAGAGAAAAAAGAATTTAATGACAATCAAAGCTCAATACACCCAAACTTATGAGACACAATGAAAGCAGTGGTAAACAGAAAATTTATAGGTCTGAATGCCTCCAAAAATAAACTAGAGAGAGCACACAGTTACTGCTTCACAGCACACCTAAAGCTATAGAACAAAAAGAAGCAAATACACACAAGAGGAGTAGACCCCAGGAAATAATCAAACTCAAGGCTGAAGTCAACCAAGTAGAAACAAAAATGACTATAAAAGAATCAACAAAACCAGGACCCAGTTCTTTGAGAAAGTCAAGAAGATAGATAAGCCCTTAGTCATACTAACAAGAGGGCACAGAGTTTGTATCCAAATTAACCATATCAGGAGGGAAATGGGAAACATAACAACAGATTTTGAAGAAATTCAAAAAGTCATCAGATCTTACTAGAAAAGCCTATATTCTACAAAATTGGAAAATCTGGATGAAATGGGCAATTTTCTAGACAGATACCATGAACAAAAGTTAAATCAGGAACAAATAAACCACCTAAACGTCCCAAATTCTCATAAAGAAACAGAAACAATTATTAAAAGTATCCCAACCCCAAAGAGTCTAGGACCAGAAGGGTTTAGTGCCGAATTCTATCAAACCTTCATAAAAGACCTTATACCAATACTCTCCAAAATATTTGACAAAATAGAAACAGAAGTACCACTACCTAATTCTTTCTATGAAGCTACAATTTTACTTATACCTAAATGACACAAAGACCCAACAATGAAAGAGAACTTCAGACCGATTTCCCTTATGAATATCAATGCAAAAGTATTCAATAAAATCTTATAAACTGAACCCAAGAGCACATCAAAATGAACATTCACCTTGGTCAGGTAGGCTTCATACAAGGTTATAGGGATGGTTTAATATTTGGAAATCCATCAAAGTAATCAACTATACTAACAAACAGGAAAGAAAAAAAAACACATTATCCACTCATTTGAAGATGAGAAAGCATTTGACAAAGCTCAACACCTGTTCATGTGAAAAGTCTTAGAAAGATCAGGAATTCAAGGACCATACTTAAAAATAGTAAGCAATATACAGAAAACCAGTAGCCAATATCAAACTAAACAGAGAGAAACTTTAAGCAATTCCACCAACTCAGGAACTAGACAAGGGTCCCCACTCTCTCTCAACCTATTCAAAATAGTACTTGAAGTACTAACAGTTAGACAAAAAAAGAGGTCAAAAGTATAAAAATTGGAAAGGAAAATGTCAATATAACTGTTTGCAGATGATATGATAACATACACAAGTGACTCCCAACATTCCACCAGAGAACTCCTACCACTCATAAACAACTTCAGCAATGTGGCTGGATATAAAATTAACTCAAACAAATCAGTAGCCAAAGGATAAACAGGCTGAGAAAGCAATTAGGGAAACAATACCCTTCCCAATAGTCTCAAATAATGTAAAATACTTTGGGGTGACCCTAAACATCAAGTGAAAGATCTGTATGACAAGAACTTCAAGTCTCTGAAGAAGGAAATTGAAGAAGATCTCAGAAGATGGAAAGATATCCCAGGGTCATGGATTGGCAGGATTAATATAGGAAAAATGGCCATCTTGCTGAAAGCAATCTACAGATTCCATGCAATCCTCATCAAAATTCCAACTCAAATCTTCACGGAGTTAGAAAGACCAATTTGCAAGCTCAGATTAGGAAAAAACCCAGGATAGTGAAATCTATTTTCAACAATAAAAGAACTGGTGGAATCACCATCCTTGATCTCAAGCTCTATTACAGAGAAATCTTCATAAAAACTGCATGGTATTGGTACAGAGCAGGATAGCTATAACAATTAAGTACAAATGAAGTCCCAGAAAGGAGCCCATATACCGAGGGTCACTTGATCTTTGACAAAGGAGCTAACACCAACCACTGTGGGGGAGAGAATTTTCAATAAATTATTCTAGTTCATCTGGAGGTCAGCATGTAGAAGAATAAAAATTGACCTATTCTTACCCCCTTGTACAAATCCCACATTCAAGTGTATCATAGACTTCCACATAAAGTCATATAAACACACACTCATTGACACTAATAGAAAACAAAGTGGAGAAGAGTCTCAAAAACATGGGCACAGAGGGAATTTTCTTGAACTGAATACACATATCTTATGCTCTAAGATCAAGGATGAAAAAACAGGAGCTCATAAAATTACAAAGCTTCTGTAAGGCAAAGGACACTCTTTAAGACAAAATGGCAAGCAACAGATTGGGAAAATATCATTACAAATTCTACATCAGATAGAGGGCTAATATCCAAAATATACAAAGAACTCAAGAAGCCATAATCCAGAAAGCCAAATAACCCTATTGAAATTGGGGTACAGAGCTAACAAAGAAATCTCAGCTGAGGAATATAGAATGGCTGAGAAAAACCTAAAGAAATGTTCAACATTTTTAGCCATAAGGGAAATGCAAATCAAAACCACCCTGAGATTACACCTCAGACCAGTGAGAATCAGATCAAAAACTCAGGTGAAAGCAAATGCTGGTGAGGATGTGGAGAAAGAGGAACACTCCTCCACTGTTGGTGGGATTGTAGACTGGTACAACCATTCTGGAAATCAGTCTGGAGGTTCTTCAGAAAATCGAACATTGGACTACCTGAGGACCCAGATATACCTCTCTTGGGCATATACCCAAATGATGCCACAACATGTAACAAAGACACATGCTCCACTATGTTCATAGCAGCCTTATTTATAATTGCCAGAACCTGAAAAGAACCCAAATGCCCTTCAACAGAGGAATGGATATAGAAAATGTGATACACTTTCACAATGGAATATTACTCAGCTATCAAAAATAATGACTTTATGAAATTCAAATGGATGGAACTAGAAAATATCATCCTGAGTGAGGTAACCCAATCACAGGAAAACACACATGGTATGTGCTCATTGATAAGTGCATTTTAGCCCAAATCTTGAATTACCCTAGATGCACAGAACACATGAGACTCAAGAAGGATGACCAAAATGTGAGTGCTTCACTCCTTCTTTAAAAGGGGAATAAGAATACCCTTGGGAGGGAATAGGGAGGCAAAGTTTAGAACAGAGGCAGAAGGAACACCCATTCAGAGTCTGCCCCACATGTGGCCCATACATAGACAGCCACCAAACTAGATAAGATGGATGAAGCAAAGGAGTGCAGGCTGACAGGAACTAGATGTTGATCTCTCTTGAGAGACATAGCCAGAATACAGCAAATACATAGGCGAATGCCATGATTAAACCACTGAACTGAGAACGGGATCCATGTTGAAGGAATCAGAGAAAGGACTGAAAGAGCTTGAAGGGGCTTGAGACCCCATATGAACAACAATGCCAACCAAGCAGA
Source organism: Rattus norvegicus (assembly GCF_021556685.1). NCBI lineage: Eukaryota > Metazoa > Chordata > Mammalia > Rodentia > Muridae > Rattus > Rattus norvegicus. The sequence goes on from NC_141535.1 coordinate 178,249,598, forward strand.
GCTTCCAGGGACTAAGCCACTACCCAAAGACTATACATGGACTGACCCTGGACTCTGACCTCATAGGTAGAAATGAATAGCCTAGTAAGAGCACCAGTGGAAGGGGAAGCCCTTGGTCCTGCCAATACTGAACACCCAGTGAACGTGATTGTTAGGGAGAGGGCGGTAATGGGGGGGGATGGGGAGAGGAACACCCATAGAGAAGGGGAGTGGGAGGGGTTAGAGGGATGTTAGCCAGGAAACCAGGGAGGGGAATAACAATTTAAATGTAAATAAGAAATACTCAAGTTAATAAAGAGGGGAAAAAAAAAGAAAAAAAATATACCATTGGTCATAAAACATTGTTAAGGAAGCTTTCTTTGAACCATGTGGGTTCAATTTCAGTGCATTACACAGCTTACCCACATTTAACTAGGTACAAGTGGCCGGCAGTGCACTATCTCAACAGTACCTTTTCCTAGCACCAAGGAGCACACTGATCCTCAAGTGCCTACCATGCAGTTACACCCCCCAATGTTTTTGCTTATGTCTAAACTATCTGAGAGTCTGAATGTTAGGAGAGAGGAAAGGGTGGATATGAGCATAGGCTAGTCCAAGCTATGTTACATATCTTTCAGCATAGATGCTCTGATGTTTGAGACCCAGACAGTATACTTGAGTGACTACATGGAAGAAGATGGTACATAAGCAGCTACCTTTGCCTTTCCACAGGGCACACCTGGGTGACAAGCAGGTGAGCACCAGCAGTGACATCACTATCTCTCTATACCTGGGAGAATAAGGCAGAGCTATACAGATCCCCAAAGACTAAAGCTGAAAAATTAAAATGAGCCATACAGCAGTACATAACGTGAGAAAAGACTAATTTCAACAGGTTCAGAGAAAGGATTCCAGGACAAGGCCATCTGGATCAGGTCTGAGTGAAAATAGTGCTTCATAAGAAGTTAGCAATGGTGTTTCCACAGGTCACTGGGACACCAGGGGCTGCCTCTTCCCTCCTCTCCTCTTCTCAGCTTTGCCTGGGAGTTAGTTTAGGAGCCTATGTAGTCCTGCTCTGCAGGCACTGTGTGGTGCTAGCCTCAGACCCTTAGGCAGTAGCACAGCTTCCACCAGAGAGTGTCTAAGGAGGACTGTAAAATGCTCATAGTCCCAGCACAGACCAGTGAGGAGGTACAAGGAAAAAGAAACTGCGGTTTTCTTTGTTGGAAACTCGAACGCTCCACCCCCGGAAGGGGTATTTATGAGTGACAACTAGTAGGTCCTGGACATAAACAACTTCGCTGTAAATCCAGCTGGAGGAACACTGGAGGAAGTTTCTGCTAAGTGCAGCTCTTGGAGCAAAGAGTCTCCATGTGGTACTCATTTGATCCAAGAATATTCTAAGATGAGCAGAGGTTGAGGAGAATGTTTCAGAGATCCAAGTGTTTCCACGTGTTTTTGCCTGTATGCTCTGTGAAAGTCTAAGCTCTGAATATGGCAATAAGCCACATGAATCAACAAAATGGGTCAAGCGCAAGGTGCAAACATTTACAAAGTATCCTTTGTATAAACTGGGGGGCGGTGCTGAGAGGCAGCTGCAGGGTGAGGGACTCACACACAGCAGAACTCAACCTCTACTGCTTTTGTACAAGAATGATTTTATCCCACTCCTCTCTCCAATCACAGTAGCCCTCACGGTGTCCCTTCCTTCACAGGAAGAATGAAGGAAAGAGACTCCCAAATAACTGGGCAACAGAAGTTTCTGAGAAGATAAACAGTAGAAAAACTGCATTTGATGTTCTGTGGCTGGGTTCAAACCCCATCAGTGTTTTCATGGACCCCATTGGGTCCAACACGAAACTCCTCAGGGAGTAAGAAAAGTTAGGTTCAGATTTTTTCCCTCCCATAGCCATGCTGACACATAGGCCAGCAGGACAGTCAGGGAATCTGGAGCTAATTCAGCTTTGAGATTTTTTTTTTAGGGAATTTAAAATTATGATAGTCTTCCCTGATGAGACATCAGCATGTCTCCCTGTTTGAAGGATCTGGAAAGCCACTTTGCTTCAGAACAGAAGGCAGGCACTAGTTTTCAGGAAGAAAGGCCAATGGGCATTCCATGTTTCCTCTTTCTGCCCACTCCTCAGGGGCAAAAAATTAGTTGTACTTACTATATTTGAAAGACTACTTTTTAAAAAAAATGACATAAATGACAATTTCCCTATCAAGATTACATGAGTATAAACAGTAAAGCAAAGTTCTGGGGTGGGAAGATGGATACAGAGCAGGCTTCTAAGGTTTGGGCAGCCTCCTTTGTGTAGCTGAGAATGTCTCAGGACAAGGGATGTTTTGGTTCTCCCATTCCCAATTCCTCTTGCCCCATTTGTCTTTTCTTCGTAGATGTCCTTAGGTTTAGTGCTGGAATCACAAAATGGATTTTGACAGAGAGCTTCTGAAGGTGATAGGCACAGGGATGAAAAGTTAGTCCACTTCATCCTTGATGATGTCACAAGTCACAGCCTTGCACCTAGAGAGACTTGCTGGGGAGAAAGATGGGGAAGTCTTGCCAGAGAAGGGCCACCGAATGGAGGCAGAGGGGGAGCGCTCATGGGTAGGGCTGCTGCTGGGACTCTGCTTGGGACTGATGGCCTGCATCATCCCATTTTCCCTCTTTCAGCATGTGCTTCAGTGCTTCCGGACCAAACATTTCCAGGAAACATCCAATGAACTCTCGGGACTTCTCCCACTTCTGCATGAGGTCTGTGCTCTTCCACCTTCTACACAAACTCTTCTCATTTTTCCTCCACATTTTCACTTTCTTCTTTACTTTATCAGTTTGTTATTGCAAGTGATATTTCTTCTCATTGATAAAGGTGACATTGTACTCCTTGACAGTGTAGCCCCTCTGTAGGTTCCAACTTACATACACACCATAGTCACAGACAATGCAGATGATGATGTCTGATCTGGAGATATCTTCTGTCCTCTGCATGGGAGCAAACATGCCTGCTTCCTTGATGTGCTTATAGACATTATCACTCCCTACAGAAGAACAGCGGAAATCGGAAATCATCGTGTGCAACGAAATCAATACGTTGTTTCGCCAGGAACTCAGGCATCAGAGTCCAGGGGGCATTCCTCACCACCTTATCCATATAGTCGTAGTGCTACACTGCGTTATAAAGCTCCTTTTTGTTCATCACAGTGAAGCCCTTGAAGTTGTGCATTAGCTCATCACTCCCACAATTAGATATGTATTAGGGAAAAGGTTCTTTGCCTGTATCAGAGCCCGGGCATGACCAGAGTGAAATAAGTCAAATATCCTATCCACATAAACTCTCACAGGCTGCTCACAAGGGGCTTACTAAAGTCAACTTCAGTTTCATCAGAAAAAGGAGCTGGCTGCAGTAAACCAACTGCACAGCGCTGCACTTTGGAAGGAATACCATCTTCCTCTGTCGCTCCATTAACACCAAGTGTCTCTTTCCTCCTCTTCCTCGAATTGGCTTTAGCTGAACTCTGTGCATCCATCTTCTTTTAACTCAACACCTCTAAGCTCAGGTCTCCGCGGATTCCTTCCTTGCGCCGCACCACCAACTAGCAAAGTCAAATATGTTCATGTCCTTTCTTAATACACTAGAAAGGAGAAATAAAGTACACAAGTCAAAGTCTACACTTTAGTACTTTTTCATGCAGATTTGTTCACATATGCAAGGGTACCTGGTTTGTCCAGTGGCTGTTCTTTAGAGAGATGAATCACTATAATATGTTTGCTAATCATTGACTGGAATCCCAAAAAAGCTTTAGGAAATGTTATGCCCTATGTAACAGCAGAGTAAAATAAAATAAAACCACATTTTATAAAACATTATTTATGGCTTTGTGTCAGTTGCATATCTATATTTCAAGGAACAAATAAATTTACTTCTTTTTGAAGTTTATTGATATTTTTCTTCCTGTAACATGTAGTGATGATACCCATATTTCTACACTGTGGAACACTTACACACACACACACACACACACACGCACGCACACACACACACACACACACACACACACACACAGAGGATAAAATCTGATTCCAGACAGACCTTACTCGCCCTCTGTTGACTGTTTAAAGAATTGCACCTATCTTTCACAGGATAGTCTTTTAACACCAGGGTTTCCTCTCTCCGTCTCTGTCTCTGTCTCTGTCTCTGTCTCTGTCTCTGTCTCTGTCTCTGTCTCTCTCTCTCTCTCTCTCTCTCTGTCTCCCAGTCTTGCAGGGCAGGCAGCCTTGTGATTGATAGGTTATTTTCTAACCAGAGTTTTAATTGTTAAGTATTTACACCACAATGACAGCATAGCATGCATTGTGTTTTATACCAAAATAGAAAGACAACGATATGTTTTGGTAGAGGAGCAGTATGGTGAGGGTAGGAGGGGTGCCTTAGTGGGGCCCATGCTGAGGCAGATATTCCCCCTGAAGTACCACTCATATGACAGGTTTGGTATGAAAAAGTTATTTAGGGCATAGCAAGTGTAGTTGGGAAGGGAGTAGAGTCTCTCTCTCTCTCTCTCTCTCTCTCTCTCTCTCTCTCTCACACACACACACACACACACACACACACAGAAAGGCAGGGAGGGAGGGAGGGAGAGAGGGAGACAGTAAGGGAGGGGGAGCTCAGGAACACATGGAGAGAGAGTGGGGAGGGAGAAGGAGAGAAAGGAAGGGAAGAGGCAGACAGCAAGAAAGCAAGAAAGCTATGAGTGGGTGAACAATCCCTTTTATAAGTAAGCCAACTATACCTGGCTGTTGACAGGTAATTGTGGGGTGTAGGCTAAAAGAAATGCTAATATTCCTTCATTTTGGTTTAGTTTAAAAACAAAAGCCTAGAAGAAGTGATTGTGAAGCAGGAATGGGGCCATCATGATCTTTAGCTTTTTTGACTTGGGGCAATGTGTCTCTGGGAAACCTAAGAAAATGAGTATGGACCGCCAGAACCTGAAGGGACCGACCCGATAAACAGTCCTCTGCACCCAAATCCCATGGGAGAGAGAGCTAAACCTTCAGAGAGGCAGACACGCCTGGAAAACCAGAAGAGACTACACTCTGCCCACATCTCTGACTCCGGAGGAAAACACCAAATGCCATCTGGAACCCTGGTGCACGGAAGCTCCCAGAAAGGGCGGCGCAGATTTTCCTGGTTGCTGCTGCCATGGAGAGCTCATGAGCAACACCCCACGAGCAAACTTAAGCCTTGGGTCCACAGGTAAGACAAATCTTCCAGCTCCAAGCAACCTGACTGGTGAACTCAAGACACAGGCCCACAGGAACAGCTGAAGACCTGTAGATAGGAAAAACTACACGTCTGAAAGCAGAACACTCTGTCCCCATAACTGGCTGAAAGAAAACAGGAAAACAGGTCTACAGCACTCCTGACACACAGGCCTATAGGACGGTCTAGCCACTGTCAGAAATAGCAGAACACCAGAGACAACCTGATGGTGAGAGGCAAGTGCAGGAACCCAAGCAACAGAAACCAAGACTACATGGCATCATCGGAGCCCAATTCTTCCATCAAAGCAAACACTGAGTATCCAAACACACCAAAAAGCAAAATCTAGATTTAAAATCACATTTGATCGTGATGATGGAGGACTTCAAGAAAGACATAAAGAACTCCCTTAGAGAAACGCAGGAAAACATAAATAAACAAGTAGAAGCCTATAGAGGGGAATCACAAAAATCCCTGAAAGAATTACAGGAAAACACAATCAAACAGGTGAAGGAATTAAAAGTGGAAATAGAAGCAATAAAGAAAGCACAAAGGGACACAACCCTGGATATAGAAAACCAAAGGAAGAGACAAGGAGCTGTAGATATGAGCTTCACCAACAGAATACAAGAGATGGAAGAGAGAATCTCAGGAGCAGAAGATTCCATAGAAATCATTGACTCAACTCTCAAAGATAATGTAAAGAGGAGAAAGCTACTGGTCCAAAACATACAGGAAATCCAGGTCTCAGTGAGAAGATCAAACCTAAGGATAATAGGTATAGAAGACAGTGAAGACTCCCAGCTCAAAGGACCAGTAAATATCTTCAACAAAATCATAGAAGAAAACTTCCCTAACCTAAAAAATGAGATACCCATAGGCATAAAAGAAGCCTACAGAACTCCAAATAGATTGGACCAGAAAAGAAACACCTCCCGTCACATAATAGTCAAAACACCAAAAGCACAAAATAAAGAAAGAATATTAAAAGCAGTAAGGGAAAAATGTCAAGTAACATATAAAGGCAGACCTATCAGAATCACACCAGACTTTTCGCCAGAGACTATGAAAGCCAGAAGATCCTGGACAGATGTCATATCCTAAGAGAACACAAATGCCAGCCCAGGTTACTGTATCCTGCAAAACTCTCAATTAACATAGATGGAGAAACCAAGATATTCCATGACAAAACCAAATTTACACAATATCTTTCTACAAATCCAGAACTACAAAGGATAATAAATGGTAAAGCCCAACATAAGGAGGCAAGCTACACCCTAGAAAAAGCAAGAAACTAATTGTCTTGGCAACAAAACAAAGAGAAGAAAAGCACACAAACATAACCTCACATCCACATATGAATATAACAGGAAGCAATAATCATTATTCCTTAATATCTCTCAACATCAATGGTCTCAACTCCCCAATAAAAAGACATAGATTAACAAACTGGATACGCAACGAGGGCCCTGCATTCTGCTGCCTACAGGAAACACACCTCAGAGACAAAGACAGACATTACCTCAGAGTGAAAGGCTGGAAATCAACTTTCCAAGCAAATGGTCGGAAGAAGCAAGCTGGAGTAGCCATTCTAATAGCAAATAAAATCAATTTTCAACTAAAAGTCATCAAAAAAGATAAGGAAGGACACTTCATATTCATCAAAGGAAAAATCCACCATGATGAATTCTCAATCCTAAATATCTATGCCCCAAATACAAGGGCACCTACATAAGTAAAAGCAACTTTACTAAAGCTCAAAACATACATTGCACCACACACAATAATAGTAGGAGATTTCAACACCCCACTCTCATCAATGGACAGATCATGAAAACAGAAATTAAACAGAGACATAGACAGACTAAGAGAAGTCATGAACCAAATGGACTTAACAGATATTTATAGAACATTCTATCCTAAAGCAAAAGAATATACATTCTTCTCAGCTCCTCATGGTACTTTCTCCAAAATTGACCATATAATTGGTCAAAAAACGGACCTCAACAGGTACATAAAGATAGAAATAATCCCATGCGTGCTATCAGACCACCATGGCCTAAAGCTGGTCTTCAATAACAATAAGGGAAGAACGCCCACATATACGTGGGAGTTGAACAATGCGCTACTCAACGATAACCCGGTCAAGGAAGAAATAAAGAAAGAAATTAAAGACTTCTTAGAATTTAATGAAAATGAAGGTACAACATACCCAAACTTATGGGATACAATGAAAGCTGTGCTAAGAGGAAAACTCATAGCTCTGAGTGCCTGCAGGAAGAAACAGGAGAGAGCATATGTCAGCAGCTTGACAGCACACCTAAAAGCTCTAGAACAAAAAGAAGCAAATACACCTAGGAGGAGTAGAAGACAGGAAATAATCCAACTCAGAGCTGAAATCAGCCAAGTAGAAACAAAAAGGACCATACAACGAATCAATAGAACCAAAAGTTGGTTCTTTGAGAAAATCAACAAGATAGATAAACCCTTACCCAGACTAATGAGACAACAAAGAAAGTGTATCCAAATTAACAAAATCAGAAATGAAAAGGGAGACATAACTACAGAATCAGAGGAAATTCAAAAAAATCATTAGATCCTACTACAGAAGCATATATTCAACAAAACTTGAAAATCTGCAGGAGATCTACAATTTCCTGGACAGTTAGCATGTACCGAAGTTAAATTAGGAACCGATAAACCATTTAAACAACCACATAACTACTAAGGAAATAGAAGCAGTCATTAAACGTCTCCCAACCAAGAAGATCACAGATCCAGATGGGATCAATGCAAAATTCTATCAGACCTTCATAGAAGACCTCATACCAATATTATCCAAACTATTCCACAAAATTGAAACAGATGGAGCACTACCGAATTCCTTCTATGAAGCCACAATTACTCTTATACCTAAACCACACAAAGACACAACAAAGAAAGAGAACTTCAGACCAATTTCCCTTATGAATATCGACACAAAAATACTCAATAAAATTCTGGCAAACCGAATCCAAGAGCACATCAAAACAATCATCCACCATGATCAAGTAGGCTTCATCCCAGGCATGCAGGGATAGTTTAATATACGGAAAACCATCGACGTGATCCATTATATAAACAAACTGAAAGAACAAAACCACATGATCATTTCATTAGATGCTGAGAAAGCATTTGACAAAATTCAACACCCCTTCATGATAAAAGTCCTGGAAAGAATAGGAATTCAAGGCCCATACCTAAACATAGTAAAAGCAAACCAGTTGCTAACATTAAACTAAATGGAGAGAAACTTGAAGCAATCCCACTAAAATCAGGGACTAAACAAGGCTGCCCACTCTCTCCCTACTTATTTAATGCAGTTCTTGAAGTTCTAGCCAGAGCAATCAGACAACAAAAGGAAATCAAGGGGATACAGATTGGTAAAGAAGAAGTCAAAATATCACTATTTGCAGATGATATGATAGTATATTTAAGTGATCCCAAAAGTTCCACCAGAGAACTACTAAAGCTGATAAACAACTTCAGCAAAGTGGCTGGGTATAAAATTAACTCAAATAAATCAGTAGCCTTCCTCTACACAAAAGAGAAACAAGCCGAGAAAGAAATTAGGGAAATGACACCCTTCATAATAGACCCAAACAATATAATGTACCTCGGTGTGACTTTTACCAAGCAAGTAAAGGATCTGTACAATAAGAACTTCAAGACTCTGAAGAAAGAAATTGAAGAAGACCTCAGAAGATGGAAAGATCTCCCATGCTCATGGATTGGCAGGATTAATATAGTAAAAATGGCCATTTTACCAAAAGCGATCTACAGATTCAATGCAATCCCCGTCAAAATACCAATCCAATTCTTCAAAGAGGTAGACAGAACAATTTGCAAATTCATCTGGAATAACAAAAAACCCAGGATAGCTAAGACTATTCTCATGAATAAAAGGACTTCAGGGGGAATCACTATCCCTGAACTCAAGCAATATTACAGAGCAATAGTGATAAAAACTGCATGGTATTGGTACAGAGACAGACAGATAGACCAATGGAATAGAATTGAAGACCAAGAAATGAACCCACACACCTATGGGCACCTGATTTTTGACAAAGGATCCAAAACCATTCAATGGAAAAAAGATAGCATTTTCAGCAAATGGTGCTGGTTCAACTGGAGTTCAACATGTAGAAGAATGCAAATCGATTCATGCTTATCACCCTGTACAAAGCTTAAGTTCAAGTGTATCAAGGACCTCCACATCAAACCAGGTACACTCAAACTAATAGAAGAAAAACTAGGGCAGCATCTGGAACACATGGGCACTGGAAAAAATTTCCTGAACAACACACCAATGGCTTATGCTCTAAGACCAAGAATCGACAAATGGGATCTCATAAAACTGCAAAGTTTCTGTAAGGCAAAGGACACTGTGGTTAGGACAAAATGGCAACGAACAGATTGGGAGAAGATCTTTACCAATCCTACAACATATAGAGGGCTTATATCCAAAATATACAAAGAACTCAACAAGTTAGACCGCAGGGAGTCAAATAACCCTATTAAAAATGGGGTTCAGAACTGAACAAAGAATTCACAACTGAGCAATGCCGAATGGCTGAGAAACACGTAAAGAAATGTTCAACATCTTTAGTCATAAGGGAAATGCAAATCAAAACAACCCTGAGATTCTACCTCACAGCAGTCAGAATGGCTAAGATCAAAAACTCAGGTGACAATAAATGCTGTTGAGGATGTGGAGAAAGAGGAACACTCCTCCATTGTTGGTGGGAATGCAGACTGGTAAAACCATTCAGGAAATCAGTCTGGAGGCTCCTCAGAAAATTGGATATTGAACTACCTGAGGATCCAGCTATACCTCTCTTGGGCATATACCCACAAGGTGCCCCAACATATAAAAAAGACACGTGCTTCACTATGTTCATAGCAGCCTTATTTATAATAGCCCGAAGCTGGAAAGAACCCAGATGCCCTTCAACAGAGGAATGGATACAGAAAATGTGGTACAGCTACGCAATGGAATATTACTCAGCTATCAAAAACAATGACTATGAATTTCGCAGGCAAATGTTTGGAACTGGAAAATATCATCCTGAGTGAGGTAACCCAATCACAGGAAAACACACATGGTATGCACTCATTGATAAGTGGGTATTAGCCCAAATGCTTGAATTACCCTAGATGCCTAGAACACATGAAACTCAAGACGGATGATCAAAATGTGAATGCTTCACTCCTTCTTTAAAAGGGGGAACAAGAATACACTTGGCAGGAAATAGAGAGGCAAAGATTAAAACAGAGACAGAAGGAACACCCATTCAGAGCCTGCCCCACATGTGGCCCATACTTATACAGCCACCCAATTAGAGAAGATGGATGAAGCAAAGAAGTGCAGGCCGACAGGAGCTGGATGTAGATCTCTCGTGAGAGACGCAGCCAGAATACAGCAAATACAGAGGAGAATGCCAGCAGCAAACCACTGAACTGAGAATAGGACCCCCATTGAAGGAATCATAGAAAGAACTGGAAGAGTTTGAAGGGACTGGAGACCCCTTATGAACAACAATGCCAAGCAACTAGAGCTTCCAGGGACTAAGCTACTACCTAAAGATTATACATGGACTGACCCTGGACTGTGACCTCATAGGTAGCAATGAATATCCTAGTAACATCACTAGTGTAAGGGGAAGCCCTTGGTCCTGCTAATACTGAACCCCCAGTGAACGTGATTGTTGGGGGGAGGGAGGGGAAGGGAACACCCATAGAGAAGGGGAGGGGGAGGGGCTAGGGGGATGTTTGCCTGGAAACTGGGAAAGGGAATAACATTCGAAATGTAAATAAGAAATACTCAAGTTAATAAAAAAATACTTTTAAAAAAATGACAGTCCTTATGTATCAAGTATCCTTCAATAAAGCTTAAAAATCTTGTTTCCTTTCAAAAAAAGAAAAAAGAAAATGAGTATGGGGATGTTGATCTAGTCTTTAGAAGAGTTGGCTATTTCCTTGCTGTTCAGGGTGTGTGGAACCATCTGTGGATAGGGATTGCAGCATCTGTGGGTTGCTTCTCTGGAGCTGTCCTGGATGTAGATTTTGAATAAATCACTGGACTTGGCAAGATTGTGAAATACACACACACACACACACACACACACACACACACACATATACACACACACACATTAGAGGTAGAGAATAAATTTAAATACAAAATACATTTGGGAGAAAATATTTCTTTAGTTGTTTCTTGGACATTCCATATTCCTAGGTTGAGAATTTTTGTTTAGCTCTTTACCCCATTTTTTAATAGGATTATTTGGTTTTCTGGAGTCTAACTTCTTGAGTTCTTTGTGTATATTGGATATTAGCCCTCTATTAGATGTAGGAATGATAAAGATCTTTTCCTAATCTGTTGGTTGATGTTTTTTCCTAATGACAGTGTCCTTTGTCTTACAGAAGCTTTGCAACGTTATGAGGTCCTATTTGTCAAATGTTGATTTTAGAGCATAAGGCATTGGTGTTCTGTTCAGGAAATTTTCCCCTGGGCCTATGTTTTCAGGGATCTATCCACTCTCTCTTCTATTAGTTTGAGTGTATGTGGTTTTATGTGGCAGTCTTTGATCCACTTGGGCTTGAGCTTTGTACAAGGAGATAAGAATGGGTCAATTTGCATTCTTCTACATGCTGACCTCCAGTTGAAATAGTTCAACTATTTGTTGAAAATGCTGTCCTTTTCCCATTGGATGGTTTTAGGTCCTTTGTCAACAATCACGTGACCATAGGTGTGTGGACTCATTTCTGGGTCTTCAATTCTATTCCACTGATCTATCTCCCTGTCTCTGTACCAATATTATTCAGTTTTTTTTTATCACTGTTGCTATGTAATACAACTTGAGGTCAGGAATGATGATTACCCCAGAGGTTCTTTTATTGTTGAGGATAATTTTGCTAGCCTGTTCATTTTTTTTAATCCCAAATGAATATGCAAATGCTCTTTTTAACTCTATGAAGAATTGAGTTGGAATTTTGATGGGGATTACATTGAATCTGTAGATTGCTTTTGTCAAGATGGCCATTTTTATAATATTAATCTTTCCAATCCATGCATATGGGAGGTCTTTCCATTTTTTGAGATCTTCTATTTCTTTCTTCAGACACTTGAAGTTCTTGTAATAAAGATCCTTCACTTGCTTGGTTAGAGTCACACCTATGTATGGATTGAGCATGGGACTCCAACGGAGGAGTTAGAGAAATGGATGGAGTCTATTTGGTCCATGAGAGAAAGATTTAAATGGGTTTCCTGGAGCTTATAAGTTTATAAAAGAGATAAGCAGAGTCTATTTAGTCCATGAGAGAAAGATTTGAATGGGTATCCTGGAGCTTAAAAGTTTATAAAAGAGATAAGTTTGTTAATAGCATGAACAGTTTCAGCATGAACTGAAGAGACTGAAAGGGTTTGCAATACCATAGGAAGAACAACAATATCAACCAACAAGACACCCCCCACCCCCACCGAGCTCATGGGGACAAAACCACCAACCAAGAAGTTCACATGTAGGGACCCATGGCTCCAGCTCAGAATACCCAAGAAATGATCCACAGACCATATGCAACTCAAGAAAGAGAAAGACCAAAATGATGCTTCAGTCAATCTTAGGAGGGAGAACAAAATACTCACAGGAGGAAATACAGAGACAAAGAGTGGAGCAGGGACTGAAGAAAAGGTCATTCAGAGACTGCCACACCTTGGGATCCATTCCATATGCGGGCACCAAACCCAGTCACTATTGCTGATACCAAGAAATGCTTGCTGACAGGATCCTGATATGGATATGCCAGAGCCTTACTGATATAGATGCGAATGCTTGCAGCTAAACATTGGCTTGAGAATGGGGACCCCAATGAAGGAGTTAAAGAAAGGACTGAAGGGGTTGAAGGGGTTTGTAACCCCATAGGAAGAAGAACAATGTCAATCAACCAGAATCCTCTAGAGCTTCCAGGGACTAAACCACCAACCCATGAATATACATGGAGGGATCCATGGCTCCAGCCACATATATAGCAGAGGATGGCATTGTCTGGCATCAATAGGAGAAGTCCTTGGTCCTGTGAACACTCATTTCCCCAGTGTAGGGGACTGCCAAGGTGTTGAAGTGGGAGTGGGTGGGTTGGAGTGGGAGCATCTTCAAAGAAGCAACAGGAGATGGGAGACATGGGAAAAGGTATAAAATTTGAAATGTAAATACATAAAATATCCAATAAAAATAAAAAGTTTTTTTCTTAGGTATACATTTGACACCCTTAGTTCTTGGTGGTTGGGGTGAGGAGAGTCCCAATATTAGGGAACAGGAGAGGAATCTCACCCTCTGGAATAGGTATCAGGTAGAAACTTAGGTTACTGATTGGCATGTGTACTTATCTGGATGGAGCCTATTTGGTACAGAAGAGATAGATTTAAGTGGGTTTTCTGTTATCTTAACTGTTAACAAATCAACTAATGAGCTAATAAAGTGGTGTAGTATCTTAATGTAAGGAGCTAGAGGTCTATTTTCTAGCTGTCAAACTTCCTTTAGCAGTCAATGTAGTCAGAAATCAAGGAAGACTGAATTATAGTCTAGATGTCATTAATTAAAATGACCAAGGCCACTACCTAGACAGTTCCCAGGTTCCTGTGGTCTCCATTGTGACTTGGGCAGTATCAGTCTGGCTGTGAGGCCCAGAAGATAAGTAGGTTTTTTCCTGTGGAGTAGGAATGTGGGAGAAAATAACTCACCTTGATTTAGGCAACATAGACATTTAACTCTCTGGCTATCTTCTGTTTATCCACAGTTTAGGCCAAGCCCTGGAAGCAGGCAAGGCAATGGAGCAGTGTTTGTCATTGGTTATCAGACCACAATCCAGGTAGAATCTTGTAATATCTTTGCAGAAACCTTGGGTGGAAAACTGTCAGGATTTGATAGTCTCTGTCTATCATAATAAGCTTAAACATTTACTATTATATAGAGCAGACTTCTGATAAGATTGAGAGCCAGTATCTATTAAGCATATCTGAGCTAGACAACCTGTGTTTGTTTATTTGTCCTAGAATGTATCTATTAAAAAAGAGACTATATTGTAATTTAATGTCAGTATAAAAAAAAACAAGGGTAAATGTATATTTAAGGCAGTGATCCTTAGCTTATGGCAATGATCTGAGTTAGATAACCTGTGTTTGTTATGTCTTAGAACAGAACTGAAGAAGCATGACAGAGACAAACAAAAGGTGAATCTAAGTGGTGCAGTATGAGGGACTCAGAGCAGCCTGAGGATGAGCATACAGCTTGGGGACAGAGCTGAGGCTGCCAGCAGGGCCAGGGAACTGGGAAGTCATTCCTGCCAGTCTCAGAGATCCAGCCCCTGATGTCAGGAGTTTTTCTCAAAGTCAATACAAGTCTCACAGCAGTGTTGGCAAGAGGCTTCAATGGCTGACCCTGGGAGATAGGAAGGAGGAGGTAGGAATGTAGGGGCCAGGTCTCTGAGGCAAGGAGAAGCTGCAGTCCACCGCTCTGTGGTTGCAAGAGAGTGAGGGTCAGATCAAAAGTGTGCTGCAGAGTCAGAGGGCAGGGAACTGGGATCAGAGAGCAAGCAAGGGGAACATCGGAGTGGGGAGAGGAAAAGCGCACTGGCAAATTGTAAAAGTACCTTTAAGCAGCCATATAGAGTTATTTGTTTGTGGGTTATAGGGCCAAATTTAGCTTGTGAATTAGACCTGGAGAGGTTTCTGTGAAGACATCCCCTTCTGGGTAAGAGTAGGAGCTAGCAACTTGCCCGTGCTGTTCAAGTGTCCCGAAGACAAATGCAGTAGCTAGAAACAACAGCCAAGCCAGATCGACAGGTCATCAAGTGGTGAACTTGGGGCTGAGTTCAGAGCCAGTGCCCTGAGCAATGGCAGAGTAAAGGTTTAGCCAGGCCTGGGGTTTCACAACAGTGAGAAAAGGAATCAACTCGGAGAAGAGAGAAAGGTCTCAGCCAAGGGAAAATATCCTAGAATGAAGGATTAGTGAGAAGATCAGTCATAAAGACTGTGAATGCCTCCATCCTCAAGAACTTTAGGGTGGTTGCCACCCCATGGAACTATGGGACATTTACCCTGATCTGTGGGGTTGGGGGAGGGGGACTTACCAGTTTGCCAGTATTTGGAAGAGTAGGTCTAGCAAGTGATCCGATATGACTGGAATTCCATGTGGCAGATGTAAACCTGTGAGTTTCTACTCCAAGTCTCATAGCATCAATGACATGTTCTATAAAAAAAGAGAAAGCCAGGATATGTTTTATGGAGTGAGTTAATAGCACGTTCCTGTATCACTTAGTACAAAATAGCACAGACAAAAAAATGGACATTGGCTTTGAACTGAGACTCTGTGCAGAGGGGACTTCAGCTCCATGCAGGGATGTATTGAGAGTTATCTAGTCATAGTCCTTTTTAGAGCATATGTTCTTTTAAGAAAATATTGAGATGCAAAACAAATTAGTTTGCTAAATCCATCACTGTGAGAAACAATGGGCTTTTCTCAGCAACCGTATTAAAGGTACAGATGATAATATTCAAGTTCAGTGAGGTTAATCTATACAAAGATAGTGATTCTATGTTCACATTTTTTAATTGTTGTTTATCTTATCAATAGTCATCACATTAATTTCAAATAAAACCAGTAATAGTAGAATACAGGGGTGCAGGGTAAGGGTGAGTAGGGGAAAAAGCCCTTCTTTGGAGGCCAGTTTTGATGCCAAAAGGCAGTTCTTGGACAAAGACCCCTAGCAGAGACTCCCCAGTTTTTGACTGAGTTGATAGAGGGTGATAGGAGCAAGCTTCAAGCAGCTTTCACCAGAGGGCTTCCTCTTGTCTATTTCTATTGTGAAATTAGTCAACTTTCCCAAGCTATGAAGCAACTAACAGAAGCTTGAAAAATGATCATATACTATAACTAAGATACACTCTGCAGATACAAAGATGGATATCACACCACAGGTGCTAGCCCTTCAAGAGTTCAAGCTCTAGTGGTAGGCCAGTAGATAAAGGAATGACACCATTTGACAAATGCTTATTTATCACCTAGGGGCTAAGAGAACATCTTAGAACACATTAACTTCTCAAGGTCCTTAATTAGGGATCTCTATCTTGATGATGAAGGGTGGATGTTGTCCTTGATGATGCAGCTATCCATCAAAGCTCATTCAGAGGCAGTGACTTATGAGGTCTTCTATGTCCAGAAAATATGTGATACCGGCTGAGTCAGAGGAGAACAAAGACAAAGAAGGGAGTGTGTGCTGAAAATGAGGGCTCAGAGAAGATTGTGAAGAGCCTGCTACACCAACCCAAGTTCTGATTTCATTCTCTGATGCTTGTGTTATAGCTTGTTAGTTTTGTGCTATTTGTTTCATGGTTTGTTTGATATTCTTTTTTATTGCTTTTTAAAAAAGAAATTGCTGCATAGATAATGTGAAAAACCATTAACATAATAAACATAATGGGAACATAACTCTGGCCACAGCCCAGGAAATAAGTCAGAGGCTACAGTCAGGAGTGATTTCTAAGCTCAAAATCCTAAGGCTTGCAACTAGCAGATGTGAACCTTGGTCAATGTGTATTGATGCCTGTTATGTTCTCAGTTGCTCCTTATCACTTGATCTACATTGTCTCATCCACTTTTCAGAGTGGTCTTCTAGGTGAAGAACTTGTACATTTCATTGCGTAGATCTGGAAACAGAAGCTTAGATTTGCTCCCAGTTTCATTTTAATTCAAAGTATGGCTGACGAACCAGCAACAGCGCAGCTTCCAAACTTTCAATGTGGATGAAGAAGAGAGGAAGAGTACTATGGAATTTTCTAGCTTAGATAAGGCTTTTGGAGGAAAAAGAAAACATGCTTATTGTTATATTGTAAGATCTGGAAATTTCTATTGCAAAGTTCATTGTATAAAGAGACTTGGCACTGAAAGACGGATCTTGGTTGAATTCACAGAATAAAGCATTGCCAGTGCAGGTAAAACTGTGACTATGGGTAAAATAATCTGTAGAATTGTAGATGAGAAACAGAAAAGAACAGAGAATTTTGATATTACATATAGCCAGAAGAAAGGCACTGTAGAAGAACTTGATAAAAGGTAGACAAGGAAGCAAGGGGAACAGCATGCTCTTCTCTAGGGCTCACTGGCTCAGCTTGTCTCTGCTAAGAAAAACTTAACATTGCTGGTGACCTTGTATTTCTGGATACTGGTCCAGAGAATAATAAAATCAACAAAATTCTGGAGAAATGGCTCAGCAGATTCGAACATTTTCTCCACAAGCATGAAGACCTGAGTTCAAATTTCCAATTCTTGTGGAGAATACAAGGGTATGCTTTCACCTGTAACACCAATGCTATGGAGTACAGAGGTAGGTGCATAAGTAGGACTCCAGGATCAAGGAGAGACCCCCATCTCAGAGGAGTAAGGTGCAGAGTGATAAAACAGGGCACTTGATATCCTCCTTTGGCTACCATATGCACATATTTGTTCACTCATGCAAATACCACAAACATAAACACATTTACACATGTGAGACCACATCAGTTCTGTCAGGCTGGTGGTGCTTCTCTACTACTCTCTGGATAAAAATATCATTGAAAACATCAACACTGAAGTCTAGAGCTATTTCTGAGGAGCACTACTCTTCCTTCATATTTCCCCTCATGCAAGAGCATTCGTTTTTGTGCTTAGGTGCCATTAGAAGTCAAAATGGGAAATGATTCTGTACTTACAGTTTCAGAATGTCTTGATACAGAAGACAGAAATAATCTGCCCCTGAAACCCAATTCCTGAAGCCATGACAATCACTGATCACACATCTAAGCTGAGGGGCTGTGTGAATCAAACTCTGGAACTAGAAAGTAAAGTCGAATCACAGGGTATGAGGTTAACGGTATGCTTTGCTGCATACGTCATGAAAAATCCAAATTTGAAAGTAAAAACAGTATAATTTATAACAATGACAAAATCAGTATGATCTTTGGGTACAAATTAAACATGTATAGAATTTATTTCAGACTATGACAGGACTAATTAATTCTGATTAAAAAATGATCTCAGAGAGTGATAGTCTAGATTCATAAATTAAAAGGCTCTAAGGTATCAGTCCTCCCAACTTGATTTCTAGGTTTGAGGCAAACCCAATCAAGATCTTAGAAAGCTGTTTTATTGAGAAATGGATTTTAAAGACTATATGAAGAAGCAAAAGACCTAGAAGAGACAATGTAATACTTCAGGAGGAAAAAAATAGTTTGAATTATTAACATCATTTAATTTTGAAACATGTTAGAAATCTACAGTAATCAAAACTACATGGTACTGGTGTAAGAAGAGACATGTAGCCCATTATTCCACAGGCAAAGCCAGACTGTCCTAAGAAAGAAAAAAGCAATTCAAATAAGAAAAGACAATAATCCTTTAAAAAATTTGTGTTGGAATAATGAGATGCTTTATACACAAAATATGAGCATAGACATGTGCATATTTTCCATAAATTTAAAATGAATCATAGCTTTGAATACTAAATAAAGTCTTTCTAGGAAAAGAAAAAAGAAAAACAAGAGAGAATCTAGGTGCCTCTGCTGAGAATGGTAACAAGCTCTGAGATGCAGGACCAAAAAACACAACAGATAAAGAAACACTGGCCAGTTGAACTTAATTGAAATTTATGATTTTACACCATAAATTATGTTTTAGAGATGAAACACTAACAAACTTGGAGAAAAGCTTTGTATAATATTTATTTAATAAATGTCCAACATACAAAATATGTAAATAGCTCTTAGACATCAATGATAAGTGCTATTCCCTGTTGCTGTAAAATTATAAAAAAAGGCTGTCTTTTATCCCGCACTAAATCCAGCACTGCAGTGCCCCAAGATATCTGATAGATATCTTAATCTCAGTCAGCAAAGCCTCTTACCTGCTTTGCTCCATCCCATATAACACTGCCAATGGACCTTCTCTGAGTATGGCAATAATCTCTCTACCCATCCAGTTCCCAAGGCAGGTTGCCACCATGCCAGAAATATACATCTCAATTCCATGGTGGCTTAGTGTCATAGCCGCTACATACTCTCTTAAACTTAATTCACCACAAGAAAGTACACACAACACAATAACCTCTGATCCAATTGGTAAGATATAATTGCCTACCTAAACATACAAAGCCCTAAGAACATTCATAACAACCTGTAAAGGTACAGAGTGTAAGTTTAACATTGGGCTCCATGTTCTCTTGGTGGTTTCTCCTCCTGTCTCCTTCCTTTCCAGTCTCTTCCTCTTCCTTCAAACTTTTCTCCTGCCCTCCTTCCTTCTTGTCCAATGACAGGCCTCGTTCTATCTTGTACCTGCCTTCACTTGTATGACATCCTACAATACCCCTAGCTCTGGTGCCAAGAGGTTTGTTCATCTCTCAACTTTGGTCAAGAAGGTTCTTATTACAGAGGATCTAGCTAATGTAGGAGGTCAAAACTGTTCAACATCACGAGAACAATTGACTATGGGTGCCCAGTCTCATAGAGAACATTTATAACAGCAGCCCAAGGCTCAAGGGACATCAAACAAGAAGGGGCAGCAAGAATATAGGAGCCAGAAGATAAGGAGTGGTGCAGTGAGAAGCTAACCCCTGACATGACAAGACATGACATGACTTGTTGAAGTCATTGTGGCTGTGCTTACCTGTACAAGACCTGCAAAACCCAAACCAGTTAAAATTTCCAGTATAAGTAAGGGAGGGGATTTCAATGCATTCTTAGCTGAGGAGCTATTGACAGTTGATGGAAGTTGAGGGAAGAACTATGTCCTTTAGGGCAGGTAGCCATTAGTAGGTTGCCCATGTCTCAGTGGATGACCCCACATCCATTCACATATAAGCTGCAAAATTAGTACTCAGTGAATTCTGTAAAAGAGTAGAAAGTGTGGAATTACGATGGGAGTATGTTGAGAGGACCCACAGGGAATTGGAGGAAGAGAATGTGTGTGAGTATGAGCAAACTACATGGTATAAATGTGAGAGATTTACAAAGAATAAAATAAAAAATGTTACTGATAAAAGTAAGCAAATAATCTAAGTAGAAAATTTACAAAATATCTAAAAACATATTTCATATACACACATGAGCCAATGCAGCACAACCAATTTAAGCTTTTCTCTGACTAGCTTACAAGTAAATGAGACTCAGACTATGGTTATTTTATTTGGTTTTGACAATTACTGGGGGGTATTCTCTAATCTACTTTTCTAACTTCTTGCGTAACTCCTCAGTGGCATTTCCCAAATACTTGCTGTTTCTCTGGTCCATGGTCTCATGACACATCTCTTCTCATGGTGCCATCTCTCTTTTCCGTGTTCCTCTTCCTCTTTTATTCTCCACCCCAACCAGGTAACTCAAAATCTATATACCTCTAATCCTTCCAGTAATTGACTATAGCCACTTTTATTTAATCAATAGTTTTAAGATAAGAAACAAGGTTTGTACAACAAAAGTTTGTAAACATAAAAATTCACTTGTAGACCTAGACCTTCTTGTACAGAATTTAGCCTTACAATATATAGCAATAGACCAAACCTCAACAAGCATACACATACATATACATACTAAAACACATTAAAGATTTGTCATTACTGGGTCAAGGACTGCCCCAGGAAGAACAAGAGGGGCCTCTCCAGTGGCTCCGAAGGCAAGCCTCTTGGTCCTAGAGTGCTGGCTATGCACAAAGATAGAAGGAAAGCCTGCCCAGTTGTTTTGTGAACGCGGGGGGCCTAACACTCTGTGCTCCTATGTCCAAATGGACTAGTGTCCAGCAAAAGACCTTGAGTATAGAGGACTACCGACAACAAATGATACTTATGGACTGCCCGAAGAACAGTGGACCTTGGCGTGGGCCGGGTAACCCACTAGTTCATGGTCATCCCTGACTGCCCCTATCCCTTGCTCATGAGAAATTTGCTCTCCAAAATGGTTTGTGTGGGCTGAATTGGCTGGGTGAGGCCATGTGTATGCATATCTGCAGACTGTGTATGTGGAACTTAAGATCTGTCTCAGTGCACCAGTACCTGATGCTGGGAGATGTGTGGCTTAGTGTTGTTCTGCCTAGAACACATCACTCCTGCCAGCTGGGCACTAACAATTATCACTCAATCCAGGACTTGAACTGTGGTAGAGTGGCTGATGTTTTGCCTTTGAATAAAATGTCCCAGAGGATGGGACCACTGGTCAGCTGCCATGGACTAGATTCTCCACCTGTTGGGGACAATCTGGTCACCTTGCTGCCCAATTCTGACCTGGAGCCACCATAGCATGAGTGTCAAGTACTGGCAGAAGCCCATGGGTGGAGGAAAGACCTCTGTGACTGGCTGATTGACCCCTGTTGAAAGCCGAGGCTACCTTGTCTACAGACGGGAACAGTTCTCTTCATGAAGGTCAGAGATAAGTGGGTGCTGCCATGGTGGACAACACAATGTCATCTGGAATGGCTGAACCCCAACCCCCCAGCACATCAGTGCCGCAGATGTCTTCGCCATCTCTTGGATGCCCTGATGAAGCCAGCAACTGTGAGTACTATTCATTGCTCAGGATATCAGGAGGGAAGAGATTCAGTGGCATGGGGCAGTAACAAAACAGATAAAGTGGCTCGGGAAATGGCTATGCAGGAGCCTATCCTGGTTACAGGCCTGCAAGAGACAGCCACTGGGAACTGGGATTGGACTAAGGGATGGCCTCACTTAGAATGTACAACAGAAGAAAAGGCCCAAATTGTGTAAACAAACAAACAAACAAACAAACAAACAACAAAAAAAAAAAGGACAATGGCACACTTGAGGGAAAACTATATTCCTCAGAGAACAAAGAAAAGACTCACTTTGCCAAATACAGAAATGGACTCATTTAGGAGATAAAAAGTTTGTCCAAGAGGCAAAGATTAAAACAGACACAGAAGGAACACCCATTCAGAGCCTGCCCCACATGTGGCTCATTCATATACAGCCATCCAATTAGACAAGATGGATGAAGCAAAGAAGTGCAGGCCAACAGGAGCTGGATGTAGATCGCTCCTGAGAGACACAGCCAGAATACAGCAAACACAGAGGAGAATGCCAGCAGCAAACCACTGAACTGAGAACGGGACCCCAGTTGAAGGAATCAGAGAAAGAACTTGAAGAGCTTGAAGGAGCTCGAGACCCCTTATGAACAACAATGCCAAGCAACCAGAGCTTCCAGGGACTAAGCCACTACCTAAAGACTATACATGGACTGACCCTGGACTCTGACCTCATAGGTAGCAATGAATATCCTAGTAACATCACTAGTGTAAGGGGAAGCCCTTGGTCCTGCTAAGACTGAACCCCCAGTGAACGTGATTGTTGGAGGGAGTTTGGCAATGGGGGGAGGATGGGGAGGGGAACACCCATACAGAAGGGGAGGGGGAGGGATTAGGGGGATGTTTGCCTGGAAACCGGGAAAGGGAATAACACTCGAAATGTAAATTAATACTCAAGTTAATGAAAAAAAAAGTTTGTCCAAGTAGTTAAGTGTATCTAATAGACTTTAAGATTTTAGCCAGAGAGGCAGTAAAAAGTATAAGGTATGTCAATAAGTGAATGCTTAGCAAGCAAACAGGGCAAAGAGACCTAGAGAGTTTAGTGAAAAGTCGAAGTGAACTTCACTGAGATAGAACCAGAAAAATATGATCACAAGTATCTCCTAGTGCTTGCAGATACTTTTTCAGGAATAGATAGAAGCTTTCCTCACCAAACAAGAGATGGCCTCTGCAATCATCAAGAAGATACTGGAAGAAATCTTCCCCAGGTCTGGAATGCCCAAGGTAATATGGTCAGACAATGGCCCTACTTTCGTTGCCAAGGTAAGCCAGGGTGTAGCCAAGTATTTAGAGGTTGATTGGAAATTACATTGTATTTACAGACCTCAAAGTTCAGGACAGGTAGAGTAAATAAATAAAACTCTGACCCTGACCAAATTGACCATGGAGGCTGGCGCAGACTGGGTGGCACTCCTTCCCTCTTGCTCTCTTCAGAGCAAGAAATACCCCTTCCAGATTCAGCCTTACCCCCGTTGAGATCTTATATGGGGCCTCAGCTCCTCTGACTGTATTAGATGATGTTACTGAACCAACATGTCATAGTAATAATGATTTGTATGCCAGGCTAAAAGACCTACAGGTGATACAGAAAGAAATCTGCTCAGAGCTGGCAGCAGCCTATGCCCTGGTGACCCCGAGACATCTCATCAGTTCCAGGTTGGAGACTCGGCTAAATACGATAGCACCGAATCCAGATACTCGAGCCTCACTGGAAAGGACCGTACCTGGTGCTGCTGACCACCCTGACAGCCATCAATTCTCAGCCCTCACCAGCTGTGTACTAGCTGTTGGGGCTGAGAGCTAGGACCTAGAGGGATACTCAGATCTTCAAAAAGCTCCCTAGACTTAATTTCATGTTTGTCCTGGGTTCTATCAAGATAGGTGTGGGGATAGGCTTGATTTCTATTACAAATGATGTAACATTGCATATGTTAGTACTCCTAACACTTCTTGGGACTTTGCCTTGGGATCACAATCTGTATAAGTTTAGAAATTCTAAAAGCTAGTCATGACCTTGGTGTGTAGGTTTAGATAGTGTCCAGATTGGAATCCTGATGCTAAAGACTTAGTAAAAAAAAAAAGAGTTGAGAACTACTTAAGGCTATCTAGGTGCTGCAAGGGCAGCACAAGGACATCTGCCATTGCCCTGCAATGCAAGGCTTATAGAGAATTCAGAACTGCCATTGACTCAGATATAAAAAGAGTGAAAGACTTTTTAGCTGACCTCCAAGAACACCTAACCTCCCTCTCAGAGGTAGTCCTTCAGAATAGGAGAAGATTAGACCTGATATTCCTTAAAGGAGGAGTCTGTGTGCTACACTGAGAGAAGAATGTTGCTTCTATGCAGACTATTCAGGAGTAATTAAAGACTCCATGAATAAACTTAGAGAAAGGTTAGACAAAAGACAGAGAGACAGAGAAGCGCATCAGGGATGGTTCGAGAGCTCCTTGGATGACTACTCTGATATCTTCCCTTATAGGACCCTTCTTAGTTTTGCTTCTGCTTCTGATTATAGGTCCATGTGTGTTAAAGAAACTAGTTAATAGATTTGACTCCTACAAAAAGATAGAGACGCTCAACAAGGTTGGTTTGAGTCTTAGTTCACTCGGTATCCCTGGATGACTACCCTACTCTCTGCTATATGGCTGGGCCATTACTAATAATTTTCTTGGTTTTAGTTTTTGGACCCTGCATGACAAACAGGTTAATTGCTTTTGTTAAAAATCGAGTGGGTGCTGTGCGGTTGATGGTTCTGAGACAACAGTACCAGTCAGTTAGGACAACTGGTGAGACCAAATACGAGACTTGATATCAAAATTCTAAGATTAGAATTACTTAGTAGAAGAAGAGGGGAATGAAAGGAAAATTATACAGTTTTAAGGTTTAAAAATATGAAGTTAAAAGAGTAAGTTTCAAAATTCACAAACTCAGGGATAAACACTGTGAAAAGCAAGTCCAGGCAGCCCCGCCCTGCCGCTAGGACTAACAGACCATAAAGATAAAGAAAAGGAATGCAGGAACCAGCCCGAGTTATCAGGACTGACCCAAACCATCTGGCAGAAAGGCACCTCCCCCAGCTTACTCAGAGTCACACCTTAACCAGATGTCCTTCAAACCCTGATACGCCCCTAGCTTCTAAAATCCTGTACGCTCCAGTCAATACATACTCTCCTGCTGTGCTGTAATCTCACTGCCATGTTTAAATGAGCCAATCACTTATAGCCACGCCAGAAATTAGCCAATTGTGTGTAACCATGCCAAACCCCCTAGCCTTCCCTATATAAACCCCTGACTTTTGAGCTTTGGGGTCAACACCTCTGTCTCCTGCGCAGGATACGTGTCGACCCGGAGATCCCCGTAATAGATCTCTGTAATAAACCTCGCCTTTGCTTATTACATCCAAAAAAAAAAAAAAGATTTGTCATTAGAAAATGTCAAACTAAAGCAGCAATGACATACCACTATTCATCTTTTAGAACAGCTAAACTCAAAAGACTGACAATACCAACTGCTGATGGAGACGAAAAAAAAATTAAAGCCTTCACCCATTGTTGGTAAAATCAAAATGTGTCTTTAGGAAGTCAAATGGCAATTCCTTATAGAGGTAACGCATTGGGCATATAATTCAGCACTTATGTTCCCTGGGACCCAGCTAAAAATTGAATGCTATGTGCATACGGAAACACTCATATAATATTTAGAACAGTTGTATTTATAATTGTGAGAACCTCGATGTAGGGCTAGAGAATGACTGAATAGTTAAGAGCACTTGCTGCTCTTGCCAATAAAAGAAGTCAATCTTAAAGGGCTAATGACTGTTTAATTCCAATAATATGACATTCCTGAAAAGGAAAAACTATATGATAGCAAAATAATAATAATAGTAATAATAAAAAAATTTCCTGGTTTCAATGTATGGGCAGGTTTGAATAGGTAAAGCAAGGGAGGTTCTCAGGAAATGAAACTGCTGTGCATGATATTACAGTTGTGAATGCATGCCACTGGATTTACCAAAGGCCATTGACCTGCACAAAACTTCAAGTGGCCTTTAGTGCATGCACATTTTAATATTATTTAAAATGAAGGAATAATTTGAAGATGGAATGAAGGGCATCATTTTTAATGCATATGAGTATTTTGTTTGCATATTAGTCTGCGTATGTATGTGGTTTGTTCCCACAGAAGCCAGAGAACATAACTGAACTGAACTTACAGTTTAAGCTGCCAGGTAGGTGCTGAAAATTGAACTGGATCCTTTGGCAAAGCAGCTAGTGCTCTTAATCATGGAGGCATCTCCCCATATCTAAATATGATTTTAAAATATTAGTTATATTGCACATGTGTACAGCAAATTAATTGACAACGTTGAAGGGAAAGGTGGTAGTCTAATAATTCAACCATGAGCAGTCTCTAAAATTGAGGCAATGCATATTGAATGTGAGCATGTTGCCTTCTTTAAGGCAGTTTGCCTCAGGTGGATGATTCTAATACTGCTGCACATACTAGAACTCAATCAGACAAGTCACATGATTGGTCATTTTGCAAAATATCTGGCAAGTACTTGTGACACATTGTTAAGGTTGTCAAATACATAGGCTCTCTGAGAGAACTTTAATAGATAGAAGGAGCCTCTAAAGACACCACAATTACATATAATATGGTATTCCTAATGGGACTCCAGAACAGAAAAAGGATGTAAGATTAAAAGCAAACAAACATGAAGTGGAAACTTCTGATTCCTTTGGTAAGTCAGCTTTTTCAAATGTATTTCACTGGTCACACAGGTGAAAGAATGTTTTGCTAAAGCAACCCATGAAAGCAAGTTTTGCTAAAGGAGACACAGGTGAAAGGACATATAACACATGAAAAGATGTGTAATGTTTAGAAGGAATGTAAATATGACATCATAGACAGGGGGAGCTAGAGGATTGGTTTCCCTTGCTCCCCTTTGCTAGTCTTTGCTGACAACATTCATGTATTGGTTTACCTTTCATTGTATTGCTGAGCTTAACTTGTGGAGGCCTGGGTCCTTATCACTGCTTGCAAGAGGAGTCTAAACAGGAGGTTTGGGAACAAAACAAAGGTGACTCACTGAGAGAGCTATGTAAGGCCAGAGGCTGGAATAGTGACCCAGAGAAAGCAACTTGTTCAAAGGCATCAATGGAGCTGGCAGGAAACCTGGTTTGGAATATCTGACTCTGAAATCTCAGAATCCGCTGCCATTGGACCAGCACTACAGTGTACTAATGTCAGAGCACCACAAGCTGTAAGCTCCAGTATGCCTATACCTGTAGTACCACACCTATACCTGTAGTAATTGACCTTCAGGTCTGCACCTGCTATGGTTCATCTTATCCCATTTGGATATAGCTTTTTCATCCATCAAAGGCAGGAAGTCACCTACTGGTAGT
This sequence comes from Rattus norvegicus, assembly GCF_021556685.1. Classification (NCBI taxonomy): domain Eukaryota; kingdom Metazoa; phylum Chordata; class Mammalia; order Rodentia; family Muridae; genus Rattus; species Rattus norvegicus. The sequence goes on from NC_141535.1 coordinate 178,276,908, forward strand.
TAGAGTTGACATCTGCAAAGGTTCTCCTCCCCTTCCATCCTCCAAACCCCACTGAGCCAGCTCAGTTCTTTAGCACCACTGTTAGTGAGCCAGGCAAAGAACCCTAAAGTCCAAAGCATCTCAGGCAGGGAAAATTATCTCTATTATAGAAGATGCTGAGAAATTCACTTACTCCACAAGTCTCTACTGAGTTTCCTGGAAACTTTGGGAAATTTCTAAATTTCTAGTAATGATGTCAGATATAAACCCCACAGAATTAAAGATACAATTCAATGTGAACCTCTACTGAAAAGGAACAAGGTTCTGAATAAACATATGGGGAAAAGGTTGGACATGAAATTTGTATTAAACATTGAAGGATGAGTATAAATCAGCCATATGAGTAACTGAGAGTGCAGGAATATTGCAGACAGTAAAATCCAGTCAATATTGTAAAGGCCTTAATATCCACAGTCCATGAATAGGTCTCCTGAGAGGAGAGGACTCCTGAGACCCTCCACCCCAGTTCATTGTTTCTCTAGGGAAGGCAATGTTGTCCTCCTTAGTTACCTAGCTCAATAATATATAAATATTTTATTCTTAAACTCCTTTGTTATGTTTTAAGTTTCTCTAGTTCTTCTAAATATCAATCCAGAGAGATTCATTATATCCAAAATTTGACAAGGTAACAAATTAAGATGCTAAACACCCTTGACTTCATTGTAAATAAAATCTTTTGTGTGTGTAGTGTGTCTTCATGATCACGTGGGTGTTTCTATATATGTGTGCAGGTATATGTGCACATGTGTGCTTTCAGAGGTCAGAGGTTGATGTCAAGAATCTTTCTTCATAATTATCTACTTTATTATTTGATACATGAACTCTTACTAAATGTGGAATTCATAGATTGCTTGGCTGGTTGGTCAATGACAAGGTATCTACCTGTCCCTATGCCATCACACTGAGTTTACAGAAATCCTGTGCTGATTTTTATGTGTGTGATAAGGACAAGACTCAGAAGGCTGTGTTTGTAGAATAGGTACAGCCAGCTCTTCAGCGCCTACATCTAGAATATAAACCAAAAACTTCTGTGACTGTGAATAACATCAAACATTACATTTCCTAAATCACCAGAAGTCCATGGATTATGAAGTAAAGGGATAAGGAAAGCACCACTGGGTGAACGTGCCATATTACCAGGAAAATACCTCTGGAAATGTGAAATTCACCACACACGAAAAATATCTAAGAACAAGGGGGCATGGTGAATGGTGTTAATCCAGTTCCAGCAGACCTAATACCCTCTTCCAGCTTCTACTGACATCATGAATAGATGTGGTGCATAACTATAGAAGCAGGCAAACCACTCACAAGAATAAAGTTAATTCTTTGAAAAAGGATGAGTGTTAAGGGATATCCTTGCCTTCTAGCCAAAAATAAATATAATTTTTACCATCATAAGAATACTAGTGATGACTAGGGGTTTTCAGTAACAGAAGTGGACTGCTACATAGCAATAGCTTAGCACACAGCACATGTTCATGTACTTGGATTTTAACCCCAATTCCTCTCCACCCAGCAGTCATAGACTTAAAAAGCTTGGAAGATGTGTAGTACTTATTCAGTGCCTTTATGACTGACAGAAGAAATAGAATCAAGACAGGCATTGTGGCGTACTAAGAGGATAGAGGCAGAGGAATCCAGAATTCAAGGGCATCTTTGGTTATACAGTGAATTTGAAGCCTACCTGGAATATATGAGATGCTTTTAGGAAATATGGACTGTTGGAAGTAGATCTCTGCAACCCTCAAAAATAATAGCAAAGAAATAAATACCGGACTCCAGTTTAATTGGTTTTTTGACTGTAAAATGGAGGCAATATTATCCTCCTGTTCATAGTAGTATTCTTCTGTAGGTCAGATTGAGCGAGCTGCATAAAAGTACCCTGGGCAGGTTGATGGGTGGATGATGATCTAAGGATAAAGAAGTGAGCAATGACAGAAGAATTACAGAACCAGGATTCAAAAGGACTTCAACAGATTTGAGTGGACTCTAAATCAAGACAAACCAGAGTCCTTCAGTGAGGCTGACAAATAGGCCTGTGAAGGCATGATGGGGTGAGAGGTGCGATAATAGCATCTTTGATAAAGTGGGGCTGATGGTATGATATAGTGGTTAGACAAGTGAGGCAGTCCTGGGAGGCATTGCAAAGGTTGAGGAAGAGTCAGAGTCAGAGGAAGAGGTGGAGGAGGAGAAGAAGAAGGAGATGAACCCAAAGCTACACCACTGACTTAGGGTTTCACATGTAACATCAACTGAAGCACATTGTTTGTTCCAGGGAAAATTAGAATTTAGTTAACTCTGGCAGGCCCCACTACTATTTGTCACTGGCTATAAAGTCTTGGGAGCATCCAGAAGACAGTTGGTATAGGAAACGAATAGTGACCCAATTCGACATTGACATGTATTTGTTGTGCGACCTTAAGAAAGTGACTTGATCCCACCAAACCTATTCTATTTCCTCCAGTGTAACAAAAAGCTAACTACTGCTCCTCAGAGCTGGGGATTAAACAAAATCACATATAGCATGCACCCAGTACAGAGCATGCTCATGGAGGGGACAAGCAAATGACAGAAGGCCATCAGTCACTCACAGGTAATTCTCTTTTGTAGATATCTACACTTCACTTTAACCCTGGCTCAAGTTCCCTCGAATCTTTTCATTCTTTCACAGGAGGGCCCTTCTTTACATCTTCCCAAAAGGCCTTAACAAATATAGATTCAGGGAAAACAACTGCACTTTGCCACCTGATTTCAAGGCAGATCAAGGAAGAATAGCAGCTCGTTAACAAGATCTGATGTAGCAAGTCTGAAGTGAGCCCTACTGTGGGGCAGACTAGGGAAAGAACATGGTTTAACATGGTTCCATAAGTTTATAAACTAGTGGGGAAGTGATGGGCACAGGAAAAGAGGGAAGGAATAAAAAACAGAGTGCCAATGAAGGACAATGTGAGTCAATCTTAATTTGGTGACTTTAACATTTAGACTTGTAGAATTGGATGCAAGCTGAGCCTGTGAAGGTCAGTAGTAAGCATTCTTCAGAAATAGCTTTATCACTTAGGTCAACAGGACCCCAGCTTCCCTGATGTGAGCTCCCAGCTTCCAGCCCAGTAGGAGAAACTTCTTACCTCAGTCTACTGTAAAAAGACCTCCAAAAGATCATACCACACCTCCTAGGAATTGCTCTCCCTCCTACCACTCCTTTCATGTAATTAATGCCTTTTCTCCTTTCAAGGACCAGCTGGAAGTCCCAGCCCTTTTCAGACCTGCCTTGCAGAACCTGCTCAACTAGAAACACACCTGGACCAGCTGTGCCTGCCTCTAACCTCCTGAAAAACATACAGCTTTTTTAGAATCACCACACCCCTGGCCTTCTGCCCTTCTCCTCCCACTCTCTATGGTCTGTGGTAGCCTCAGGGCAACAGCGCAGGTGATTTTTCAGAGTGGAAATTATCAAAAATATTTGAACTATCCAATGAACATATATATATATATATATATATATGTTCTTAGATATATATATATTCATATATATATGTACATATATATATGTTCTTAGATATATATATATTCATATATATATGTACATATATATCTTCTTTGAGATCATGATTTCATTTCTTAGTCTATTTTCTCTCATTTTTGTTTCTTTTTATTCTATTTACATTCTACCCATATCCTTTTCCTGGTCTTCCTTCCTGCAGTTGCTCATTCCAGTCCTCCTCAGCCTTTCCTCTGAGAGGTTGCTCCACTCAACAGGATCAGTCCTTTCACTTTCCTGGGGCCTCTAGTCTATAAAAAATTGGGTCCATCTTCTCTTACTGAAGACAGACCAGGAAGTCCTCTGGTCTGCTTTACACTTAAGTTAGTTATTTGAAAGAGGGAGAGTAAAATAGCAAGCAAAGAAGGTAGGGACACTGGAAGGGAGAAGAAGAGAGTAGAGAAGGGAAAAAAAGAAAGGAGAGCAGAGAGAGAAGAAGAGAGAAAGAAAATAGATATAGAGATATTAGTTCTGTCCCAACTCTAGGATTGGGAGGGTAACTCCATTATTAAGTTGTGACTCAATATTTCCCGAGGAAAGTCATGACTCCAGCAAGGGCCTACCTATAAATATTTGTGTACACCTCCTCTGACACACATTCTGTTTGGCTCCACAGTTTGGTAAGTAATCTTTCAATTTCCCTATCAGGGTGCTACAAGCTGGATTATAACGATTTAGTTTTTCATTGGCACAGAATTGTTTTAATCCTTTCTCCTAGAAGCCTTTCCAACCAACCTTGACAGGTTTGTTGTTTTCTCTACTGTTTGTAAGAGCCTTATGTTACAAAATGCTGTAATTTTTGATTTTCTATAGAATATCAAAATCTCATTTTTTACATATGATTAACAAGCTTTCTCCCCAGCACCAGTAACCTAGCATTTCCTTTTATTTGATGTTCCTCTGATCTTACAATTTATTCCTATCTAGAAAACAGGTCAAGGAAAGGAGAACAATTCCTCCTCCTTGCAAAGCTTTTGTTTCCATTCTTCCAACAGTATAAGATGGCCCAAAATTTGACCTCAAGTGAGCAGGAGGTAATGAAACTCTTCGACTTATTTCAAAATTACCATGTGAGAAGAACAGACAAATTGGATGTCCAGGAAACAAAAAGGGTGTTGAGAGAATTTTTTCCAAATTTTATGAAGGTACGTACTTCTTACTGATGGTGGAGGGTATGGTCTGCAACAGTCAGAGCAAAAGTTCAAACTCTTTCCTTTCAGGGTGACTGGGGTGGTCATACTTAGATATTGATACTTAGGAAACTGCAGTTGGAATGTATTGTGAGAGCCCATATTCTAAACAGAAGTATATATCTGCTCACCAATGACAGAGAGGCACAAAATTAAAACACAGTTAATTTCACTGCCTTAATTGCCAGGAAGATAGACTGGGTGGGATATTTTGTGTGTGTGTGTGTGTGTGTGTGTGTGTGTGTGTGTTTGTTTGTTGGTTGGTTTTGTTAAAGCAAATTTGAGTTGCTATGGTAAAAATATGTAATTTCAACTATCAATTGGGAACGTTAGACATAAGGCCAGGTCCATGAATGCATTCCACAATAGTGATTTACTGAGAAATGGAGGAATACTAAGCCCTGAATGGGGACTTGACGTAGTCCTAGATGGTTTTTTTTATTCCATAGACCTAGGGAAGAAAATTCAAGCAGAACGATCACATGGAAATCATATTCCAATATCCAATACAGTTAGTATTCCCTAATCTAGCTGGATTGGAAAGGGAGGGAGGGAGGGAGGGAGGGAGGGAGAGAGAGAGAGAGAGAGAGAGAGAGAGAGAGAGAAGAGAGCTCTCTCTCACTCTCTCTCTCTTTGTGTGTGTGTGTGTGTGTGTGTGTGTGTGTGTTTGTGTCTGATTGATGAATATGGAGGAAAAGTATGGAATTGGCTTTATTCACTAGAATACAGATGTTTGTTAGCCACCATAATTACAAGATCCATGTGCCTGTAAAAAGGGCAAGTGTTCTTTTTTTTAAATTCATTTATTTTATATAAGTACACTGTAGCTGTCTTCAGATACACCAGAAGAGGGCATCAGATCTCTTTACAGATGGTTGTGAGCCACTATGTGGTTGCTGGGAATTGAACTCATGACCTCTGGAAGAGCAGTTAGGTTCTCTTAACCACTGAGTCATCTCTCCAGCCCATGGTCAAGTGTTCTTAATGCTTTAACTATATTTCCAGCCTCAGTTTAAACTTGTCACAACTGGGAAACTCAGAAAATCAGAAGGCTGTATTAAGACAGAGAATTTGTACAAGAAGCTTCTGGGCAGAGTGGCTCTTGATTTATCCCTCCATGAATACTACTCCCTAATCTAACATTTGAATTGTTATGTACAAGGAGAGGCTAAACCATGGTGTTCCAGGGAGAGAGTGTAAGATCTGCACCTGGTGGAGCTCTCACACTCACTAAGATCCATCATTACAATTGAGCCCCCTCACATCCATCCCTGCACAGGCTGAAGGAATGCCCATTCAGAGTGTGTCCCACACATATAAAGCTAGCAAACTAGATAAGATGGTTGAAGCAAAGAAGTGCAGGCTGACAGGTACTGGACATAGATGTCTCTTGAGAGACGCAGCCAGAATACGGCAAATACATAGGTGAATCCCAGCAGTAGACCACTGAACTGAAATGGGACCCCTGTTGAAGGAATCAGAGAAAGGACTGAAAGAGCTGAAGGGGCTTGAGGCCCCATATGAACAACAATTCCAACCAACCAGAGATTCCAGGGACTAAGCCACTACCCAAAGACTATACATGGACTGACCCTGGGCTCCAACTGCATAGGTAGCAATAAATAGCCTAGTAAGGGCACCAGTGGAAGGGGAAGCCCTTGGTCCTGCCAAGGCTGGACCCCCAGTGAATGGGATTCTTGGGGGGAGGGCAGTAATGGGGGATGGGGAGGGGAACACCCATATAGAATGGGAGGGGTAGGAGTTAAGGGGATGTTGGCATGGAAACCGGGATAGGGAACAGCATTTTAAATATAAATAAGAAATACCCAATTTAATAAAGATGAAAAAAAAACCTAGAAAGATCCACCATTTAGTCATGTTTTTCACATATTTCCCAGTAAGTAGCTTGAGTGGGATCCAGTAATCAGTTGCCTTCAGGAGAAATAATGAGGGACAAATGACTGAAAAGAGTTCAGGGAGCACTGATACATATAACTGAAAGTTAGGTTTATATCCCCTGTCCTTTTCTCTATTCTCAGCCTCTGCAACTGTAAAAACCATTCACCCTTTGCCAGGTGTCTCCTGACTTTCTCAAGGAAGATGGCATTCATGCAGGCTACATTTTTGTAAGGACCAAAGTGGGACATTTCTAAAGTTATTGTGTCTTTGTCTGAAAATCAGAGTCCTAGTTCAGGATTTAGAGGGCTGCCACAACCAAATTAAAAAAAATATCATCTGCTTATTGTGGATCATCACAAGCACTCATTTCTACACATTCATACTTAAATGGAATTTCTGGGTCATTTTTTCCCTGCATTTGCTTTCTGTTCACTCAGTGTGTAACCTGGTACTCTTCCCAGAACACTGTCAATACTAACAGTCATCTCTCTTCCAGGCATTGAATGCAAGTGGTATTAAGATACTGAATGACTTGGAGAAGGAGATAACCCTTGATGAGATTTGGGACATGATTGGAAGAATGGCCATGGCGTACAATAAGAAGAACAGCAATGCCCTCAAAGATTAGCCTCACAGCAATGTGCTTTTCCTTGAAGAAGGTGGGCATAGCCATGGCCAGAGCTCCTAAGTAGGAATTCTGCTCATGTTTCTTCTGCCCAACCAGTGCTACAGAAATTTAATGTCACAGGCATTAACATTGTGTGTGTGGGTGCAAGTTTCAGGAGAATAAAATCTTCACACCAGTGCTCTCCATGGTGCTGATGTCTCTTTTCAGACTTGTTCATCCCAAACAACTGAGCATCAGTTGTTCCGTATTCTTCTAGAGTGTTTTAAGCTCTCCATTCAGTCACAACTAAATGAGCAACAGCAATACTAAGGGTCTGTTTTTAGCTACATTTGTTCATCTTCATAACTATGTCACATCTCTGACATCAGAGCTAACTCACTTATTGCAGCCTATGAATATTGTCCTTGTGACTGTGGTTATGCAAAGTATCTAGTCTCTTCCTATCAACTTACCAGCTATCTTAAACCAGACCCTTACCACTCCACACTTTAAAATTCATGAACATCTCTCTCTCTTACTTGACACTGTACTATACCGACAGTCTTTCCGTGCAGAACCCCAGTCTATTCAGGAATGCTGTGGGAACACAGACAAATGGGCTTAGCAGCAAGAAGCCCATATCTGAGTCCATGTTTCTTTGCTTTGGGTCACTTATAACATTCTTTGGATAATAGATGATGGGTGCCATCCTTATTTGTGAGGTGAAAGTTGTGATTCTTCCACACAACTTTGCTTGAAGTGAATAAGGGTTTACATTGGTAAAATTCATGAAGACCTTTGTGAACTGTTGTCCTAAGAGACTTATCTGGGAGGTATTTGTTGGTACAGAACGTTTTGTGCTTCCTTTTCGAATCCTCAGGTATAGTCCACTTGAGAAAGTAGCTCAGAGTTGTCCCTCTTCATGACATACAGTGTAGTATGGGCATCAGATGAGTCCTTCTTAACATGTTTCTTTCCTCATAAAAACAATGTCAATGCAATAAAAACAATTGGAAATGAAAATAGTGCATGCAGGAAGCACTCTCTGGGGGCACTTTGCATATGTGGATATGGTACCTGACCTATGTCCTATGAAGAGACAAGTTACATGAGGGTATATCTTACACAACATGGAATGAGAAAGAAGTTTGGGGTCTAGCTTTAAGTGATCTTTGTTACTATTATATCTTCACAATCTCTCAATGTTTTTACAATAAAAATCACTGTAAATTCAGGCTACAGTTTGGGACTCTGACCATTACACACATTCATCCCTGACATTGAGACTAAGGAATATATAACAGCATTAATGGTTGCTGAGGAGTGGAGCTTGTATATGTCTTCACAATATGTGCCTGAGTTTAAAAGGAACAAGTATCTGACAATGACACTGAGGGGATATATAGACTAATGCCACAATAACAAAATCAAAGACACCAATCCATGGAAAATGACATATGGCTCGAATAGTTGAAAAGCAGAACCATGCCACCAGGCTAAGGGTTGATCCCAACTCAATGTCTCACTTAGGTTTCAGACTGGAAAGCTGTACAACCAAAGGAGCTGTTCCTGAGTGACATTAAATGTGTCCATTGCATCCTGAAGATTGCATCCTGAGACTGGCAGGATGAGGATACCGATTCTCCTGGTTCCTGTCATTGTGCATATAGCCTTAAAATACCACCCTAATCCCTGCTGCTCAAGAGCTCCTCACAGAGCCTGCTGGCCATGTTTCAGGTTAAACTTCCTTTCCTCTTATAAGAACAGGAACAGCTAGCACATGGAATTTCATTCATGAAATCAAGTCATTCACATCACAAGCCAATGATGTACACTCATCCTGAAAACATATACTCATTCTCCAAGGCTTGTATAGCTTTTGTTCACCCCCATTTCACTAAAACCTCTGCAGAAGGCTATTTCTCCCATACTAAGGTCAGCTAACAGCTTATTGGACCCATATGCCCTGCTAGGCGTCATTCCTTCCAATTCTAGCCTGGTGTGCAAATATGTCTGCAAATCTCAAGGGAAAATCAGACCTTGGCTAGAACTTGGGTAATTTATTTCTCATCAGTGTTCAGGATTGCCACTCACAGTCAGAAAGGATCCATAATGCCTTCCCCAACATGTGTCTTTCCCCAAATTTAGTTTCATATAACCACATTAAAATGGTTGTCTAAAGGACAACGTGATATAAATCTAAAATATTTCTTTCATTTTCAAGCATTAATTATGTATGTAAGTACACCCGCTATTTAACTACCAAACTAAAGGGTCTGGGAGAGGCCAAATTTTTAAGAGCACATACTGCTATTAAGGAGTGAGGGCTAAGTTCAAGTCCCAGAATCTGTAACAGTGAGCTTACATCAGCTGTAACTCCAGCTTCAGGGCAGGTGAGATGCCTCTGGCCTCTAGGGCACCTTTGATCATATGCACAATATTCATACACAATGTTTGAAATAATAAATATTTAAAAATGAGAATTACAATGCCTAAATCCATTTAATTCAAAAACAATTTATTTACTGAGTATTTGCCATATATGCAATCACCTTATGAACTGATATAATATCTTATGTGGCTGTAAATTTAGTCTGGTTCAAGAGGGATGTATGTTTATTTATAAATGTGACTTGACTCTGTACTGAGTTCAAGTCTAATTTAGGTAATTATGGAAAAAATAGGAGATAATTAAAAATGTTGGCATATTAGATAATATTTATCATATGAATATTATCTTTAATAATTTACATTTGATGCATATGATCAGTAATCTGCTTATTTTAGATTAACATAAGTTAGAATCACTGAATATAGGAGCCTGTGGGGGATTATCTATATTTGTTAAATTGATCTGGGAAACTTAATCTAAATTTATGCAGCTATGACCATGCCAGAGTTGGTAAAAAAAAAAACAAAAACAAAAACAAAAAACAAAACACAAAAAACAAATAACAAAAAAAAACAATCCAAAAACTCCAAGAGGATCACTTGCATTCACTCATCTCTTTGCTCACTATAAATAAAGTTAGCAAATGCTTGAATGCTCCTGACAGCAGTGTGTCTTTGATGTCATAGACTCTTCCCTGGAACTGTGAGAAAAACAATACTTCCATAAATTTCTTTTTTCAGGGATTTTTGTCAAAATGAAAATGCTTATTAGTACAGATTTGATTTAAGTCATAAAGAAATTATAAACGATTGTTAGCATTGTCTGTTTTAATGAATCAAAAAACCTCAAAGTATATATTTGTGGAGTAAGACAGCCACTGGCAGGATTCTCATTTGAATAGTAATTGGTTTGGTCCAGAGCAATTCCAGGAAAGGGGAAAGGTAGTGAAGCCTCTAGCAAAGAGGACTGGGGGCATGTCTGTCATTCAATTCAAGGGCAAATAGCAAATAACCCAAGCAATTCTGAAAAGGTTTAAAGAACTTATCCTCATGTTGGGAAGCCCAAAGCAGTTGAGACAAGAAGCCTGGGCAGCTTCTTCTGTTCACTGGACACCAACAGGAAGAGAGGTCAACAACACTGGAGGCTACTGACAATATGATTCTTCTTTCTTTGTATATGGGACAGCCACTTTTGCATGGCAACTTCTTTGTTTAGCAAGAGCCCGCATCTGACTCAGAAACATTAGGAATACTGACACACTTCAGGTGTTATGTAATTGTGAAGAGGTTGATGGCAGTCAGAACTACCTTGAACAATCCCTAGGAATTTCTGGTCTTTAGTAGGAGCTCTGGGCTTAAGTTAGGCTTTCTTCACTTGTCAAGTATTACAATTGCTCTTGTCTGTATGAGAGCATTATAGGAATATTCTATAGACATTCTCATTTCTATTACTTTAATTTTGTGGTTGGCATTCACACAATGTTGGAAGAAAAACAACTTGTGGCTCATTTTTATAACTGAGAGTACATGACCTTATACTTTGTGTAGAGTTGAGGCAGGTTTGGCAACATACCATTCAGTGTAGTGCACTTAGAAGTATCGGGCTCATCCAAGTGAGTTTCTTACTGTTCATCATTCATGAAGGATGCTAAGGCCACCTGTCCTCCAGTAAAAATATAGATAACATCCGGCTGAGTTCCTTCTCTGTTCTCATCCTGTTTCCCAGTCTTTTGCAAGGACTCCTCACTCCTTTCATTAAGCAGCATAGAGACCTATGAGAATATATGCACAAAATATTAAGTCATAATCATGAAATTCCTCAAAGTGCAGGTACATAAGCAATCTCTTGTACCTACTGAAGTGGACCAATGCCTCATCCTCCTCCTGAATCATATTCCTGGTTATTTTCTGTTGTAGGATGAAGATTCATCACATGGAATCACAAGATACAGTACAGAATTTTACCAGGTCTGCAATCCACGTACCTTTTCTGTTTCTATAGGCAGAAATGAATTTTTTACTCATCTGCAGTATGAAATGCAAGCACCATGTGCTTCCAATTAATTCATCGGTTTTCTCCAAATAAGAAACTATGTAGAGGTTATTGTGGTATTTCAGGATACAGATTACTCCTTAGTTTTGACACATGGGCATCTAGAGATGGAATATTTAACAGCACAACTTAAAATTTGATTCTATGAAAACTTCCTCTATCGGCATAAGACATATATCACATACTATAGTAGTTCTCATTCACACCCAAAGACGTGAGCTCTTCACCTTGGTGCAGGCACCACGTTAAATAAGTATGTGAAAATGAGTTAAAGGCTTTTGCTTCAGAATCCACAAATTTCCTTCATCAAACAAATTAAAGACAAGGATCAACTTGCCCAATATGGAAGCCCTGCCAACTGACCTCCTTAAATCAAGAATAACAAATAAATCAAGGTTAATAAATCAAGCTACTTCTCAAAAAGTACTGCAATCCATGTAAATCCCTGTCAGCAAGACGCCTGGGCCTTGATCACCTAATGATGATGATGCTTCCCCAACCCTTTGTGTTCATTACAGATGCCTTGATCCAGTCTGTACATACCATGCAGCTTACCTTTGAAACACTAAATCATCCATGACCTTGCCGACAGCTGAACTAATGGCCTCTCATATCCAATCTCAAACACTGAACTGTCACAAAAGGTTAATGTGGTGGAAATTTTTAATCTTTACATGAGGTTTCTACTCCACCTTTTTTCTTAAAGTTTTCAGAGAAAAGACATGCATAATCTTTATATAAGTCCTGTCAACATTACAGCTGTGCATCTATCTATCCTCTATGCTATTGAATCTATTTTCTATTGATAACCCTGAATTTAATTGTTATTTATTTTGTTTTATTTCGACTGCTCTTAATTCTAATTGGTCTTGGCCTCATAACAATATTTTAATGTCTTATCTATCCCATAATGGGTTTTCTTCCTCTTTGACCTTTTTCTTCTCTCTTGTGCTCCTTCTCTGATGATCACCAAACCAGGAATTCTAAAACCTGTGTATATCTCTGCTTCCTATCTATTGGCTCTTGGCATCTTTATTTTCCAATCAGAAATACCTAGGAGACAAAGTCATATAAGGTCTACAACTGACTCTCTCATCTCTGGGGAAACCAGACTTGGGCATTTGAATATTAACATTAGAATACAAGAAGCATCAGTCCAACCCACTATGTTTCCCCATATTAGTGCATTTCAAAGAATTTTTTCCTTATAGCAAGAAAAATATGTATTAGGAACTATTTTGAAACAATTTTGAGATTTATTAAGTGTGAATTTCATTTAAAAGTATACTGTTTGAATGTCATAACTTAGATGATATTTTCTTCATCTATTTTCTCTTAATGAGTTTATAAATTTTATCTAAGTTATCTATTATTTTAATTCATATCTTCATCTTAAAACTATCTTTTAGACCTTGACTTCCTTTCTAATTTTTAAACACCTTTTATTGCACCACAGGAAGATCTTAAGTGAATCAGAAATTATGAAGGACTACGTATGTACTCTGTATTGGCACAGTGCAGCAGTCAATCGCCTTGTATCTGTTTGTTCTCTTTGGACAATATTTTGACCATAGGTAACATCAGGGCATTTTGCCCAGTTGCTAGATTGTCATAATCAAGGCAAATTTATTTGAAGGTATTGAGGTATGATATAGTGGTTAGACAAGTGAGGCAGTCCTGGGAGGCATTGCAAAGGTTGAGGAAGAGTCAGAGTCAGAGGAAGAGGTGGAGGAGGAGAAGAAGAAGGAGATGAACCCAAAGCTACACCACTGACTTAGGGTTTCACATGTAACATCAACTGAAGCACATTGTTTGTTCCAGGGAAAATTAGAATTTAGTTAACTCTGGCAGGCCCCACTACTATTTGTCACTGGCTATAAAGTCTTGGGAGCATCCAGAAGACAGTTGGTATAGGAAACGAATAGTGACCCAATTCGACATTGACATGTATTTGTTGTGCGACCTTAAGAAAGTGACTTGATCCCACCAAACCTATTCTATTTCCTCCAGTGTAACAAAAAGCTAACTACTGCTCTTCAGAGCTGGGGATTAAACAAAATCACATATAGCATGCACCCAGTACAGAGCATGCTCATGGAGGGGACAAGCAAATGACAGAAGGCCATCAGTCACTCACAGGTAATTCTCTTTTGTAGATATCTACACTTCACTTTAACCCTGGCTCAAGTTCCCTCGAATCTTTTCATTCTTTCACAGGAGGGCCCTTCTTTACATCTTCCCAAAAGGCCTTAACAAATATAGATTCAGGGAAAACAACTGCACTTTGCCACCTGATTTCAAGGCAGATCAAGGAAGAATAGCAGCTCGTTAACAAGATCTGATGTAGCAAGTCTGAAGTGAGCCCTACTGTGGGGCAGACTAGGGAAAGAACATGGTTTAACATGGTTCCATAAGTTTATAAACTAGTGGGGAAGTGATGGGCACAGGAAAAGAGGGAAGGAATAAAAAACAGAGTGCCAATGAAGGACAATGTGAGTCAATCTTAATTTGGTGACTTTAACATTTAGACTTGTAGAATTGGATGCAAGCTGAGCCTGTGAAGGTCAGTAGTAAGCATTCTTCAGAAATAGCTTTATCACTTAGGTCAACAGGACCCCAGCTTCCCTGATGTGAGCTCCCAGCTTCCAGCCCAGTAGGAGAAACTTCTTACCTCAGTCTACTGTAAAAAGACCTCCAAAAGATCATACCACACCTCCTAGGAATTGCTCTCCCTCCTACCACTCCTTTCATGTAATTAATGCCTTTTCTCCTTTCAAGGACCAGCTGGAAGTCCCAGCCCTTTTCAGACCTGCCTTGCAGAACCTGCTCAACTAGAAACACACCTGGACCAGCTGTGCCTGCCTCTAACCTCCTGAAAAACATACAGCTTTTTTAGAATCACCACACCCCTGGCCTTCTGCCCTTCTCCTCCCACTCTCTATGGTCTGTGGTAGCCTCAGGGCAACAGCGCAGGTGATTTTTCAGAGTGGAAATTATCAAAAATATTTGAACTATCCAATGAACATATATATATATATATATATATATATATATGTTCTTAGATATATATATATTCATATATATATGTACATATATATATGTTCTTAGATATATATATTCATATATATATGTACATATATATCTTCTTTGAGATCATGATTTCATTTCTTAGTCTATTTTCTCTCATTTTTGTTTCTTTTTATTCTATTTACATTCTACCCATATCCTTTTCCTGGTCTTCCTTCCTGCAGTTGCTCATTCCAGTCCTCCTCAGCCTTTCCTCTGAGAGGTTGCTCCACTCAACAGGATCAGTCCTTTCACTTTCCTGGGGCCTCTAGTCTATAAAAAATTGGGTCCATCTTCTCTTACTGAAGACAGACCAGGAAGTCCTCTGGTCTGCTTTACACTTAAGTTAGTTATTTGAAAGAGGGAGAGTAAAATAGCAAGCAAAGAAGGTAGGGACACTGGAAGGGAGAAGAAGAGAGTAGAGAAGGGAAAAAAAGAAAGGAGAGCAGAGAGAGAAGAAGAGAGAAAGAAAATAGATATAGAGATATTAGTTCTGTCCCAACTCTAGGATTGGGAGGGTAACTCCATTATTAAGTTGTGACTCAATATTTCCCGAGGAAAGTCATGACTCCAGCAAGGGCCTACCTATAAATATTTGTGTACACCTCCTCTGACACACATTCTGTTTGGCTCCACAGTTTGGTAAGTAATCTTTCAATTTCCCTATCAGGGTGCTACAAGCTGGATTATAACGATTTAGTTTTTCATTGGCACAGAATTGTTTTAATCCTTTCTCCTAGAAGCCTTTCCAACCAACCTTGACAGGTTTGTTGTTTTCTCTACTGTTTGTAAGAGCCTTATGTTACAAAATGCTGTAATTTTTGATTTTCTATAGAATATCAAAATCTCATTTTTTACATATGATTAACAAGCTTTCTCCCCAGCACCAGTAACCTAGCATTTCCTTTTATTTGATGTTCCTCTGATCTTACAATTTATTCCTATCTAGAAAACAGGTCAAGGAAAGGAGAACAATTCCTCCTCCTTGCAAAGCTTTTGTTTCCATTCTTCCAACAGTATAAGATGGCCCAAAATTTGACCTCAAGTGAGCAGGAGGTAATGAAACTCTTCGACTTATTTCAAAATTACCATGTGAGAAGAACAGACAAATTGGATGTCCAGGAAACAAAAAGGGTGTTGAGAGAATTTTTTCCAAATTTTATGAAGGTACGTACTTCTTACTGATGGTGGAGGGTATGGTCTGCAACAGTCAGAGCAAAAGTTCAAACTCTTTCCTTTCAGGGTGACTGGGGTGGTCATACTTAGATATTGATACTTAGGAAACTGCAGTTGGAATGTATTGTGAGAGCCCATATTCTAAACAGAAGTATATATCTGCTCACCAATGACAGAGAGGCACAAAATTAAAACACAGTTAATTTCACTGCCTTAATTGCCAGGAAGATAGACTGGGTGGGATATTTTGTGTGTGTGTGTGTGTGTGTGTGTGTGTGTGTGTGTGTGTGTTTGTTTGTTTGTTGGTTGGTTTTGTTAAAGCAAATTTGAGTTGCTATGGTAAAAATATGTAATTTCAACTATCAATTGGGAACGTTAGACATAAGGCCAGGTCCATGAATGCACTCCACAATAGTGATTTACTGAGAAATGGAGGAATACTAAGCCCTGAATGGGGACTTGACGTAGTCCTAGATGGTTTTTTTTATTCCATAGACCTAGGGAAGAAAATTCAAGCAGAACGATCACATGGAAATCATATTCCAATATCCAATACAGTTAGTATTCCCTAGTCTAGCTGGGTTGGAAAGGGAGGGAGGGAGGGAGGGAGGGAGAGAGAGAGAGAGAGAGAGAGAGAGAGAGAGAGAGAGAGAGAGAGAAGAGAGCTCTCTCTCACTCTCTCTCTCTTTGTGTGTGTGTGTGTGTGTGTGTGTGTGTGTTTGTGTCTGATTGATGAATATGGAGGAAAAGTATGGAATTGGCTTTATTCACTAGAATACAGATGTTTGTTAGCCACCATAATTACAAGATCCATGTGCCTGTAAAAAGGGCAAGTGTTCTTTTTTTTAAATTCATTTATTTTATATAAGTACACTGTAGCTGTCTTCAGATACACCAGAAGAGGGCATCAGATCTCTTTACAGATGGTTGTGAGCCACTATGTGGTTGCTGGGAATTGAACTCATGACCTCTGGAAGAGCAGTTAGGTTCTCTTAACCACTGAGTCATCTCTCCAGCCCATGGTCAAGTGTTCTTAATGCTTTAACTATATTTCCAGCCTCAGTTTAAACTTGTCACAACTGGGAAACTCAGAAAATCAGAAGGCTGTATTAAGACAGAGAATTTGTACAAGAAGCTTCTGGGCAGAGTGGCTCTTGATTTATCCCTCCATGAATACTACTCCCTAATCTAACATTTGAATTGTTATGTACAAGGAGAGGCTAAACCATGGTGTTCCAGGGAGAGAGTGTAAGATCTGCACCTGGTGGAGCTCTCACACTCACTAAGATCCATCATTACAATTGAGCCCCCTCACATCCATCCCTGCACAGGCTGAAGGAATGCCCATTCAGAGTGTGTCCCACACATATAAAGCTAGCAAACTAGATAAGATGGTTGAAGCAAAGAAGTGCAGGCTGACAGGTACTGGACATAGATGTCTCTTGAGAGACGCAGCCAGAATACGGCAAATACATAGGTGAATCCCAGCAGTAGACCACTGAACTGAAATGGGACCCCTGTTGAAGGAATCAGAGAAAGGACTGAAAGAGCTGAAGGGGCTTGAGGCCCCATATGAACAACAATTCCAACCAACCAGAGATTCCAGGGACTAAGCCACTACCCAAAGACTATACATGGACTGACCCTGGGCTCCAACTGCATAGGTAGCAATAAATAGCCTAGTAAGGGCACCAGTGGAAGGGGAAGCCCTTGGTCCTGCCAAGGCTGGACCCCCAGTGAATGGGATTCTTGGGGGGAGGGCAGTAATGGGGGATGGGGAGGGGAACACCCATATAGAATGGGAGGGGTAGGAGTTAAGGGGATGTTGGCATGGAAACCGGGATAGGGAACAGCATTTTAAATATAAATAAGAAATACCCAATTTAATAAAGATGAAAAAAAAACCTAGAAAGATCCACCATTTAGTCATGTTTTTCACATATTTCCCAGTAAGTAGCTTGAGTGGGATCCAGTAATCAGTTGCCTTCAGGAGAAATAATGAGGGACAAATGACTGAAAAGAGTTCAGGGAGCACTGATACATATAACTGAAAGTTAGGTTTATATCCCCTGTCCTTTTCTCTATTCTCAGCCTCTGCAACTGTAAAAACCATTCACCCTTTGCCAGGTGTCTCCTGACTTTCTCAAGGAAGATGGCATTCATGCAGGCTACATTTTTGTAAGGACCAAAGTGGGACATTTCTAAAGTTATTGTGTCTTTGTCTGAAAATCAGAGTCCTAGTTCAGGATTTAGAGGGCTGCCACAACCAAATTAAAAAAAAATATCATCTGCTTATTGTGGATCATCACAAGCACTCATTTCTACACATTCATACTTAAATGGAATTTCTGGGTCATTTTTTCCCTGCATTTGCTTTCTGTTCACTCAGTGTGTAACCTGGTACTCTTCCCAGAACACTGTCAATACTAACAGTCATCTCTCTTCCAGGCATTGAATGCAAGTGGTATTAAGATACTGAATGACTTGGAGAAGGAGATAACCCTTGATGAGATTTGGGACATGATTGGAAGAATGGCCATGGCGTACAATAAGAAGAACAGCAATGCCCTCAAAGATTAGCCTCACAGCAATGTGCTTTTCCTTGAAGAAGGTGGGCATAGCCATGGCCAGAGCTCCTAAGTAGGAATTCTGCTCATGTTTCTTCTGCCCAACCAGTGCTACAGAAATTTAATGTCACAGGCATTAACATTGTGTGTGTGGGTGCAAGTTTCAGGAGAATAAAATCTTCACACCAGTGCTCTCCATGGTGCTGATGTCTCTTTTCAGACTTGTTCATCCCAAACAACTGAGCATCAGTTGTTCCGTATTCTTCTAGAGTGTTTTAAGCTCTCCATTCAGTCACAACTAAATGAGCAACAGCAATACTAAGGGTCTGTTTTTAGCTACATTTGTTCATCTTCATAACTATGTCACATCTCTGACATCAGAGCTAACTCACTTATTGCAGCCTATGAATATTGTCCTTGTGACTGTGGTTATGCAAAGTATCTAGTCTCTTCCTATCAACTTACCAGCTATCTTAAACCAGACCCTTACCACTCCACACTTTAAAATTCATGAACATCTCTCTCTCTTACTTGACACTGTACTATACCGACAGTCTTTCCGTGCAGAACCCCAGTCTATTCAGGAATGCTGTGGGAACACAGACAAATGGGCTTAGCAGCAAGAAGCCCATATCTGAGTCCATGTTTCTTTGCTTTGGGTCACTTATAACATTCTTTGGATAATAGATGATGGGTGCCATCCTTATTTGTGAGGTGAAAGTTGTGATTCTTCCACACAACTTTGCTTGAAGTGAATAAGGGTTTACATTGGTAAAATTCATGAAGACCTTTGTGAACTGTTGTCCTAAGAGACTTATCTGGGAGGTATTTGTTGGTACAGAACGTTTTGTGCTTCCTTTTCGAATCCTCAGGTATAGTCCACTTGAGAAAGTAGCTCAGAGTTGTCCCTCTTCATGACATACAGTGTAGTATGGGCATCAGATGAGTCCTTCTTAACATGTTTCTTTCCTCATAAAAACAATGTCAATGCAATAAAAACAATTGGAAATGAAAATAGTGCATGCAGGAAGCACTCTCTGGGGGCACTTTGCATATGTGGATATGGTACCTGACCTATGTCCTATGAAGAGACAAGTTACATGAGGGTATATCTTACACAACATGGAATGAGAAAGAAGTTTGGGGTCTAGCTTTAAGTGATCTTTGTTACTATTATATCTTCACAATCTCTCAATGTTTTTACAATAAAAATCACTGTAAATTCAGGCTACAGTTTGGGACTCTGACCATTACACACATTCATCCCTGACATTGAGACTAAGGAATATATAACAGCATTAATGGTTGCTGAGGAGTGGAGCTTGTATATGTCTTCACAATATGTGCCTGAGTTTAAAAGGAACAAGTATCTGACAATGACACTGAGGGGATATATAGACTAATGCCACAATAACAAAATCAAAGACACCAATCCATGGAAAATGACATATGGCTCGAATAGTTGAAAAGCAGAACCATGCCACCAGGCTAAGGGTTGATCCCAACTCAATGTCTCACTTAGGTTTCAGACTGGAAAGCTGTACAACCAAAGGAGCTGTTCCTGAGTGACATTAAATGTGTCCATTGCATCCTGAAGATTGCATCCTGAGACTGGCAGGATGAGGATACCGATTCTCCTGGTTCCTGTCATTGTGCATATAGCCTTAAAATACCACCCTAATCCCTGCTGCTCAAGAGCTCCTCACAGAGCCTGCTGGCCATGTTTCAGGTTAAACTTCCTTTCCTCTTATAAGAACAGGAACAGCTAGCACATGGAATTTCATTCATGAAATCAAGTCATTCACATCACAAGCCAATGATGTACACTCATCCTGAAAACATATACTCATTCTCCAAGGCTTGTATAGCTTTTGTTCACCCCCATTTCACTAAAACCTCTGCAGAAGGCTATTTCTCCCATACTAAGGTCAGCTAACAGCTTATTGGACCCATATGCCCTGCTAGGCGTCATTCCTTCCAATTCTAGCCTGGTGTGCAAATATGTCTGCAAATCTCAAGGGAAAATCAGACCTTGGCTAGAACTTGGGTAATTTATTTCTCATCAGTGTTCAGGATTGCCACTCACAGTCAGAAAGGATCCATAATGCCTTCCCCAACATGTGTCTTTCCCCAAATTTAGTTTCATATAACCACATTAAAATGGTTGTCTAAAGGACAACGTGATATAAATCTAAAATATTTCTTTCATTTTCAAGCATTAATTATGTATGTAAGTACACCCGCTATTTAACTACCAAACTAAAGGGTCTGGGAGAGGCCAAATTTTTAAGAGCACATACTGCTATTAAGGAGTGAGGGCTAAGTTCAAGTCCCAGAATCTGTAACAGTGAGCTTACATCAGCTGTAACTCCAGCTTCAGGGCAGGTGAGATGCCTCTGGCCTCTAGGGCACCTTTGATCATATGCACAATATTCATACACAATGTTTGAAATAATAAATATTTAAAAATGAGAATTACAATGCCTAAATCCATTTAATTCAAAAACAATTTATTTACTGAGTATTTGCCATATATGCAATCACCTTATGAACTGATATAATATCTTATGTGGCTGTAAATTTAGTCTGGTTCAAGAGGGATGTATGTTTATTTATAAATGTGACTTGACTCTGTACTGAGTTCAAGTCTAATTTAGGTAATTATGGAAAAAATAGGAGATAATTAAAAATGTTGGCATATTAGATAATATTTATCATATGAATATTATCTTTAATAATTTACATTTGATGCATATGATCAGTAATCTGCTTATTTTAGATTAACATAAGTTAGAATCACTGAATATAGGAGCCTGTGGGGGATTATCTATATTTGTTAAATTGATCTGGGAAACTTAATCTAAATTTATGCAGCTATGACCATGCCAGAGTTGGTAAAAAAAAAAACAAAAACAAAAACAAAAAACAAAACACAAAAAACAAATAACAAAAAAAACAATCCAAAAACTCCAAGAGGATCACTTGCATTCACTCATCTCTTTGCTCACTATAAATAAAGTTAGCAAATGCTTGAATGCTCCTGACAGCAGTGTGTCTTTGATGTCATAGACTCTTCCCTGGAACTGTGAGAAAAACAATACTTCCATAAATTTCTTTTTTCAGGGATTTTTGTCAAAATGAAAATGCTTATTAGTACAGATTTGATTTAAGTCATAAAGAAATTATAAACGATTGTTAGCATTGTCTGTTTTAATGAATCAAAAAACCTCAAAGTATATATTTGTGGAGTAAGACAGCCACTGGCAGGATTCTCATTTGAATAGTAATTGGTTTGGTCCAGAGCAATTCCAGGAAAGGGGAAAGGTAGTGAAGCCTCTAGCAAAGAGGACTGGGGGCATGTCTGTCATTCAATTCAAGGGCAAATAGCAAATAACCCAAGCAATTCTGAAAAGGTTTAAAGAACTTATCCTCATGTTGGGAAGCCCAAAGCAGTTGAGACAAGAAGCCTGGGCAGCTTCTTCTGTTCACTGGACACCAACAGGAAGAGAGGTCAACAACACTGGAGGCTACTGACAATATGATTCTTCTTTCTTTGTATATGGGACAGCCACTTTTGCATGGCAACTTCTTTGTTTAGCAAGAGCCCGCATCTGACTCAGAAACATTAGGAATACTGACACACTTCAGGTGTTATGTAATTGTGAAGAGGTTGATGGCAGTCAGAACTACCTTGAACAATCCCTAGGAATTTCTGGTCTTTAGTAGGAGCTCTGGGCTTAAGTTAGGCTTTCTTCACTTGTCAAGTATTACAATTGCTCTTGTCTGTATGAGAGCATTATAGGAATATTCTATAGACATTCTCATTTCTATTACTTTAATTTTGTGGTTGGCATTCACACAATGTTGGAAGAAAAACAACTTGTGGCTCATTTTTATAACTGAGAGTACATGACCTTATACTTTGTGTAGAGTTGAGGCAGGTTTGGCAACATACCATTCAGTGTAGTGCACTTAGAAGTATCGGGCTCATCCAAGTGAGTTTCTTACTGTTCATCATTCATGAAGGATGCTAAGGCCACCTGTCCTCCAGTAAAAATATAGATAACATCCGGCTGAGTTCCTTCTCTGTTCTCATCCTGTTTCCCAGTCTTTTGCAAGGACTCCTCACTCCTTTCATTAAGCAGCATAGAGACCTATGAGAATATATGCACAAAATATTAAGTCATAATCATGAAATTCCTCAAAGTGCAGGTACATAAGCAATCTCTTGTACCTACTGAAGTGGACCAATGCCTCATCCTCCTCCTGAATCATATTCCTGGTTATTTTCTGTTGTAGGATGAAGATTCATCACATGGAATCACAAGATACAGTACAGAATTTTACCAGGTCTGCAATCCACGTACCTTTTCTGTTTCTATAGGCAGAAATGAATTTTTTACTCATCTGCAGTATGAAATGCAAGCACCATGTGCTTCCAATTAATTCATCGGTTTTCTCCAAATAAGAAACTATGTAGAGGTTATTGTGGTATTTCAGGATACAGATTACTCCTTAGTTTTGACACATGGGCATCTAGAGATGGAATATTTAACAGCACAACTTAAAATTTGATTCTATGAAAACTTCCTCTATCGGCATAAGACATATATCACATACTATAGTAGTTCTCATTCACACCCAAAGACGTGAGCTCTTCACCTTGGTGCAGGCACCACGTTAAATAAGTATGTGAAAATGAGTTAAAGGCTTTTGCTTCAGAATCCACAAATTTCCTTCATCAAACAAATTAAAGACAAGGATCAACTTGCCCAATATGGAAGCCCTGCCAACTGACCTCCTTAAATCAAGAATAACAAATAAATCAAGGTTAATAAATCAAGCTACTTCTCAAAAAGTACTGCAATCCATGTAAATCCCTGTCAGCAAGACGCCTGGGCCTTGATCACCTAATGATGATGATGCTTCCCCAACCCTTTGTGTTCATTACAGATGCCTTGATCCAGTCTGTACATACCATGCAGCTTACCTTTGAAACACTAAATCATCCATGACCTTGCCGACAGCTGAACTAATGGCCTCTCATATCCAATCTCAAACACTGAACTGTCACAAAAGGTTAATGTGGTGGAAATTTTTAATCTTTACATGAGGTTTCTACTCCACCTTTTTTCTTAAAGTTTTCAGAGAAAAGACATGCATAATCTTTATATAAGTCCTGTCAACATTACAGCTGTGCATCTATCTATCCTCTATGCTATTGAATCTATTTTCTATTGATAACCCTGAATTTAATTGTTATTTATTTTGTTTTATTTCGACTGCTCTTAATTCTAATTGGTCTTGGCCTCATAACAATATTTTAATGTCTTATCTATCCCATAATGGGTTTTCTTCCTCTTTGACCTTTTTCTTCTCTCTTGTGCTCCTTCTCTGATGATCACCAAACCAGGAATTCTAAAACCTGTGTATATCTCTGCTTCCTATCTATTGGCTCTTGGCATCTTTATTTTCCAATCAGAAATACCTAGGAGACAAAGTCATATAAGGTCTACAACTGACTCTCTCATCTCTGGGGAAACCAGACTTGGGCATTTGAATATTAACATTAGAATACAAGAAGCATCAGTCCAACCCACTATGTTTCCCCATATTAGTGCATTTCAAAGAATTTTTTCCTTATAGCAAGAAAAATATGTATTAGGAACTATTTTGAAACAATTTTGAGAATTATTAAGTGTGAATTTCATTTAAAAGTATACTGTTTGAATGTCATAACTTAGATGATATTTTCTTCATCTATTTTCTCTTAATGAGTTTATAAATTTTATCTAAGTTATCTATTATTTTAATTCATATCTTCATCTTAAAACTATCTTTTAGACCTTGACTTCCTTTCTAATTTTTAAACACCTTTTATTGCACCACAGGAAGATCTTAAGTGAATCAGAAATTATGAAGGACTACGTATGTACTCTGTATTGGCACAGTGCAGCAGTCAATCGCCTTGTATCTGTTTGTTCTCTTTGGACAATATTTTGACCATAGGTAACATCAGGGCATTTTGCCCAGTTGCTAGATTGTCATAATCAAGGCAAATTTATTTGAAGGTATTGAGGTATGATATAGTGGTTAGACAAGTGAGGCAGTCCTGGGAGGCATTGCAAAGGTTGAGGAAGAGTCAGAGTCAGAGGAAGAGGTGGAGGAGGAGAAGAAGAAGGAGATGAACCCAAAGCTACACCACTGACTTAGGGTTTCACATGTAACATCAACTGAAGCACATTGTTTGTTCCAGGGAAAATTAGAATTTAGTTAACTCTGGCAGGCCCCACTACTATTTGTCACTGGCTATAAAGTCTTGGGAGCATCCAGAAGACAGTTGGTATAGGAAACGAATAGTGACCCAATTCGACATTGACATGTATTTGTTGTGCGACCTTAAGAAAGTGACTTGATCCCACCAAACCTATTCTATTTCCTCCAGTGTAACAAAAAGCTAACTACTGCTCTTCAGAGCTGGGGATTAAACAAAATCACATATAGCATGCACCCAGTACAGAGCATGCTCATGGAGGGGACAAGCAAATGACAGAAGGCCATCAGTCACTCACAGGTAATTCTCTTTTGTAGATATCTACACTTCACTTTAACCCTGGCTCAAGTTCCCTCGAATCTTTTCATTCTTTCACAGGAGGGCCCTTCTTTACATCTTCCCAAAAGGCCTTAACAAATATAGATTCAGGGAAAACAACTGCACTTTGCCACCTGATTTCAAGGCAGATCAAGGAAGAATAGCAGCTCGTTAACAAGATCTGATGTAGCAAGTCTGAAGTGAGCCCTACTGTGGGGCAGACTAGGGAAAGAACATGGTTTAACATGGTTCCATAAGTTTATAAACTAGTGGGGAAGTGATGGGCACAGGAAAAGAGGGAAGGAATAAAAAACAGAGTGCCAATGAAGGACAATGTGAGTCAATCTTAATTTGGTGACTTTAACATTTAGACTTGTAGAATTGGATGCAAGCTGAGCCTGTGAAGGTCAGTAGTAAGCATTCTTCAGAAATAGCTTTATCACTTAGGTCAACAGGACCCCAGCTTCCCTGATGTGAGCTCCCAGCTTCCAGCCCAGTAGGAGAAACTTCTTACCTCAGTCTACTGTAAAAAGACCTCCAAAAGATCATACCACACCTCCTAGGAATTGCTCTCCCTCCTACCACTCCTTTCATGTAATTAATGCCTTTTCTCCTTTCAAGGACCAGCTGGAAGTCCCAGCCCTTTTCAGACCTGCCTTGCAGAACCTGCTCAACTAGAAACACACCTGGACCAGCTGTGCCTGCCTCTAACCTCCTGAAAAACATACAGCTTTTTTAGAATCACCACACCCCTGGCCTTCTGCCCTTCTCCTCCCACTCTCTATGGTCTGTGGTAGCCTCAGGGCAACAGCGCAGGTGATTTTTCAGAGTGGAAATTATCAAAAATATTTGAACTATCCAATGAACATATATATATATATATATGTTCTTAGATATATATATATTCATATATATATGTACATATATATATGTTCTTAGATATATATATTCATATATATATGTACATATATATCTTCTTTGAGATCATGATTTCATTTCTTAGTCTATTTTCTCTCATTTTTGTTTCTTTTTATTCTATTTACATTCTACCCATATCCTTTTCCTGGTCTTCCTTCCTGCAGTTGCTCATTCCAGTCCTCCTCAGCCTTTCCTCTGAGAGGTTGCTCCACTCAACAGGATCAGTCCTTTCACTTTCCTGGGGCCTCTAGTCTATAAAAAATTGGGTCCATCTTCTCTTACTGAAGACAGACCAGGAAGTCCTCTGGTCTGCTTTACACTTAAGTTAGTTATTTGAAAGAGGGAGAGTAAAATAGCAAGCAAAGAAGGTAGGGACACTGGAAGGGAGAAGAAGAGAGTAGAGAAGGGAAAAAAAGAAAGGAGAGCAGAGAGAGAAGAAGAGAGAAAGAAAATAGATATAGAGATATTAGTTCTGTCCCAACTCTAGGATTGGGAGGGTAACTCCATTATTAAGTTGTGACTCAATATTTCCCGAGGAAAGTCATGACTCCAGCAAGGGCCTACCTATAAATATTTGTGTACACCTCCTCTGACACACATTCTGTTTGGCTCCACAGTTTGGTAAGTAATCTTTCAATTTCCCTATCAGGGTGCTACAAGCTGGATTATAACGATTTAGTTTTTCATTGGCACAGAATTGTTTTAATCCTTTCTCCTAGAAGCCTTTCCAACCAACCTTGACAGGTTTGTTGTTTTCTCTACTGTTTGTAAGAGCCTTATGTTACAAAATGCTGTAATTTTTGATTTTCTATAGAATATCAAAATCTCATTTTTTACATATGATTAACAAGCTTTCTCCCCAGCACCAGTAACCTAGCATTTCCTTTTATTTGATGTTCCTCTGATCTTACAATTTATTCCTATCTAGAAAACAGGTCAAGGAAAGGAGAACAATTCCTCCTCCTTGCAAAGCTTTTGTTTCCATTCTTCCAACAGTATAAGATGGCCCAAAATTTGACCTCAAGTGAGCAGGAGGTAATGAAACTCTTCGACTTATTTCAAAATTACCATGTGAGAAGAACAGACAAATTGGATGTCCAGGAAACAAAAAGGGTGTTGAGAGAATTTTTTCCAAATTTTATGAAGGTACGTA
This sequence comes from Rattus norvegicus, assembly GCF_021556685.1. Lineage (NCBI taxonomy): Eukaryota > Metazoa > Chordata > Mammalia > Rodentia > Muridae > Rattus > Rattus norvegicus. The sequence goes on from NC_141535.1 coordinate 178,304,100, forward strand.
CTTCTTACTGATGGTGGAGGGTATGGTCTGCAACAGTCAGAGCAAAAGTTCAAACTCTTTCCTTTCAGGGTGACTGGGGTGGTCATACTTAGATATTGATACTTAGGAAACTGCAGTTGGAATGTATTGTGAGAGCCCATATTCTAAACAGAAGTATATATCTGCTCACCAATGACAGAGAGGCACAAAATTAAAACACAGTTAATTTCACTGCCTTAATTGCCAGGAAGATAGACTGGGTGGGATATTTTGTGTGTGTGTGTGTGTGTGTGTGTGTGTGTGTGTGTTTGTTTGTTTGTTGGTTGGTTTTGTTAAAGCAAATTTGAGTTGCTATGGTAAAAATATGTAATTTCAACTATCAATTGGGAACGTTAGACATAAGGCCAGGTCCATGAATGCACTCCACAATAGTGATTTACTGAGAAATGGAGGAATACTAAGCCCTGAATGGGGACTTGACGTAGTCCTAGATGGTTTTTTTTATTCCATAGACCTAGGGAAGAAAATTCAAGCAGAACGATCACATGGAAATCATATTCCAATATCCAATACAGTTAGTATTCCCTAGTCTAGCTGGGTTGGAAAGGGAGGGAGGGAGGGAGGGAGGGAAAGAGAGAGAGAGAGAGAGAGAGAGAGAGAGAGAGAGAGAGAGAGAAGAGAGCTCTCTCTCACTCTCTCTCTCTTTGTGTGTGTGTGTGTGTGTGTGTGTGTGTGTGTGTTTGTGTCTGATTGATGAATATGGAGGAAAAGTATGGAATTGGCTTTATTCACTAGAATACAGATGTTTGTTAGCCACCATAATTACAAGATCCATGTGCCTGTAAAAAGGGCAAGTGTTCTTTTTTTTAAATTCATTTATTTTATATAAGTACACTGTAGCTGTCTTCAGATACACCAGAAGAGGGCATCAGATCTCTTTACAGATGGTTGTGAGCCACTATGTGGTTGCTGGGAATTGAACTCATGACCTCTGGAAGAGCAGTTAGGTTCTCTTAACCACTGAGTCATCTCTCCAGCCCATGGTCAAGTGTTCTTAATGCTTTAACTATATTTCCAGCCTCAGTTTAAACTTGTCACAACTGGGAAACTCAGAAAATCAGAAGGCTGTATTAAGACAGAGAATTTGTACAAGAAGCTTCTGGGCAGAGTGGCTCTTGATTTATCCCTCCATGAATACTACTCCCTAATCTAACATTTGAATTGTTATGTACAAGGAGAGGCTAAACCATGGTGTTCCAGGGAGAGAGTGTAAGATCTGCACCTGGTGGAGCTCTCACACTCACTAAGATCCATCATTACAATTGAGCCCCCTCACATCCATCCCTGCACAGGCTGAAGGAATGCCCATTCAGAGTGTGTCCCACACATATAAAGCTAGCAAACTAGATAAGATGGTTGAAGCAAAGAAGTGCAGGCTGACAGGTACTGGACATAGATGTCTCTTGAGAGACGCAGCCAGAATACGGCAAATACATAGGTGAATCCCAGCAGTAGACCACTGAACTGAAATGGGACCCCTGTTGAAGGAATCAGAGAAAGGACTGAAAGAGCTGAAGGGGCTTGAGGCCCCATATGAACAACAATTCCAACCAACCAGAGATTCCAGGGACTAAGCCACTACCCAAAGACTATACATGGACTGACCCTGGGCTCCAACTGCATAGGTAGCAATAAATAGCCTAGTAAGGGCACCAGTGGAAGGGGAAGCCCTTGGTCCTGCCAAGGCTGGACCCCCAGTGAATGGGATTCTTGGGGGGAGGGCAGTAATGGGGGATGGGGAGGGGAACACCCATATAGAATGGGAGGGGTAGGAGTTAAGGGGATGTTGGCATGGAAACCGGGATAGGGAACAGCATTTTAAATATAAATAAGAAATACCCAATTTAATAAAGATGAAAAAAAAACCTAGAAAGATCCACCATTTAGTCATGTTTTTCACATATTTCCCAGTAAGTAGCTTGAGTGGGATCCAGTAATCAGTTGCCTTCAGGAGAAATAATGAGGGACAAATGACTGAAAAGAGTTCAGGGAGCACTGATACATATAACTGAAAGTTAGGTTTATATCCCCTGTCCTTTTCTCTATTCTCAGCCTCTGCAACTGTAAAAACCATTCACCCTTTGCCAGGTGTCTCCTGACTTTCTCAAGGAAGATGGCATTCATGCAGGCTACATTTTTGTAAGGACCAAAGTGGGACATTTCTAAAGTTATTGTGTCTTTGTCTGAAAATCAGAGTCCTAGTTCAGGATTTAGAGGGCTGCCACAACCAAATTAAAAAAAAATATCATCTGCTTATTGTGGATCATCACAAGCACTCATTTCTACACATTCATACTTAAATGGAATTTCTGGGTCATTTTTTCCCTGCATTTGCTTTCTGTTCACTCAGTGTGTAACCTGGTACTCTTCCCAGAACACTGTCAATACTAACAGTCATCTCTCTTCCAGGCATTGAATGCAAGTGGTATTAAGATACTGAATGACTTGGAGAAGGAGATAACCCTTGATGAGATTTGGGACATGATTGGAAGAATGGCCATGGCGTACAATAAGAAGAACAGCAATGCCCTCAAAGATTAGCCTCACAGCAATGTGCTTTTCCTTGAAGAAGGTGGGCATAGCCATGGCCAGAGCTCCTAAGTAGGAATTCTGCTCATGTTTCTTCTGCCCAACCAGTGCTACAGAAATTTAATGTCACAGGCATTAACATTGTGTGTGTGGGTGCAAGTTTCAGGAGAATAAAATCTTCACACCAGTGCTCTCCATGGTGCTGATGTCTCTTTTCAGACTTGTTCATCCCAAACAACTGAGCATCAGTTGTTCCGTATTCTTCTAGAGTGTTTTAAGCTCTCCATTCAGTCACAACTAAATGAGCAACAGCAATACTAAGGGTCTGTTTTTAGCTACATTTGTTCATCTTCATAACTATGTCACATCTCTGACATCAGAGCTAACTCACTTATTGCAGCCTATGAATATTGTCCTTGTGACTGTGGTTATGCAAAGTATCTAGTCTCTTCCTATCAACTTACCAGCTATCTTAAACCAGACCCTTACCACTCCACACTTTAAAATTCATGAACATCTCTCTCTCTTACTTGACACTGTACTATACCGACAGTCTTTCCGTGCAGAACCCCAGTCTATTCAGGAATGCTGTGGGAACACAGACAAATGGGCTTAGCAGCAAGAAGCCCATATCTGAGTCCATGTTTCTTTGCTTTGGGTCACTTATAACATTCTTTGGATAATAGATGATGGGTGCCATCCTTATTTGTGAGGTGAAAGTTGTGATTCTTCCACACAACTTTGCTTGAAGTGAATAAGGGTTTACATTGGTAAAATTCATGAAGACCTTTGTGAACTGTTGTCCTAAGAGACTTATCTGGGAGGTATTTGTTGGTACAGAACGTTTTGTGCTTCCTTTTCGAATCCTCAGGTATAGTCCACTTGAGAAAGTAGCTCAGAGTTGTCCCTCTTCATGACATACAGTGTAGTATGGGCATCAGATGAGTCCTTCTTAACATGTTTCTTTCCTCATAAAAACAATGTCAATGCAATAAAAACAATTGGAAATGAAAATAGTGCATGCAGGAAGCACTCTCTGGGGGCACTTTGCATATGTGGATATGGTACCTGACCTATGTCCTATGAAGAGACAAGTTACATGAGGGTATATCTTACACAACATGGAATGAGAAAGAAGTTTGGGGTCTAGCTTTAAGTGATCTTTGTTACTATTATATCTTCACAATCTCTCAATGTTTTTACAATAAAAATCACTGTAAATTCAGGCTACAGTTTGGGACTCTGACCATTACACACATTCATCCCTGACATTGAGGCTAAGGAATATATAACAGCATTAATGGTTGCTGAGGAGTGGAGCTTGTATATGTCTTCACAATATGTGCCTGAGTTTAAAAGGAACAAGTATCTGACAATGACACTGAGGGGATATATAGACTAATGCCACAATAACAAAATCAAAGACACCAATCCATGGAAAATGACATATGGCTCGAATAGTTGAAAAGCAGAACCATGCCACCAGGCTAAGGGTTGATCCCAACTCAATGTCTCACTTAGGTTTCAGACTGGAAAGCTGTACAACCAAAGGAGCTGTTCCTGAGTGACATTAAATGTGTCCATTGCATCCTGAAGATTGCATCCTGAGACTGGCAGGATGAGGATACCGATTCTCCTGGTTCCTGTCATTGTGCATATAGCCTTAAAATACCACCCTAATCCCTGCTGCTCAAGAGCTCCTCACAGAGCCTGCTGGCCATGTTTCAGGTTAAACTTCCTTTCCTCTTATAAGAACAGGAACAGCTAGCACATGGAATTTCATTCATGAAATCAAGTCATTCACATCACAAGCCAATGATGTACACTCATCCTGAAAACATATACTCATTCTCCAAGGCTTGTATAGCTTTTGTTCACCCCCATTTCACTAAAACCTCTGCAGAAGGCTATTTCTCCCATACTAAGGTCAGCTAACAGCTTATTGGACCCATATGCCCTGCTAGGCGTCATTCCTTCCAATTCTAGCCTGGTGTGCAAATATGTCTGCAAATCTCAAGGGAAAATCAGACCTTGGCTAGAACTTGGGTAATTTATTTCTCATCAGTGTTCAGGATTGCCACTCACAGTCAGAAAGGATCCATAATGCCTTCCCCAACATGTGTCTTTCCCCAAATTTAGTTTCATATAACCACATTAAAATGGTTGTCTAAAGGACAACGTGATATAAATCTAAAATATTTCTTTCATTTTCAAGCATTAATTATGTATGTAAGTACACCCGCTATTTAACTACCAAACTAAAGGGTCTGGGAGAGGCCAAATTTTTAAGAGCACATACTGCTATTAAGGAGTGAGGGCTAAGTTCAAGTCCCAGAATCTGTAACAGTGAGCTTACATCAGCTGTAACTCCAGCTTCAGGGCAGGTGAGATGCCTCTGGCCTCTAGGGCACCTTTGATCATATGCACAATATTCATACACAATGTTTGAAATAATAAATATTTAAAAATGAGAATTACAATGCCTAAATCCATTTAATTCAAAAACAATTTATTTACTGAGTATTTGCCATATATGCAATCACCTTATGAACTGATATAATATCTTATGTGGCTGTAAATTTAGTCTGGTTCAAGAGGGATGTATGTTTATTTATAAATGTGACTTGACTCTGTACTGAGTTCAAGTCTAATTTAGGTAATTATGGAAAAAATAGGAGATAATTAAAAATGTTGGCATATTAGATAATATTTATCATATGAATATTATCTTTAATAATTTACATTTGATGCATATGATCAGTAATCTGCTTATTTTAGATTAACATAAGTTAGAATCACTGAATATAGGAGCCTGTGGGGGATTATCTATATTTGTTAAATTGATCTGGGAAACTTAATCTAAATTTATGCAGCTATGACCATGCCAGAGTTGGTAAAAAAAAAAACAAAAACAAAAACAAAAAACAAAACACAAAAAACAAATAACAAAAAAAACAATCCAAAAACTCCAAGAGGATCACTTGCATTCACTCATCTCTTTGCTCACTATAAATAAAGTTAGCAAATGCTTGAATGCTCCTGACAGCAGTGTGTCTTTGATGTCATAGACTCTTCCCTGGAACTGTGAGAAAAACAATACTTCCATAAATTTCTTTTTTCAGGGATTTTTGTCAAAATGAAAATGCTTATTAGTACAGATTTGATTTAAGTCATAAAGAAATTATAAACGATTGTTAGCATTGTCTGTTTTAATGAATCAAAAAACCTCAAAGTATATATTTGTGGAGTAAGACAGCCACTGGCAGGATTCTCATTTGAATAGTAATTGGTTTGGTCCAGAGCAATTCCAGGAAAGGGGAAAGGTAGTGAAGCCTCTAGCAAAGAGGACTGGGGGCATGTCTGTCATTCAATTCAAGGGCAAATAGCAAATAACCCAAGCAATTCTGAAAAGGTTTAAAGAACTTATCCTCATGTTGGGAAGCCCAAAGCAGTTGAGACAAGAAGCCTGGGCAGCTTCTTCTGTTCACTGGACACCAACAGGAAGAGAGGTCAACAACACTGGAGGCTACTGACAATATGATTCTTCTTTCTTTGTATATGGGACAGCCACTTTTGCATGGCAACTTCTTTGTTTAGCAAGAGCCCGCATCTGACTCAGAAACATTAGGAATACTGACACACTTCAGGTGTTATGTAATTGTGAAGAGGTTGATGGCAGTCAGAACTACCTTGAACAATCCCTAGGAATTTCTGGTCTTTAGTAGGAGCTCTGGGCTTAAGTTAGGCTTTCTTCACTTGTCAAGTATTACAATTGCTCTTGTCTGTATGAGAGCATTATAGGAATATTCTATAGACATTCTCATTTCTATTACTTTAATTTTGTGGTTGGCATTCACACAATGTTGGAAGAAAAACAACTTGTGGCTCATTTTTATAACTGAGAGTACATGACCTTATACTTTGTGTAGAGTTGAGGCAGGTTTGGCAACATACCATTCAGTGTAGTGCACTTAGAAGTATCGGGCTCATCCAAGTGAGTTTCTTACTGTTCATCATTCATGAAGGATGCTAAGGCCACCTGTCCTCCAGTAAAAATATAGATAACATCCGGCTGAGTTCCTTCTCTGTTCTCATCCTGTTTCCCAGTCTTTTGCAAGGACTCCTCACTCCTTTCATTAAGCAGCATAGAGACCTATGAGAATATATGCACAAAATATTAAGTCATAATCATGAAATTCCTCAAAGTGCAGGTACATAAGCAATCTCTTGTACCTACTGAAGTGGACCAATGCCTCATCCTCCTCCTGAATCATATTCCTGGTTATTTTCTGTTGTAGGATGAAGATTCATCACATGGAATCACAAGATACAGTACAGAATTTTACCAGGTCTGCAATCCACGTACCTTTTCTGTTTCTATAGGCAGAAATGAATTTTTTACTCATCTGCAGTATGAAATGCAAGCACCATGTGCTTCCAATTAATTCATCGGTTTTCTCCAAATAAGAAACTATGTAGAGGTTATTGTGGTATTTCAGGATACAGATTACTCCTTAGTTTTGACACATGGGCATCTAGAGATGGAATATTTAACAGCACAACTTAAAATTTGATTCTATGAAAACTTCCTCTATCGGCATAAGACATATATCACATACTATAGTAGTTCTCATTCACACCCAAAGACGTGAGCTCTTCACCTTGGTGCAGGCACCACGTTAAATAAGTATGTGAAAATGAGTTAAAGGCTTTTGCTTCAGAATCCACAAATTTCCTTCATCAAACAAATTAAAGACAAGGATCAACTTGCCCAATATGGAAGCCCTGCCAACTGACCTCCTTAAATCAAGAATAACAAATAAATCAAGGTTAATAAATCAAGCTACTTCTCAAAAAGTACTGCAATCCATGTAAATCCCTGTCAGCAAGACGCCTGGGCCTTGATCACCTAATGATGATGATGCTTCCCCAACCCTTTGTGTTCATTACAGATGCCTTGATCCAGTCTGTACATACCATGCAGCTTACCTTTGAAACACTAAATCATCCATGACCTTGCCGACAGCTGAACTAATGGCCTCTCATATCCAATCTCAAACACTGAACTGTCACAAAAGGTTAATGTGGTGGAAATTTTTAATCTTTACATGAGGTTTCTACTCCACCTTTTTTCTTAAAGTTTTCAGAGAAAAGACATGCATAATCTTTATATAAGTCCTGTCAACATTACAGCTGTGCATCTATCTATCCTCTATGCTATTGAATCTATTTTCTATTGATAACCCTGAATTTAATTGTTATTTATTTTGTTTTATTTCGACTGCTCTTAATTCTAATTGGTCTTGGCCTCATAACAATATTTTAATGTCTTATCTATCCCATAATGGGTTTTCTTCCTCTTTGACCTTTTTCTTCTCTCTTGTGCTCCTTCTCTGATGATCACCAAACCAGGAATTCTAAAACCTGTGTATATCTCTGCTTCCTATCTATTGGCTCTTGGCATCTTTATTTTCCAATCAGAAATACCTAGGAGACAAAGTCATATAAGGTCTACAACTGACTCTCTCATCTCTGGGGAAACCAGACTTGGGCATTTGAATATTAACATTAGAATACAAGAAGCATCAGTCCAACCCACTATGTTTCCCCATATTAGTGCATTTCAAAGAATTTTTTCCTTATAGCAAGAAAAATATGTATTAGGAACTATTTTGAAACAATTTTGAGAATTATTAAGTGTGAATTTCATTTAAAAGTATACTGTTTGAATGTCATAACTTAGATGATATTTTCTTCATCTATTTTCTCTTAATGAGTTTATAAATTTTATCTAAGTTATCTATTATTTTAATTCATATCTTCATCTTAAAACTATCTTTTAGACCTTGACTTCCTTTCTAATTTTTAAACACCTTTTATTGCACCACAGGAAGATCTTAAGTGAATCAGAAATTATGAAGGACTACGTATGTACTCTGTATTGGCACAGTGCAGCAGTCAATCGCCTTGTATCTGTTTGTTCTCTTTGGACAATATTTTGACCATAGGTAACATCAGGGCATTTTGCCCAGTTGCTAGATTGTCATAATCAAGGCAAATTTATTTGAAGGTATTGAGGTTTATTATCTTCTCTGAAATGGAATTAAGGTACTGTCAGTTGCAGACATGTCTCATAGACAAAAGGTCTTTTAATAATGAAATCATCTTAAATGTCATATTTTGTGAATCTCTCATGACTTGAAGACCATCTATCTGTATAACGTACAAATAGGTTGTTCAATATTGATTATTTTTAGTTATTATTTGAATGATCGTGAAAAAAGATTATTGCATTCAACTTGATTTTTGTATGACTGTGAATTTGATTACCTGATTACTAACTTTTTTATATATTTCTTTTAATCAATTTGTAATAGCAACCATTAAGAAGACTGTGTCTCAATCTTGTATTTTTAAATGTCTTTTATATGGATAATATCTACTTAATCATAAAAAATAATTTTTATTTTGTACTAATATTCAAGGAATTATACTCATGAAAACTTTAAAGCCATGTCAATATAAATAATGCTGTACTAATGTTACAAATTTACCCTTATTTTTGTATCAATATACACAATTTTGTACCAATGTAAGATTATTGCTATAAAATATTTTGTTTTAAGAGTAGATTTACTAACCTTACTATATTTGTCTAATTTCTTTTAGTATTTCTATTTCTCCCCTTTTCTTATAAGCCTCCTTCTCTTTACCCAAGAAAGTAATAAGGATGGGGAATAGAAAAGGAGAGATAGAAATCCTTGAGTCTAAGCTCCCACATTTAGTTTCCTCTGTGTCTAAAACTATAGTTGTTTATAAATTATCTCCTAAAAGGAGAATATATTTATATGTTTTTAATTTTTTATTTATTGATTTTTACACTCCAGATTTTATTCCCTTTCCAATTCAAAACCCCAACAGTTTCACATCCCATATCTCCTTGCTGCTCCCACCCCCATTTTCCTCCCCACCAGACATCTAAACTTCCAGGGGCCTCCCATCCTTTGAGGATTAGGTGCATCTTCTCTGACTGAACTCAGGAGTCATCTGCTGTATATGGGCTGGAGGTCTCATCTCAGCTGGTGTATGCTGACTGGTTAGTGATCCACTGTGAAAGATATCTCTGGGATTCAGGTTAACTGAGACTGCTGGTGCTGCTACAGGGTAGCCCTCCTCCTCATTTTCTTCCAGATTTTCCCTAATTTGAGCAGTGGGGTGAGCAGCTTCTATTCATTGACAGTTTTAGACACAGAGGAAACTAAATGTGGGAGCTTAGACTCGAGGATTTCTATCTTACAGGCCATGCATCTTTCCTTTGAAAGATTAAAACATCCCCACCCTTGCAGACAGCTGAGCTAATGGCATTTTTCACTTTCTCTCTGGTCTCAAACACCGAGTTGTCATGACAGGCTAATGTAGAAATTTTTAATTTTAACTTGGGGTTTCTACCCCACCTTGATCTTAAAGTTTTTAGAGAAAAGACATCCATAACATTTATATAAACCCTAAATAGCATAATAGCTAGATAGATATTTATCCTCTATGCTATCATTATATATGCTTCTCATTAAACCGCCAACTTTTATTTATTATTCATTTTCTTTTATTTGAACTGCTCTGAACTCTAATTGGCCAGGTCTCAGGACTATGCTTTATGGCATATCAAACCCATATTTGTTTCTCTTCCTCCTTTATATTCTTATCTCTTGAGATCCTTTTTGTTGACCTCCAACCCAGGAATACTAAACCCTGTCTATGTGTCTTCTGGACGTTGGCATTTTTATTTACCAATCAAAAGTAACTTGGGGACAAGTGTATACAGTGTCTACATGTGACTCTCTCATATCTGGGGAACCAGCATTGGTGAATAAATTTTAGCATTAGAATACAAGCAACATCAGACCAACTCATTACATTTCTCCCTTTTTTTGCATTTAAAAGATTTTTTTTTATTCTTTTTTTCAGAGCTGGGGACCGAACCCAGGGCCTTGTGCTTGCTAGGCAAGTGCTCTACCACTGAGCTAAATCCCCAACCTTAAAAGATTTGCTTATAGCAACAAAAATGTATATTAGAATCTGTTTTTAAAATAATAATGAAAATTATTCTGTATGGATTACATTTAAAAGTCTTATCTCTATGTCATAACTTAGATGAGGTACTTAATTTATCATCTATTTAAAATTAATGAGTTTGTAATTTTTATCTAAATTATCTCTTATTTTAATTCATATTATCATCTTAAAACTACCTTTTAGAAGAACAGCTTTCTATTTTTTAAATCCTTTATAGTTTTATTGTCAGTCTCTATTTACTCTTTAACCTCATCGGATAATTGTGACGGAATAAACATTTGAGTATGTAGAAAGAACAGGGACACAACTTTGATAATTTAAACAATTTGTAGAAACAGCTGGCTGCTTGGATAGTCTCTAACTATTCCTTTAAATATTTAAACAGTTAGCTATTTACTGAGATAGCTTCTAAGAAAGATGCAAAAACATGAGGAGAACTTCAAATAATAATTACAAAAGGAGTCCGTTTCCTGAGTGAATGAGTTTTACTACATCAATTGATATTGGTCTTCTGCTGATCCAGAAAAGTTTTTTTTTATTAATACTTTCTTTTTTCACTTCTTTTTAACTAGATATTTTTATTTACATTTTTCTTTTTTTCTTTTTTTTACTTGTTTATTAGATCTATTTCCTTACATACATTTCAAATGTTATTCCCCTTCCCGGTTTCCTGTCTATAAGCCCCTATCCCCTCCACTTCCCCTCCCCCATATGGGTTTTTCCACCCTATAACCCCCTTAGTGGCCCCCAATATTGCTCCTGCACTGGGGGACCAACCTTGGCAGGACCAAGGGCTTCCCCTTCCACTGGTGCCCCAACAAGGCTATTCTCTGCTACATATGCAGTTGGAGCCCTGGATCAGTCCATGCATATACAGTCTTTCGGTAATAGTTTAGTCCCTGGAAGTTCTGGTTGGTTGGCATTGTTGTTCTTATGCAAGCTTCTTCAACTCTTTCAGTACTTCCTCTAATTCCGCCCAAGTGGGTCCTGATCTCAGTTCAGTTCTCTGCTTCTAGCATTGACCTCTGTATTGGTCATGCTCTGAATGTGTCTCTCAGGAGAGATCTGTATCTGTTCCCTTTCAGCATGCATTTTTTAGCTTCATCAATCTTATCTAGTTTTTGTGGCTATATATATATATGGGCCACATGTGGGGCAGGCTCTGAATGGCCATTCCTTGAGTCACACCTCTAAACTTTGCTTCCATATTCCATCCTATGGATATTTTTCCCCTTTTAAGAAGGGGTGGGAACATCCGCATATTGGTTATTCTTTTTCTTGAACTTCCTGTGATCTATGGATTTCATCTTGGGTAATTTGAGCTTTTTGGCTAATATCTACTTATTAATGAGTGCATACCAAGTGTGTTTTTCTGTGATTGAGTTTGCTCACTCAGGATGATATGTTCTAGTTCATTCCATTTGCCTATGAATTTCATGAAGTCATTGTTTTTGACAGCTGAGTAGTTCTCCATTGTGTATAGATATACCACCTTTTCTGTATCCATTCCTCTGTTGAAGGGCATCTGGGTTCTTTCCAAATTCTGGATATTATGAATAAGGGTGCTATGAACATAGTGGAGTATGTGTCTTTGTTGTGTGTTGGAGCAGAGCATCTTTTCGGTATATGACCAGGAGTGGTATAGCTGGGTCCTCAGGTAGTGCAATGTCCAAACTTCTGAGGAAGCTCCAGACTGATTTCCAGAGTAGTTGTACCAGTTTGCAATCCCACCAACAATGGAGGAGTGTTCCTCTTTCTCCACATCCTCGCCAGCATCTGCTGTCTCCTGAGTTTTTTATTTTAGCCATTCTGAATATTGTGAGGTGGAATGTCAGGGTTGTTTTGATTTGCATTTCCCTGAGAACTAAGGATGTTGAACATTTCTTTGGGTGCTTTTTGGCCATTCCATATTTCTCAGCTGAGATTGTTTTGTTTAGCTCTGTGGAGTCTATCTTCCTGAGTTCTTCATATATTTTGGATATTAGCCCTCTATGAAATGGAGGGCTGGTAAAGATATTTTCCTAATCTGTCAGTTGGTTTTTCATAATTACAATGTCTTTTGCCTTAGAGAAACTTTGCAGTTTTATGAAGTCCCATTTGTTGATTCTTGATCTTAGAGCATAAACTATTGATGTTTTGTTCAGGAAATTTTTTCCAGTGCCCATGTGTTCGAGATTCTTCCCCACTTTTTCTTCTATTAGTTTGAATGTACCTGGTTTGATTTGGAGGTCCTTGATACACTTGGACTTAAGCTTTGTACATGGTGATAAGAATGGATCGATTTGCATTCTTCTACATGCTGACCTCCAGTTGAACCAGCACCATTTGTTGAAAATGCTATGTTTTTCCATTGGATGGTTTTAGATCCTTTGTCAAAGATCAAGTGAGCATAGTTTTGTTGGTTCATTTCTGGGTCTTCACTTCTGTTCCATTGATCTATCTGCCTGTCTCTGTACCAATACCATACAGATTTTATGACTATTGCTCTGTAATACTGCTTAAAATCAGGGAGTGTGATTTCCCCCAGAAGTTCTTTATTGTTGAATACAGTTTTTGCTATCCTGGGTTTTTTGTTATTCCAAATGAATTTGCAAATTGCTTTTTCTATTTCTATAAAGAATTGCGTAGGAATTTTGAAGGGGATTGTATTGAATCTGTAGGTTGCTTTTGGCAAAATGCATCTTCACTATATTAATCCTTCCAATCCATGAGCATGGAAGATTTTTCCATCTTCTGAGATCTTCCTCAACTTCTTTCTTCAGAGACTTGAAATTCTTGTCATCCAGATCTTTCACTTGCTTGGTTAAAGTCACACAAAGATATTTTATATTATTTGGGAGTATTGTGAAGTGTTATTTCTCTAATTTCATTCTCAGCCTGTTTATCCTTTGAGTATAGGAAGGCTACTGATTTGTTTGATTTAATTTTATACCCCAACACATTTCTGAAATTGTTTATCAGGTTAAGTAGTTTTCTGGTGGATATTTTGGGGGTCACTTAAGTATACTATCGTATCATCTGCAAGTAGTGATATTTTGATTTTTTCACTTCCAATTTATATCCCTTTGACCTCCTTTTGCTCTCTGATTGCTCTGGCTAGGACTTCGAATACTATATTAAATAAGTAGGGAGAGAATGGGCTGCCTTGTCTAGTCCCTGATTATAGTGTGATTGCTTCAATTTTCTCACCATTTAGTTTGATATTAGCTACTGGCTTGCTGTATATTGCTTTTACTGTGTTAAGATATGGGCCTTAAATTCCTGATCTTTCCAGGACTGTTATCATGAAGTGGTGTAGAATTTTGTCAAATGCTTTCTCAGCATCTAATGAAATGATCATGTTCTTATCTTTGAGTTTGTTTATATAGTGGATTACATTGATGGATTTTCATATATTAAACCATCCTTCAATCCCTCAATCAAGTAGGATGAAGCCTACTTGATCATGATAGAAGACCATTTTGATGTGTCCTTGGATTCGGTTTACAAGAATTTTATTGAGTATTTTTTGTGTCATTATTCATAAGGGAAATTGGTTTGAATATCTCTATCCTTGTTGGGTCTTTGGGAGGTTTAGGTATAAGAGTAACTGTGGCTTCATAGAAGGAATTTGTTAGGGTTTCCTCTGTTGCTGTTTTGTAGAGTAGTTTGGACAGTATTGGTATGAGGTCTCCTATGAAGGTCTGATAAAATTCTGCACTAAACTCATCAGGTCCTGGATTCTTTTTGGTTGGGAGACATTTAATAATTGCTTCTATTTCTTTAGGAGTTATGGGGTAGTTTAGATGGTTTGTTTGTTCCTAATTTAACTTTGGTACCTGATATCTGTCTAGAAATTTGTCCATTTCCTCCAGATTTTCCAGTTTTGTTAAATATAGGCTTTTATAATAGGCTCTGATGAGTTTTTTTAAGTTTTTTTCTGATTCTGTTGTTATGTCTCCCTTTTCATTTCTGATTTTGTTAATTTGGATACACTCTTTGTGATCTCTGTTTAGTCTGGCTAAGGCTTTATCTATCTTGTTGATTTTCTCAATGAACCAGTTCCTGGCTTTCTTGATTCTTTGTATAGTCCTTTTCATTTCTACTTGGTTGATTCAACCCTGAGTTTGATTATTTCCTTCCTTCTACTCCTCTTGTGTTTATTTATTCCTTTTTGTTTAGAGCTTTTAGGTGTGCTGTCAGTCTGATGACATATGCTCTCTCCTGTTTCTTTTTCCAGGCTCTGAGAGGTATGAGTTTTCCTCTTTTTACTGCTTTCACTGTTTTCCATAAGTTTGGGAATATTCTATCTTCATTTTCATTAAGTTCTCAGAAGTCTTTAATTTCTTTCTTTATTTCCTCCTTGACCAAGTTGCCATTGAGGATATTATTGTTAAACCTCCATTTATACGTGGGCTTCCTGTCATTATTGTTTTTATTGAAGACAAATCTTAGTGCATGATGATCTGGTAGGATGCATGGGAGTATTTATATCTTCCTGTATCTGTTGAGGCCTGTTTTGTGACCGATTATATGGTCAATTTTGGAGAAGGTTCCATGAGGTGCTGAAAAGAAGGCATATCCTTTTGATTTAGGATAGGATGTTCTATAAATATCTGTTAAATCCATTTGGTTAATAACTTCTGTTAGTTTCTCTACATCTCTGTTTAATTTGTATTTCCATGATCTGTCCATTGATCAAAGTTGAAATCTCCTACTATTATCATGTGAGGTGCAATGTGTACTTGAACTTTAGTAAGGTTTCTTTTATTTATGTAGGTGCCCTTTCATTTGGAGCATAGATATTTAGGATTGAGAGTTCATCTTGGTGAATTTTTCCTTTTATTAATATGAAGTGTCCTTCCTTATCTTTTTTAATGACTTTTGGTTGAAAGTCAATTTTATTTGATATTAGAAAGGCAACTCCAGCTTGTTTCTTCAGGCCATTTGCTTAGAAATTTGTTTTCCTGCCATATACTCTGAACTAGTGTCTGTCTTTGTCTCTGAGGTATGTTTCTGTATGTAGCAAATTCTGGGTCCACTTTAAGAATCCGGTCTGTTAGTCTCCGTTTTTTTACAGGGTATTGAGTCGGTTGATGTTGAGTGATATTAAGGAATAGTGATTGTCGCATACTATTATTTTTGTTGTTAGAGGTGGAATTATGTTTGTTTGTCTCTCTTTTGGTTTCATTGCAAGGAAATTATATTCTTGCTTTCTATATGGTGTAGTTTCTCTCCTTGTGTTGGAGTTTTCCATCTATTATCCTTTGTAGGCCTGGATTTGTAGAAAGACATTGTGTAATTTGGTGTTCTCATGGAATATCTTGGTTTCTCCATGTTTGTTAATTGAGAGTTTTGCTGGATATAGTAACTTGGGCTGGCATTTGTGTTATCTTAGGGTCTGTATGACATCTGTCCGAGATCTTGTAGCTTTCCTAGTCTCTGGTGTGAAGTCTGGTGTAATTCTTATAGGTCTTCATTTATATGTCACTTGACTATTTTCTCTTACTGCTTTTAATATTCTTTATTTGTTTTGTGCACTTGGTGTTTTAATTAATATGTGATGGGAGGAATTTCTCTTCTGGTCCAATCTATTTGGTGTTCTGTAGTCGTCTTGTATGTTTATGGACATATCTTTAGGTTAGGGAAGTTTTCTTCTATAATTTTGTTGAATATATTTACTGGCCCTTTAATTTTGGAGTCTTCATTTTTTTTGTATACCTATTATCCTTTGGTTTGACCTTCTCTTTGTGTCCTGGATTCCCTGTGTGTTTTGGGCTAGGAGCTTTTTGTGTTTTGCATCATCCTTAACAATTGTGTTGATGTTTTCTATGGTATCATCTGCCCCTGAGATTCTCTCCTCTAGCTATTGTATTCTGTTATTGATGCTTGTATCTACAGCTCCTTGTCTCTTCCTTAGGTTTGTTATTTCCAGGATTGTCTACCTTTGTGCTTTCATTATTGTTTCTATTTTCATATTCAATTCATTCACCTGCTTGCCTGTGTTTTTCTGTAATTCTTTCAGGAATTTTTTTGTTTTCTCTCTAAGGGCATCTACTTGTCTACTTGTGTTTTCCTGCATTTCTTTAAGGGAATTCATTATGTCTTTCTCAATGTCCTCCATCATTATCAAAAATGTGATTTTAAATCTAAATCTATGTGATTCCTTCTTGGGTCTGGCCTGTGGGCAGAGTGTAGTCTTTTCTTAGTTTTTAGGAGTATCCATATTTCTGAGGCTATCTCTTCCACAGGATTTGGGTGCATGGATCTGTTTTGCATAGAACAGAACCATGGGTACCTGTGGCTGTGTGTTCCTATATCCTTTTGTCCAGAGGCACTGTGCAGCTTCCCCTTGGACCAGGGATGTGGTCAGAGGTGTGCAGAGGTGGCAGTCTGTTTTATGGTCTCAGGATGTATGCACTCCTGGGTGCTCAGCTCTCTTTCCCCACAAGATTTGGGTCAAAAGTTTTCATAGATTCAAATTTTAGGCTGTGCTATTAAAATATTCCATCTGCAAATGCCCATTTGTCAAAACTAAGGGGTAATCTCTATTCTGAAATACCACAATAACCTCTGCAGAGTTTCTAATTGCAAGAAACTAATAATTTAATTTATAACATGTGGTGTTCTCCTTTCATCCTGTACATGAATGAACCATTCGTTTCTGCCTATCAAAGCAGAAAACATTTCTGGATTTGCAGACCTAGCATAATTCTGTGCTGTAGCTCTTGTTTCTATGTGATGAATCTGCACAACTCACCAGAAAATAACCAGGAATATGGATCCAGACATAGGATCTGGCATTGGAACACTCCTGAAGTTATGAGGGATATTTTCTGTCCTTGCCTTTTGAGGAATTTCATGATCATGATTTAATCTTCTGTGCATATATTGTCACAGGTCTCTATGCTGCTTAATAAAAGACATGAGAAGTCCTCACAAAAGGCTTGGAAATATGATATGACCAGAGAGGTAATTCACCTGGATGTTATCTATATTTTTACTGAAGAACAGGTGATTTTAGCACCCTTCATGGATGTTGAAGAATAAGGAACTAACTTTTGTGGACCACATACTTCTGAGTGCACTACACTGAATGGTATGATGTCTAACCTGCCTCAACTCATTATTAAGTCTAAGGCCCTGTACTCTCAGCAAGAAAATGAGCCACAAGTTGATTTTCTTCCAACATTGTATGAATACTAACCACAAATTGATAGTATTAGAAATGAGAATGTCTGTATACAGAGTTTTCTCATAATGTTTTCATATGGACTTCAGAAATTGTTATATTTGACAAGTATAGAAGGCCTAACACCAGTCCAGAGCTCCTATAAGGGATCAAAAATTCCTTGGGTTTGCACAAAGTAATTGTGTTATAGAATGCCATCAACTTTTTCACAATTGCATAGCACCTGAATGTGTCATTTTTCCTAAAATTTCTGAACCAGGTGTTGGCCCTTAGGAAGCAATGATGGTTCCATGCAGTCCCGGGTGTCCTATTTACACAATGAAGAGAATCATGTTGTCAGTGGCCTCCAGTTTGCTGACCTCTCTCACTTTTTGTGTGCAGTGGACATGGAGAACTTCCTCAGGCTTCTGGTATCAACTTCTTTGGGCCTCCAGCATGCAGTTAAGGTTTTTAAACCATGTCAGAACTCCTTGGGTTAATTGACTATTTCCTTTGAGTTGAATGACAGACATACTACCAGTGTCTGTTTTGCTATTAGTTCCACTGGACTTGCCTTTTTGTGGTATTTCGCTGGAGCAAACAAATTACTATTCAAATTCGAGTCCTGAAAATGGCTTTCATACTCCACAAATCTGTATATTGGTGTTTCTTTGATTCATTAAAATAGACAGTACTAACCGTCTTTCATAATATATTTGTGACTTAAATGATTATGAACTAATAACCATTTTATTTTGACAACAATCCATGAAAAGCAATTTAGGGAAGGATTGTTTTGTCTCACAGTTCCAGGGAACAATCTCTGACTTCAGAGTGGTAGGAGGAACTTTGGAGCATTTGATAACTTTATTTAGAGCCAGGAAAGAAATGAATGAATGGAAATGATTAACTGGGGTTTTCTTTTTATCAAACCTAGACCCATATAGGTGCCTACATTTAGGGTAAGTTTTCCCACATTAACTTGACATGTCTAGATTATCCCCCTCCACTTCCTATTTTCAGTGATTCTACATTCTGTTAAGCCAAAATAAACAAATTACTAACCATACATAGCCAATGTAAAGTTTTTAGAATAACATTTATATAATAATACTAGCAATATGCCACCCCTGTTTAATTTCCTCCACATTTTATTATTATTGACTAAATTTCAGTTAAACACAGTTCGGGAGTCATGTCATGTTTATAAATAAATATCTATCCATCTTGTACCAGGCTAAATTTAAAGCAATATATGATGTTTTGTGAGTTCATAAATGATTATCTATATAGCAAATGCTAAATGAATAAATCTTGTTGGATTATTTGAAGTTTGTAACTCTCATTTTCAAAATATTCATTATTTTGAACTGTGTGTGTTTTTATGAATATGTGCATATGAGTACATGTACACTGCAGGCCAGAAGTATCTTGTCTGCCCTGAAGCTGGAATTACAGTTGGTGTAAGCTCACCATTGTGGATGCTGAGACATGAACTTAGCCCTCATCTCATAAGAGCAGTATGTTTTTGAATATTTGATCTCTTGCAGACCCATGAGTTTGGTAGCTCTTAAATACTGGGTGTAGTTACAGGTTTATTAACTATATAATTAATCCTTGAGGATGAAACTCATAGCAGTTATGGGAATGTTTAACTAGTCTATGTTATCACAAATTAACTTTGGTAAGTGGTGTCTGTCTAGAAAATTATCCATTTCATAAAGATTTTTCAATTTTGTAGAATACAAGCTTTTTTTTTTTATTAACTTGAGTATTTCTTATATACATTTCGAGTGTTATTCCCTTTCCCGGTATCCGGGCAAACATCCCCCTCCCCCCTCCCTTTTCTTATGGGTGTTCCCCTCCCAACCCTCCCCCCATTTCTGCCCTCCCCCCACCAGTCTAGTTCACTGGGGGTTCAGTCTTAGCAGGACCCAGGGCTTCCCCTTCCACTGGTGCTCTTACTAGGATATTCATTGCTACCTATGAGGTCAGAGTCCAGGGTCAGTCCATGTATAGTCTTTAGGTAGTGGCTTAGTCCCTGAAGCTCTGGTTGCTTGGCATTGTTGTACATATGGGGTCTCGAGCACCTTCAAGCTCTTCCAGTTCTTTCTCTGATTCCTTCAACGGGGGTCCTATTCTCAGTTCAGTGGTTTGCTGCTGGCATTCGCCTCTGTATTTGCTGTATTCTGGCTGTGTCTCTCAGGAGCGATCTACATCCGGCTCCTGTCGGTCTGCACTTCTTTGCTTCATCCATCTTGTCTAATTGGGTGGCTGTATATGTATGGGCCACATGTGGGGCAGGCTCTGAATGGGTGTTCCTTCAGTCTCTGTTTTAATCTTTGCCTCTCTATTCCCTGCCAAGGGTATTCTTGTTCCCTTTTAAAGAAGGAGTGAAGCATTCACATTTTGATCATCCGTCTTGAGTTTCATTTGTTCTAGGCATCAAGGGTAATTCAAGCATTTGGGCTAATAGCCACTTGTCAATGAGTGCATACAATGTATGTCTTTCTGTGATTGGGTTAGCTCACTCAGGATGATATTTTCCAGTTCCAACCATTTGCCTACGAATTTCATAAACTCGTTGTTTTTGATAGCTGAGTAATATTCCATTTTGTAGATGTACCACATTTTCTGTATCCATTCCTCTGTTGAAGGGCATCTGGGTTCTTTCCAGCTTCTGGCTATTATAAATAAAGCTGCTATGAACATAGTGGAGCACGTGTCTTTTTTATATGTTGGGGCATCTTTTGGGTATATGCCCAAAAGAGGTATAGCTGGATCCTCAGGCAGTTCAATGTCCAATTTTCTGAGGAACCTCCAGACTGATTTCCAGAATGGTTGTACCAGTATGCAATCCCACCAACAATGGAGGAGTGTTCCTCTTTCTCCGCATCCTCGCCAGCATCTGCTGTCACCTGAGTTTTTGATCTTAGCCATTCTCACTGGTGTGAGGTGAAATCTCAGGGTTGTTTTGATTTGCATTTCCCTTATGACTAAAGATGTTGAACATTTCTTTAGGTGTTTCTCAGCCATTCGGCATTCCTCAGCTGTGAATTCTTTGTTTAGCTCTGAACCCCAGTTTTTAATAGGGTTATTTGTTTCCCTGTGGTCTAACTTCTTGAGTTCTTTGTATATTTTGGATATAAGGACTCTATCTGTTGTAGGATTGCTAAAGATCTTTTCCCAATCTGTTGGTTGCCGTTTTGTCCTAACCACAGTGTCCTTTGCCTTACAGAAGCTTTGAAGTTTTATGAGATCCCATTTGTCGATTCTTGATCTTAGAGCGTAAGCCATTGGTGTTTTGTTTAGGAAATTTAGAATACAAGCTTTTGAAGTAAGACCAAATGAATTTCTTCAGTTTCTGTTGTTTTGTCTTCTTTTTAATTTCTGATTTTGGTAATTTGGATACTGTCTCTGTCTTTCAGTCAGTTTGGTTTGACTAATGATATATCTGTCTTGTTGATTTTCTCAAAGAACCAGTTCATGGTTTTGTTAATTCTTTGTATTGATTTCTTTGTTTCTAACTGATTGATTTCAGCCATGATTTTGATTGTTTTCTGCGTTATAATCCTCCTTGGTTTTCTTGCTTCTTTCCATTCTAGAGCTTTCAGCTGTACTTTTAAACTGCTGATGTGAAAAATTTTCTGATTTCTTTTTGAAGGCACTTAGTCCTTTGAATGTCCTTGTAGTGCTGCTTTTATTGTTTCTCATATGTTTGAGTATGCTATGCCTTCATTTTCATTAAGTACTAGAAAGTCTTTAATTACTTTATTTCTTGTCTGACTCTAAGCTCATTGATTAGAGAGCTGTTCAAGTTCTATGAATGTGTAGATTTCCAGTGTTCCTGTAGTTGTTGAGGTACAAATAAGTCCCTGGAAGTCTGATAGGATACAATGTGTTATTTCAGTTTTCTTGTATCCTCTGAGGCTTGCCTTTTGGTCAATATATGTTCAATTTTTGAGAAAGAACCATGAGATGCTGAAAGACAAAATCTTTTGTGTTTTTGGGGAAATAATCTATAGATATGTGTTAGGTCCATTTGATTCACCATGCCTTTTAGTTTCATTATTTCTCTGTTTATTTTTTTCTTTATGTCCTGTCAATTCATGATAAGGGTGTTTTGAAGTCTACCGCCATTTATGAGTAAGTTTCAGTGTGTGATTTAAGCTTTAGCAGTCTTTATTTTACAAAGATGTAGGTGCACTTGTCTTAGTGCACAGATGTTCAGGTTTGAGATATCATATTGGTAGACATTTCTGTTCATGAGTATGACGTATACTTCCATGTCTCTTTATGAATTTTTTTGAATGACTGTTTTATTAGATATAAGAATGGATACCCACCTTTTTTCTTGTGTCATGTTTTTGCTTCAAAAATATTTTTCCATTCCTTTACTCAGCTGTAATGTTTATCTGTATTATTGAGGTGTGTTTCATGTATTCAGCACAATCATGGATCCTGTTCTTGCATCTGTTATGTCAATCCATGTAGTTTTAATTAGAGAATTGTGTCCGCTTTGACCTATTTTTGTTGCTATTTAATTTATTTTAATGTATTAGATCCCCCCTCTGTGTGTGTGTGTGTGTGCGTGCACACACACACACACACACACACACACACACACACACACACACACACACTCACACCCTAAACTTAACCCGAATCCTAATCCTAACCCTAACCCTAAACCTTGTACATGAACACAAATTCTCTCTCTCTCTCTCTCTCTCTCTCTCTCTCTCTCTCTCTCTCTCTCTCTCTTTCTCCTCTCTTTCTCCTGCATGTGCTTTCCTTGTTTTCTGGATTGGAATTATTTGTTTCTTGTGTTTTCTTGGATGTAGTTTTCCTTCTTGGGCTGCAACTTTCCTGTTAGTTTTTTCTAACTGTTAAGCTGAATTTGTAGATAGATATTGTTTGGAATTGGATTTGTCTTGAAATATCTTGTTTTTTCCATCTAGGTTGATTGAGAGTTTTGCTGAGTATAGGTTGCCACATGTGCTTTTATAGAGATTACACCATATATGTCCAGGCCTTTCTAGCTTTTAGAATGTCTCTTGTTAAATCAGGTATGATTCTGATAATCTGCTTTGTCTCTTACCTAGCCTTTTCCACTTGCTGCTTTTATTATTCTTTTGTTGTTCTGTAAATTTTGAGTTTTGATTATTATGTAGTGGGAGAATCTTCTTTTCTTGTTGAGTGTAATTGGTGGTCTATAAGCTTCTTATATGTTTATAGGCACCCCTTTCTCTAGATTGGAATAGTTTTCTTCTATGATTTTGTTAATGTTGTCTGGGCCTTGTAGCTAACTCTCTTTATCTTCCTCTGCCCCTATTATTCTTAGGTTAGGTATTTTCTTGGTATTCCCAGATTTCCTGGATGTTTTGTGTCAGAAATACTTTTAGATTTAAATTATTCTTCAATCTATGTTTAAATTACTTCTCATTTGTCTTCTTTTCTTTTTCATCTTTATTAACTTGAGTATTTCTTATTTACATTTCGATCGTTATTCCCCTTCCTGTTTTCCAGGCCAACATCCCCCTAACCCCTCCACCTCCCCTTCTCTATGGGAGTTCCCCTACCTATCCACCCACCATTACTGCCCTCCCCCCAACAATCACGTTCACTGGGGGTTCAGTCATGGCAGGACCAAGGGCTTCACCTTCCACTGGTCCTCTTATTGGGCTACTCATTGCTACATATGCAGCTGGAGTCCACTGTCATTCCATGTATAGTCTTTGGGTAGTGGCTTAGTCCCTGGAAGCTCTGGTTGGTAGGCATTGTTGTTCATATGGGGTCACAAGCCCCTTCAAGCTCTTTCAGTCCTTTCTAAGATTCCTTCAACAAGGGTCTTGTTCTCAGTTCAGTGGTTTAATAATGGCATTCGCCTATGTATTTGCTGTATTCTGGCTGTGTCTCTCAGGAAAAATCTACATCTGGATCCTGTCAGCCTACACTTCTTTGCTTCATCCTCTTATCTAGTTTGGTGGCTGTACTTGTATGGGCCATATGTGGGGCAGGCTCTAAATGGGTGTTCCTTCTGCCTCTGTTCTAAACTTTGCCTCCCTATTACCTCCCAAGGGTATTTTTGTTCCCCTTTTAAAGAAGGAGTGAAGCATTCGCATTTTGGTCATCCTTCTTGAGGTTCATGTGTTCCGTGCATCTAGGGCAATTCAAGCATTTGGGCTAATGTCCACTTATCAATGAGTGCATACCATGTATATTTTTCTGTGATTGGGTTACCTCACGCAGGATGATATTTTCCAGTTCCATCCATTTGCTTATGAATTTCATAAAGTTATTGTTTTTGGTATCTGAGTAATATTCCATTGTGTAGATGTACATTTTCTGTATCCATTCCTCTGTTGCAGAGTATCTGTGTTCTTTTCAGCTTCTGGCTATTAAAAATAAAGCTGTTATGAACATTGTGGAGCATGTGTCTTTGTTATATGTTGGGGCATCTTTTGGGTATATGCCCAAGAGAGGTATAGCTGGGTCCTCAGGTAGTTCAATGTCCAATTTTCTGAGGAACCTCCAGACAGATTTCCAGAATGGTTGTGCCAGTCTGCAATCCCACCAACAATGGAGGAGTGTTCCTCTTTCTCCGCATCCTCGCCAGCACTTGCTGTCACCTGAGTTTTTGATCTTAGCCATTCTCACTGGTGTGAGGTGAAATGTCAGTGTTGTTTTGATTTGCATTTCCCGTATGACTAAAGATGTTGAACATTTCTTTAGGTGTTTCTCAGCCATTCAGCATTCCTCAGCTGTGAATTCTTTGTTTAGCTGTGAACCCCATATTTTAATAGGGTTATTTGTCGCTCTGCGGTCTAACTTCTTGAGTTCTTTGTGTACTTTGTATATAACCCCTCTATCAGTTATAGGATTGGTAAAGATCTTTTCCCAATCTGTTGGTTGTCGTTTTGTCCTAACAACAGTGTCCTTTGCCTTACAGAAGCTTTGGAGTTTTATGAGATCCCATTTGTTGATTCTTGATCTTAGAGCATAAGCCATTGGTGTTTTCTTCAGGACATTTTCTCCAGTGCCCATGTGTTCGAGATGCTTACCTTCTCTTTCTTCTATTAGCTTGAATGTATCTGGTTTGATGTGAGGTCTTTGATCTACTTGGACTGAAGCTTTGTACAGGGTGATAAGCATGGACTGATCTGCATTCTTCTACATACTGACCTCCAGTTGAACCAGCACCATTTGCTGAAAATGTTATCTTTTTTCCATTGGATGGTTTTGGCTCCTTTGTCAAAAACAAGTGACCATAGGTGTGTTGGTTCATTTCTGTGTCTTCACTTCTATTCCACTGGTCTATCTGCCTGTCTATGTACCAGTACCTTACAATTTTTATCACTATTGCTCTGTAATACGGCTTGAGTTCAGGGTTAGTGATTCCCCTGGAAGTCCTTTTATTGTTGAGGATAGTTTTAGCTATCCTAGCTATTTGATATTACAGATGAATTTGCCAATTGTTCTAACTCTCTGAAGAATTGGATTGATATTTTTTTCTTTTATTTATTTATTTATTTTTTATTAACTTGAATATTTCTTATTTACATTTCGAATGTTATTCCCTTTCCCGGTTTCCGGGCAAACATCCCCCTAATTCCTTCCCCTCCCCTTCTTTATGGGTGTTCCCTTCCCCATCCTCCTGGATTGGTATTTTGATGGGGATTGCATTGAATCACTAGATCACTTTTGGTCAAGTGGCCATTTTTTACTATATTAATCCTGCCAATCTGTGAGCATATCAGATCTTTCCTCTTCCTGAGATCTTCTTCAACTTCTTTCTTCACAGGCTTTAAGTTCTTATCATACAGATCTTTCACTTGCTTGGTTAAATTCACACCGAGGTGTTTTATATTATTTGGGACTATTACAAATGGTGTCGTTTCCCTAATTTCTTTCTCGGCTTGTTTCTCTTTTGTATAGAGAAAGGCTACTGATTTATTTGAGTTAATTTTATACCCATCCACTTTGTTGAAGTTGTCTATCAGCTTTAGTAGTTCTCTGGTGGAACTTTTGGGATCACTTAAATATACTATCATATCATCTGCAAATAGTGATATTTTGACTACTGCTTCTCCAATCTGCATCTCTTTTATCTCTTTTTGTTGTCAGATTGCTCTGGCTAGAATTTCAAGAACTATATTGAATAGGTAGGGAGAGATTGCGCAGCCTTGTCTAGTCCCTGATTTTAGTGGGATTGCTTCAAGTTTCTCTCTATTTATTTTAATGTTAGCTACTGGTTTTCTGTATAAGGCTTTTACTATGTTTAGGTATGGGCCTTGAATTTCTATTCTTTCCAGGACTTTTATCATGAAGGTGTGTTGAATTTTGTCAAATGCTTTCTCAGCATCTAATGAAATGAACATGTAGTTTTTATCTTTCAGTTTGTTTATATAATGGATTACGTTGATGGTTTTCTGTATATGAAATCATCCCTGCATGGCTGGGATGAAGCCTACTTGATCATGGGGGATGATTGTTGTGATGTGCTCTTGGTTTCGGTTTGCCAGAATTTTATTGAGTATTTTTGTGTCGACATTCATAAGGGAAATTGGTGTAAAGTTTTCTTTCTTTGTTGGGTCTTTGTGTGGTTTAGGTATAAGAGTAATTGTGGCTTCAGAGAAGGAATTTGGTAGCCCTCCATCTGTTTCAATTCTGTGGAATATTTTGGATAGTATTGGTATGAGGTCTTCTATGAAGGTCTTATAGAATTCTGCACTGAACCTATCTGGACCTGGGCTATTTTTGATTGGGAGATCTTTAATGACTGCTTCTATTTCTTTAGGAGTTA
This sequence comes from Rattus norvegicus, assembly GCF_021556685.1. NCBI lineage: Eukaryota > Metazoa > Chordata > Mammalia > Rodentia > Muridae > Rattus > Rattus norvegicus. The sequence goes on from NC_141535.1 coordinate 178,330,697, forward strand.
TGGGGTTGATTAAATGACTTATCTGTTCCTGATTTAACTTTTGTACCTGGCATCTGTGTAGGAAATTGTTCATTTCTTGCAGATTTTCCAGTTTTGTTGAATATGGGCTTTTGTTGTAGGATCTGTTGATTTTTGAATTTCCTCTGATTTTGTTGTTATGTCTCCCTTTTCATTTTTGAATTTGTTAGTGTGGACACACTCTCTGTGTCCTCTCATTAGTTTGGCTAAGGGTTTATCTATCTTGTTGATTTTCTCAAAGAGCCAAATTTTGGTTCTGTTGATTCTTTCTTTTGTCCCTTTTGTTTCTACTTGGTTGATTTTTGCTCTGAGTTTGATTATTTCCTGCCTTCTACTCCTCCTGGGTGTATTTGCTTCTTTTTGTTCTAGAGCTTTTAGTTGTGGTTTCAAGCTGCTGATATATGCTCTCTCCTGTTTCTGTCTGTGGGCACTCAGAGCTTTGAGTTTTCCTCCCACCACAGCTTTCATTGTGTCCTGTAAATAGGGTATGTTGTACCTTCATTTTCATTAAATTCTAAGAAGTCTTTAATTTCTTTCTTGATTTCTTCCTTGACCAGGCTATCATTGAGTAGAGCACTGTTCATCTTCCATGAATATGTGTGTGTTCTTCCCTTATTATTTTTGAAGATCAGCTTTAGCCCGTGGTGGTCTGAGAGGATGCATGGGATTATTTCCATCTTTCTGTATCTACTGAGGCCTGTTTTATGACCAATTATATGGTCACTTTTGGAGAAATTACCATGAGGTTGTAAGAAAAAGGTATATCCTTTCATTTTAGGATAGAATGTTCTGTAAATATCTGTTAAGTCCAATTCATTCATGACTTCACTTAGTCCATCTATGTCTCTGTTTAATTTCTGTTTCCATGACCTGTCCATTGATGAGAGTGGAGTGTTGAAATCTCCTACTATTATTGTGTGAGGTGCAATGTGTGTTTTGAGCTTTAGTAAGGTTTTTTTTTTATTAACTTGAATATTTCTTATATACATTTCGAGTGTTATTCCCTTTCCCGGTTTCCGGGCAAAAATCCCCCTCCACCCTCCCTCCACCCCTTCCTTATGGATATTCCCCTCCCAACCCTTCCCCCATTGCCGCCCTCCCCACAACAGTCTAGTTCACTGGGGGTTCAGTCTTAGCAGGACCCAGAGCTTCCCATTAAACTGGTGCTCTTACTAGGATGTTCATTGCTACCTATGTGGTCAGAGTCCAGGGTCAGTCCATGTATAGTCTTTAGGTAGTGGCTTAGTCCCTGAAGCTCTGGTTGCTTGGCATTGTTGTACATATGGGGTCTCGAGCACCTTCAAGCTCTTCCAGTTCTTTCTCTGATTCCTTCAACGGGGGTCCTATTCTCAGTTCAGTGGTTTGCTGCTGGCATTCGCCTCTGTATTTGCTGTATTCTGGCTGTGTCTCTCAGGAGCGATCTACATCCGGCTCCTGTCGGTCTGCACTTCTTTGCTTCATCCATCTTGTCTAATTGGGTGGCTGTATATGTATGGGCCACATGTGGTGCAGGCTCTGAATGGGTGTTCCTTCAGTCTCTGTTTTAATCTTTGCCTCTCCCTTCCCTGCCAAGGGTATTCTTGATCCCCTTTTAAAGAAGGCGTGAAACATTCACATTTTGATCATCCTTCTTGAGTTTCATTTGTTCTAGGCATCTACGGTAATTCAAGCATTTGGGCTAATAGCCACTTATCAATGAATGCATACCATGTATGTCTTTCTGTGATTGGGTTACCTCACTCAGGATGATATTTTCCAGTTCCAACCATTTGCCTACGAATTTCATAAAGCCGTTGTTTTTGATAGCTGAGTAATATTCCATTGTGTAGATGTACCACATTTTCTGTATCCATTCCTCTGTTGAAGGGCATCTGGGTTCTTTCCAGCTTCTGGCTATTATAAATAAGGCTGCAATGAACATAGTGGAGCACGTGTCTTTTTTATATGTTGGGGCATCTTTTGGGTATATGCCCAAAAGAGGTATAGCTGGATCCTCAGGCAGTTCAATGTCCAATTTTCTGAGGAACCTCCAGACTGATTTCCAGAATGGTTGTACCAGTATGCAATCCCACCAACAATGGAGGAGTGTTCCTCTTTCTCCGCATCCTCGCCAGCATGTGCTGTCACCTGAGTTTTTGATCTTAGCCATTCTCCCTGGTGTGAAGTGAAATCTCAGGGTTGTTTTGATTTGCATTTCCCTTATGACTAAAGATGTTGAACATTTCTTTAGGTGTTTCTCAGCCATTTGGCATTCCTCAGCTGCGAATTGTTTGTTTAGCTCTGAACCCCATTTTTTAATAGGGTTTTTTGTCTCCCTGCGGTCTAACTTCTTGAGTTCTTTGTATATTTTGGATATAAGGCCTCTATCTGTTGTAGGATTGGTAAAGATCTTTTCCCAATCTGTTGGTTGCCGTTTTGTCCTAACCAAAGTGTCCTTTGCCTTACAGAAGCTTTGCAGTTTTATGAGATCCCATTTGTTGATTCTTGATCTTAGAGCATAAGCCATTGGTGTTTTGTTCAGGAAATTTTTTCCAGTGCCCATGTGTTCCAGATGCTTCACTAGTTTTTCTTCTGTTAGTTTGAGTGTGTCTGGTTTGATGTGGAGGTCCTTGATCCACTTGGACTTAAGCTTTGTACAGGGTGATAAGCATGGATCGATCTGCATTCTTCTACATATTGCCCTCCAGTTGAACCAGCACCATTTGCTGAAAATGCTATCTTTTTTCCATTGGATGGTTTTGGCTCCTTTGTCAAAAATCAAGTGACCATAGGTGTGTGGGTTCATTTCTGGGTCTTCAATTCTATTCCATTGGTCTATCTGTCTGTCTCTGTACCAATACCATGCAGTTTTTATCACTATTGCTCTGTAATACTGCTTGAGTTCAGGGATAGTGATTCCCCCTGAAGTCCTTTTATTGTTGAGGATAGTTTTAGCTATCCTGGGTTTTTTGTTATTCCAGATGAATTTGCAAATTGTTCTGTCTAACTCTTTGAAGAATTGGATTGGTATTTTGATGGGGATTGCATTGAATTTGTAGATCGCTTTTGGTAAAATGGCCATTTTTACTATATTGATCCTGCCAATCCATGAGCATGGGAGATCTTTCCATCTTCTGAGGTCTTCTTCAATTTCTTTCATCAGAGTCTTGAAGTTCTTATTGTACAGATTTTTTACTTGCTTGGTTAAAGTCACACCGAGGTACTTTATATTATTTGGGTCTATTATGAAGGGTGTCGTTTCCCTAATTTCTTTCTCGGCTTGTTTCTCTTTTGTGTAGAGGAAGGCTACTGATTTATTTGAGTTAATTTTATACCCAGCCACTTTGCTGAAGTAGTTTATCAGATTTAGTAGTTCTCTGGTGGTACTTTTGGGATCACTTAAATATACTATCATATGATCTGCAAATAGTGATATTTTGACTTCTTCTTTTCTGATCTGTATCCCCTTGACCTCCTTTTGTTGTCTGATTGCTCTGGCTAGAACTTCAAGAACTATATTGAATAAGTAGGGAGAGAGTGGGCAGCCTTGTCTAGTCCCTGATTTTAGTGGCATTTCTTCAAGTTTCTCTCCATTTAGTTTAATGTTAGCAACTGGTTTGCTGTATATGGCTTTTACTATGTTTAGGTATGGGCCTTGAATTCCTATTCTTTCCGGGACTTTTATCATGAAGGGGTGTTGAATTTTGTGAAATGCTTTCTCAGCATCTAGTGAAATGATCATGTGGTTTTGTTCTTTCAGTTTGTTTATATAATGGATCACGTTAATGGTTTTCCGTATGTTAAACCATCCCTGCATGCCTGGGATGAAGCCTACTTGATCATGGTGGATGATTGTTTTGATGTGCTCTTGGATTCGGTTTGCCAGAATTTTATTGAGTATTTTTGCGTCGATATTCATAAGGGAAATTGGTCTGAAGTTCTCTTTCTTTGTTGGGTCTTTGTGTGGTTTAGGTATAAGAGTAAATGTGGCTTCATAGAAGGAATTCGGTAGTGCTCCATGTGTTTCAATTTTGTGGAATAGTTTGGATAATATTGGTATGAGGTCTTCTATGAAGGTCTGACAGAATTCTGCACTAAACCTGTCTGGACCTGGGCTCTTTTTGGTTGGGAGATCTTTAATGACTGCTTCTATCCTTAGGAGTTATGGGGTTGTTTAACTGGTTTATCTGTTCCTGATTTAACTTCGGTACCTGGTATCTCTCTAGGAAATTGTCCATTTCCTGAAGATTTTCAAGTTTTGTTGAATATAGGCTTTTATAGTAAGATCTGATGATTTTTTGAATTTCCTCTGAATCTGTAGTTATGTCTCCCTTTTCATTTCTGATTTTGTTAATTTGGACACACTCTCTGTGTCCTCTCGTTAGTCTGGCTAAGGGTTTTTCTATCCTGTTGATTTTCTCAAAGAACCAACTTTTGGTTCTGTTGATTCTTTCTCTGGTCCTTTTTGTTTCTTCTTGGTTGATTTCAGCTCTGAGTTTGATTATTTCCTGCCTTCTACTCCTCCTGGGTGTATTTGCTTCTTTTTGTTCTAGAGCTTTTAGGTGTGCTGTCAAGCTGCTGACATATGCTCTTTCCTGTTTCTTTCTGCAGGCACTCAGCGCTATGTATTTTCCTCTTAGCACAGCTTTCATTGTGTCCCATAAGTTTGGGTATGTTGTACCTTCATTTTCATTAAATTCTAAAAAGTCTTTAATTTCTTTCTTTATTTCTTCCTTGACCAGGTTATCATTGAGTAGAACATTGTTCAATTTCCACGTATATGTGTGCATTCTTCCCTTATTGTTATTGAAGACCAGTTTTAGGCTGTGGTGGTCCGATAGCACGCATGGGATTATTTCTATCTTTCTGTACCTGTTGACACCCGTTTCTTGACCAATTATATGGTCAATTTTGGAGAAAGTACCATGAGGAGCTGAGAAGAAGGTATATCCTTTTGCTTTAGGATAGAATGTTCTATAAATATCCGTTAAGTCCATTTGGCTCATGACTTCTCTTAGTCTGTCTACGTCTCTGTTTAATTTCTGTTTCCATGATCTGTCCATTGATGAGAGTGGGGTGTTGAAATCTCCCACTATTATTGTATGAGGTGCAATGTGTGTTTTGAGGTTTAGTAAGGTTTCTTTTACGTATGTAGGTGCCCTTGTATTTGGGGCATAGATATTTAGGATTGAGAGTTCATCTTGGTGGATTTTTCCTTTGATGAATATGAAGTGTCCTTCCTTATCTTTTTTGATGACTTTTAGTTGAAAATTGATTTTATCTGATATTAGAATGGCAACTCTAGCTTGCTTCTTCCGACCATTTGCTTGGAAAGTTGTTTTCCAGCCTTTCACTCTGAGGTAGTGTCTGTCTTTGTCTCTGAGGTGTGTTTCCTGTAGGCAGCAGAATGCAGGGTCCTTGTTGCGTATCCAGTTTGTTAATCTATGTCTCTTTATTGGGGAGTTGAGGCCATTGATGTTGAGTGATATTAAGGAATAGTGATTATTGCTTCCTGTTATATTCATATTTGGATGTGAGGTTATGTTTGTGTGCTTTTCTTCTCTTTGTTTTGTTGCCAAGACGATTAGTTTCTTGCTCCTTCTAGGGTATAGCTTGCCTCCTTATGTTGGGCTTTACCATTTATTATCCTTTGTAGTGCTGGATTTGTAGAGAGATATTGTGTAAATTTGGTTTTGTCATGGAATATCTTGGTTTCTCCATCTATGTTAATTGAGAGTTTTGCACGATACAGTAACCTGGGCTGGCATTTGTGTTCTCTTAGGGTCTGTATGACATCAGTCCAGGATCTTCTGGCCTTCATAGTTTCTGGCGAGAAGTCTGGTCTGATTCTGATAGGTCTGCCTTTATATGTTACTTGACCTTTTTCCCTTGCTGCTTTTAATATTCTTTCTTTATTTTGTGCGTTTGGTGTTTTGACAATTATGTGACGGGAGGTGTTTCTATTCTGGTCCAATCTATTTGGAGTTCTGTAGGCTTCTGTATGCCTATGGGTATCTCTTTCTTTAGGTTAGGGAAGTTTTCTTCTATGATTTTGTTGAAGATATTTACTGGTCCTTTGAGCTGGGAGTCTTCACTCTCTTCTATACCTATTATTCTTAGGTTTGATCTTCTCATTGAGTCCTGGATTTCCTGTATGTTTTGGACCAGTAGCTTTTTCCGCTTTACATTATCTTTGACAGTTGAGTCAATGATTTCTATGGAATCTTCTGCTCCTGAGATTCTCTCTTCCATCTCTTGTATTCTGTTGGTGAAGCTTGTATCTACAGCTCCTTGTCTCTTCTTTTGGTTTTCTATATCCAGGGTTGTTTCCATATGTTCTTTCTTGATTGCTTCTATTTCCATTTTTAATTCCTTCAACTGTTTGATTGTGTTTTCCTGGAATTCTTTCAGGGATTTTTGTGACTCCTCTCTATGGGCTTCTACTTGTTTATTTATGATTTCCTGGAATTCTTTCAGGGAGTTTTGTGACTCCTCTCTATGGGCTTCTACTTGTTTAATTATGTTTTCCTGGAATTCTTTCAGGCATTTTTGTGATTCCTCTCTGTAGGCTTCTACTTGTTCTCTAAGGGAGTTCTTCACGTCTTTCTTGAAGTCCTCCAGCATCATGATCAAATATGATTTTGAAACTAGATCTTGCTTTTCTGGTGTGTTTGGATATTCTATGTTTGTTTTGGTGGGAGAATTGGGCTCTGATGGTGCCATGTAGTCTTGGTTTCTGTTGCTTGGGTTCCTGCACTTGCCTCTCGCCATCAGATTATCTCTAGTGTTGCTTTGTTCTGCTATTTCTGACAGTGGCTAGACTGCCCTATAAGCCTGTGTGTCAGGAGTGCTGTAGACCTGTTTTCCTGTTTTCTTTCAGCCTGTTATGGCGACAGAGTGTTCTGCTTTCGGGCGTGTAGTTTTCCCTCTCTACAGGTCTTCAGCTGTTCCTGTGGGCCTGTGTCTTGAGTTCACCAGACAGGTCACTTGCAGCAGAAAAGTTGGTCTTACCTGTGGTCCCTAGGCTCAAGTTTGCTCGCGGGGTGCTGCCCAAGAGCTCTCCGCGGCAGCAGCAACTAGGAAGATCTGTGCCGCTGTTTCCGGGAGCTTCAGTGCACCCGGGTTCCAGATGGCGTTTGGTGTTTTCCTCTGGCGTCCGAGATGTGTATGCAGAGTGCAGTCTCTTCTGGTTTCCCAGGCGTGTCTGCCTCTCTGAGGGTTTAGCTCTCCCTCCCACGGGATTTGGGTGCAGAGAACTGTTTATCCGGTCTGTTTCCTTCAGGTTCTGGTGGTGTCTCAGAGGCAGCGGTCCTGCCGCTCCTGGGCCCTCCCCCACGAGAACCCAGAGGCCTTATACAGTTTCCTCTTGGGCCAGGGATGTGGGCAGGGGTGGGCAGTGTTGGTGGTCTCTTCTGCTCTGCAGCCTCAGGGGTGCCCACCTGACCAGGCGGTCGGGTCTCTCTCCCACGGTGTCTGGGAGCAGAGAGCTGCTGCGGGCTGGGATCCGCGGGTCGACCTGTCACTTCTTATCTGTGAACTGAATTATGCATATCCTGACAACAGAGATGGAATTTGCTCCAGTTCTAACTAGGTCTCCTTTCTTTTCCACTACATCTGGTGGGTGGTGGGAGTCTGTAGTCAAACTCCCCAACAATGGTCAGCAGCAGCTGTGATTGGAAGTCCAAGGATCTAGCAGTTGCTTGGTCACACAAGGCAGGCAGGTAGAGAGAGCGGTTTCTTTTATGTATGTAGGTTCCCTTGTATTTGGAGCATAGATATTTAGGATTGAGAGTTCATCTTGGTGGATTTTTCCTTTGATGAATATGAAGTGTCCTTTCTTATCTTTTTTGGTAACATTTAGTTGAAAATTGATTTTATTTGATATTAGAATGGCCACTCCAGCTTGCTTCCTCAGACCATTTGCTTGGAAAGTTGTTTCCCAGCCTTTCACTCTGATGTAGTGTCTGTCTTTGTGTCTCTGAAGTGTGTTTCCTGTAGACAGCAGAATGTAGGATCCACATTGCATATCCAGTTTGTTAATCTATGTCTTTTTATTTGGGAGTTGAGTCCACTGATATTGAAGGATATTAAGGAATAGTGATTGTTGCTTCCTGTTATATTCGTATTTGGATGTGAGATTATGTTTGTGTGCTTTTCTTCTCTTTGTTTTTTTGCCAAGACGATTAGTTCTTGCTTTTTATAGGGTGTAGCTTGCCTCCTTATGTTGGGCTTTGCCATTTATTATCCTTTGTAGGGCAGAATTTGTAGAAAGATGTTGTGTAAATTTGGTATTGTCATGGAATATCTTGGTTACTCCATTTATGTTAATTGAGAGTTTTGCTGGATACAGTAACCTGGGCTGGCATTTGTGTTCTCGTAGTGTCTGTATGAAATCTTTTCAGGATCTTCTGGCGTTCATGGTCTCTGGTGAGAAGTCTTGTGTGATTCTGATAGGTCTGCCTTGATATGTTACTTGATATTTTTCCCTTACTGCTTTTAATATTCTTTCTTTGTTTTGTACATTTGGTTTTTTGACTATTATGTGATGGAAGTAGCTATACCGCTCTTGGGCATATACCCAAAAGATGCCCCAATGTAGAACAAAAACACATGCTCCACTATGTTTATAGCAGCCTTATTTATAATAGCCAGAACCTGGAATGAACCCAGATGCCCTTCAACAGATGACTGGATACAGAAAATGTGGTATATCTCAGCTATCAAAAACTATGACTTTATGAAATTCATAAGCAAATAGATGGAACTGGAAAATATCATCCTGAGTGAGGTAACCCAATCACAGAAAAACATACATGGTGTGCACTCATTGATCAGTGGCTATTAGCCCAAATGCTTGAATTACCCTAGATACACAAAACACATGAACCTCAAGAAGGATGACCAAAATGTGGATGCTTCACTCCTTCTTTAAAAGGGGGAAAGAATATCCTTTTGAGGGAATAGGGAGGCAAAGTTTAGAACAGAGCCTGAAGGAACGCCCATTCAGAGCTTTCCCCACGTTTGGCCCATACATACCCAGCCACAAAACTAGATAAGATGAATGAAGACAAGAAGTGCATGGTGATAGGAGCCGGATGTAGATCTCTCCTGAGAGACACAGCCAGAATACACAAATATATACGCGAATGCCAGCAGCAAACCACTGAACTGTTAACGCAACCCACTGAAGGAATCAGAAAAAGGACTGAAAGAGCTTGAAGGGGCTTGAGACCCCATATGAAGAACAATGCCCACCATCCAGAGCTTCCAGGGACTAAGTCACTACCCAAAGACAATACAAGGACTGACCCTGGGCTCCAACTGCATAGGTAGCAATTCATAGCCTTGTAAGAGCACCATTGGAAGGGGAAGTCCTTGATCCTGTCAAGACTGAACCCCCAGGGAATGTGATTGTTGGGGGAGGGCGGTAATGGCGGGAGGATAGGGAGGGGAACACTGATATAGAAAGGGAGGGGAAGGAGTTAAGGGGATGTTTCCCGGAACCCAGGAAAGTTAATAACAATTGAAATGTAAATAAGAAATACCCAAGTTAATAAAGATGGAGAAAAAAGAAATGTAAACAAGAAATACCCAATTTGGTAAAGATGGAAAAAATAGAATGGATCGATTTGCATTCTTCTAAGTGCTGACCTCCAGTTGAACAAGCATCATTTACTGAAAATGCTATCTTTTTTCCATTGGATGGTTTTGGCTCCTTTGTCAAAAATCAAGTGACCATTGGTTTGTGGGTTCATTTCTGGGTCTTTAATTCTGTTCCACTGGTCTATCTGCCTGTCTCTGTACCAATACCATACATGTTTTATCACTATTGCTCTGTAAGACTGCTTGAGTTCAGGGATGGTGATTCCCACAGACATCCTTTTATTGTTGAGGATAGTTTTAGCTATCCTGTGTTTATTTTCCATTCCAGATGAATTTGCAAATTGTTCTGTCTAACTCTATGAAGAATTGGATTGGAATTTTGACAGGGATTTCATTGAATCTGTAGATGGCTTTCAGGAAAATGGCCATTTTTCTATATTAATCCTTCCAATCCATGAGCATGAGACATCTTTCTATCTTCTGAGATCTTCAATTTCTTTCTTCAGAGACTTAAGTCCTTATCATATAGATCTTTCACTTGCTTGATTAAAGTCACAGAGATAACTTATAATATTTGAGACTATTATGAATGGTGTCATTTCCCTAATTTCTTTCTCAGATTCTGTCTCTTTTGTGTATTGGAAGGCTACTGATTTATTTGAGTTAATTTTATACCCAGCCACTTTGCTGAAGGTGTTTATCAGGTTTAGTAGTTCTCTGGTGGAACTTTTGGGATCACTTAAATATACCATCATATCATCTACAAATAGTGATATTTTGACTTCTTCCTTTCCAATCTGTGTCCTTTTGACCTCCTTTTGTTGTCTGATTGCTCTTGCTAGAACTTCAAGAACTATATCGCATGAGTAGGGAGAGAGTGGATGGCCTTTCTAGACCCTGATTTTAGTGCAATTACTTCAAGTTTCTCTCCATTTAGTTTACTGTTCGCTATTGATTTGCTGTATATGGCTTTTAATATCTTTAGGTATGAGCCTTGAGTTTCTGATCTTTCCAGGCCTTTTATCACGAAGGGGTGTTGAATTTTGTCAAATGCTTTCTCAGCATCTAATGAAATTATCATGTGGTTTTTATGTTTGAGTTTCTTTATATAGTGGATTTTGTTGAGGGTTTTCCATATATTAAACCATCCCTCCATCCCTGGGATGAAGCCTACTTGATCATGATGGATCATTGTTTTGATGTGTTCTTGGATTCAGTTTGCAAGAATTTTATTTAGTATTTTTGTGTCAATATTCATAAGGGAAATTGGTCTGAAGATCTCTTTCTTTCTTGGGTCTTTGTGGTTTAGGTGTAAGAGTAATTGTGGCTTCATAGAAGGAATTCTATAATACTCTGTGTCTTTCAATTTTGTGGAATAGTTTGGACAGTATTTGTTTGATATCTTCTATGAAGGTCTGATAGAATTCTGCACTAAATCCATCTGTTCCTGGAGTCTTTGGTTGGGAGAGTTTAAATGACTGCTTCTATTTCTTTAGTAGTTATTGAGTTGTTGAAACGGCTTATCTCTTCCTGACTTACCTTTGGTACCTTGTATTTGTCAAGAAAATTGTTCATTTCCTCCAGATTTTCAAGTTTTGTTGTATGTAGGGTTTTGTAGTAGGATTTGATGATTTTTTTTGAATTTTCTCTGATTTTGTTGTTATGTTTCCCTTTTCATTTCTGATTTTGTCAATTTGTACATACTTTCTGTGCCCTCAGTTTAGTCTGGCTAATGGTTTATCTATCTTGATGATTTTCTCAAAAAACCAGCTTTTGCTTCTTTTGATTCTTTGTGTAATCCTTTCTTTCTGTACCTGGTTGATTTCAACACTGAGTTTGATTATTTCCTGCCTTCTACTCCTCTTTGGTGTATTTGCTTCTTTTTGTTCTAGAGCTATTAGGTGTGCTGTCAAGCTGCTGATATATGTTCTTTCCTGATTCTTTCTGCAGGCACTCAGAGCTATGAGTTTTCCTCTTAGCACAGCTTTCATTTTGTCTCATAAATTTGGGAATGTTGTATCTTCATTTTCATTAAATTCTAAGAAGTCTTTAATTTCTTTCTTTATTTCTTCCTTGACCAGGTTATCATTGATTAGAGCATTGTTCACTTTCCATGTATAGGTGGGTGTTCTACCCTTATTATTATTGAAGACCAGCCTTAGTCTGTGGTCGTCTGACAGGATTCATGGGATTATTTTGGTAGTTCTGTATCTGTTGAGGCCTTTTTCTGACTGATTATATGGTCAATTTTGGACAAAGTACCATGAGGTGGTGAGAAGGTATATTCTTTTGTTTAAGAATAGAATGTTCCATAAATACCTGTTAAGTCCATTTGATTCATAACTTCTGTGCATCTGTCTATGTCTCTGTTTGATTTCTATTTCCATGACATGTCCTTTGATAAGAAAGGGTTGTTGAAATCTCCTACTATTATTGTATGAAGTGTAATGTGTGCTTTGTGCTTTAGTAACATTTCCTTTATGGATGTATTTGGAGCTTCGATATTTAGAAGAGAGTTCTTTTTGGTGGATTTTCCTTTGATGATTATGAAGTGTCTTTCCTTATCTTTTTTTGATGACTTTTGGTCAAAAGTCGATTTTTTCAATATTAGAATGGCTATGCCAGCTTGCTTCCTCAGACCATTGGATTTGAAAGTGGTTTTCAAGCTTTTTGTTCTGAGGTAGTGTCTGTCTTTTCCCTGAACTGTGTGTCTTGCAGGCAGCAAAATGCTGGTTCCTCATTATGTATCCAGTTTGTTAATCTGTGGCTTTTTATTGGGAATTGTGTCCATTGATGTTGAAAGATATTAAGGAATAGTGGTTGTGGCTTCCTGTTATTTTCATATTTAGAGGTGAGTTTATGTTTGAGTTCCTCTCTCTCTCTCTCTCTCTCTCTCTCTCTCTCTCGCAAAAGATTAGTTCCTTGCTTTTACTAGTGTGTAGCTTGCCTCCTTGTTTTGGGCTTTGCCATTTATTATCCTTTGTAGGACTGGATTTGTAGAAATATATTTTTAAATTTGGTTTTGTCATGGAATATCTTGGTTTCTCCATCTATGTTAATGGAGAGTTTTGCTGGATACAATAACCTGGGCTGGCATTTGTGTTCTCTTAAGCTCTTTATGACATTTGTCCCGGATCTTCTGTCTTATAGTCTCCAGTGAGAAGTCTGGTGTAATTCTGAGAGTTTTTACTTTATATGTTACTTGACCTTTTTCCTTTACTGCTTTTAAGACTCTTTCTTTGTTTTGTGCATTAGGTGTTTTGACTATTATGTGACAGGAAGAGTTTCTTTTCTGGTCCAAACTATTTGGAGTTCTGAAGGCTTCTTGTGTGTTTATGGGCGTCTCTTTTTTTTTAGATTAGGGAAGTTTTCTTCTGTGATTTTGTTGAAGATATTTACTGGCCCTTTAAGTTGGGAATCTTCACTCTCTTCTATACCTATTATCCTTAGGTTTGATCTTCTCATTGTGTCCTGGATTTCCTGTATGTTTTGGGCTAGGGGCTTTTTCAGTTTTACATTATCTTTGTCAATTGTATTTTTGTTTTCTAGGTTATCTTCTGCTTCTGACATTCTCTCTTCTATCTCTTTTATTCTGTTGATGATACTCACATATATGATTCTTGATCTCTTCCCTAGGTTTCCTATCTCCAGGGTTGTCTCCCTTTGTACTTTCTTTATTGTTTCTCTTTCCATTTTTAACTCATGGATGGTTTTGTTCATTTCCTTCTCCTGTTTGGTTGTTTTTCCCAGCAGTTCTTTAAGGTATTTTTGTGTTTCCTCTTTAAGGGCTTCTAGTTGTTTACTTGTGTTGTACTGTATTTCCTTAAAGGAGTTATTTATGACCTTCTTAATATCCTCCATCATCATGATAAAATGTGATTTTAGATCTAGGCCTTGCTTTTCAGGTGTGTTTTGTTATCCAGTGTTTGGTTTTGTGAGAGAATTGGGCTCTGATGATGCCAAGTAGTCTTGGTTTCTGTTGCTTGGGTTCCTATACTTGCCTCTTGCCATCAGGTTGTCTCTGGTGTTTGCTTGTCTTACTGATTCTGACAGTGGCTTGTCCGTACTATAGGCCTCTGTGTCAAGACAGTTGTAGACCTTTGTCCTTTTCTCTTTCAGCCAGATATGGGAAGAGAGTGTTCTGTTCTCAGACATGTAAGACATGTACTCCTTCCTGCCCACTGGCTTTCAGCTCTCCCTGTGGGCAGGAACCAGAAGAGCCTTGCCCCTACTTCTCCTAGGTCCCTGTGCTCATGGGACACAGATGGCACAAGGCATTTTCCTCTTCAGTCAAGAATGTGGACAGAGTAGTCTCCTCTGTTTTCCCAGTATTTTCTGCCCCTCTGAAGGTCTATCTCTCCCCACCCAATGCTCCTACGGGATTTGGGGATTTGGTTCAGGGAACTGTTTGACCAGTTCAGTTCAGATCCAGGTGCCATCTGGACCACAGGGCTCCTGCAGCTTGACTGCTCCTATATTCCTGTGTCCAGAGGCATTCTGTAGTTTCTTCTTGGGCCAGGGATGTCGGCAAAGGTGGGCACAAGTGGCAGTCTTTCCTGCCCTGCAGTCTCAGAATAGCCCACACTTCTCAGTGATCAGTTCTCTCTCACTTGGGATTTGGGAGAAGGGAACTGTGGGCCAGGATCAGCGCAGTCCGGGCACCAGCTAGAAACCGAAAGTACCCAGTCCCAGAGGAATTCTGCCTTTGTGTGTTCTAAGTCCACCAGGCAGGTCATTTGGAGCAGAAAAGTTGGTCTTACCTATTGTCTCAGGCCTGAAGTCGCTCCTTGATGCTGGCTTTCAGCTCTCTGTGAAGGCAGCAATTAGAAGGGCATAATTAAATTCTAAAAAGTCTTTAAATTCTTTCTTGATTTCTCCCTTGACCAAGTTATCATTGAGTAGAGCATTGTTCACCTTTCATGTATCCGTGTGTTTTCTGTTGTTTTTGTTGTTATTGAAGACAGGCTTTATCCATGGTGATCTGATAGGATGCATGAGATTATTTCAATCTTTTTGTATATGTTAAGGCCTATTTTGTGAGCAATTATATGTTCATTTGTGGAGAAAGTACTATCAGGTGCCGAGAGGAAGGTATATTGTTTTGGTTTTGGATGAAGTGGTCTATAAATATGTGTTAAATCTATTTGATCATAACTTATGTTAGTTTTTCTATTTCTCTGTTTGATTTCTGTTTCTATGATCTGTCCATTCATGAAGGAGGGCTGTTGATATCGCCCAGTATTATTGTGGGAGGCGCAATGTGTGATTTGAGCTTGTAAGTTTCTTTTATGAATTTATTGTAGGTGCCCTTGCATTTGGAGCATAGATATTTAGGAATGAGAGTTCATCTTGGTGTATTTTTCCCTTGATGAACATGAAATGTTCTTCCTTATACTTTTTATAACTTTTTTGAAAGTTGACTATATTCCATATTAGAATGCCTACTTAAGCTTGTTTCTTGTGACCATTTGATTGGAAAATTGTATTCCAGTCTTTAATTCTGAGGTAGTGACTTTTTTCACTGAAGTGTGTTTTCTGTTTGCAGCAAAATGCTGGGTCCCTGTTACCTATCCAGTCTCTTAATCTATGTCCTTTTACTGGGGGAATTGAGTCCATTGATGTTAAGAGATATTAGGGAATAGTGATTGTTGTTTCCTGATATTTTTGTTAGTAGAGGTTGACTTGTGCTCTCTTCTTTTGGGTTTCTTGGAAGAAGAATACTTTCTTACTTATTCTAGGGTGTATTTTCCTTCCTTGTGTTTCAGTCTTCTGTCTATTATTTTTTCCAGGGCTGAATTTGTGGAAAGATATTGTGTAAATTTGGTTTTTCATGGAATATCTTTGTTTCTCCATCTATGTTAATGGAGACTTTTGTTGGCTATAGTAATCTGGTCTGGCATTTGTATTCCCTTAGGGTCTGTATAACATCTTCCCTGGATCTTCTGGCTTTCATTGTCTCCGGTGAGAAATATGGTGTAATTGTGATAGGTCTGCCTTTATATGTTTCTTTACTTTTCCTTTACTGCTTTTAATAGTCTTTGTTTTGTGCATTTAGAGTTTGACTATTATGTGACATGAGGAATTTCTTTTCTGGTCCAATCTATTTGTGTTTCTGTAGGCTTCATGTATGTTTGTGGCCATCTCTTTCCTTAGGTTAGTAAAGTTTTCTTCTATAATTTTGTTGAAGATAGTTACTGACCTTTGAATTTGAAAATCTTAGCTCTCTTCTATACCTATTTTCTTTAGACTTAATCTTCTCATTGTGTCCTGGATTTTCGAGGTGGTTTGACTTAGGAGATTTTTGTGTTCTAAATTTTCTTTGATGGTTTTGCCAATATTTTCTATGTTATCTTCTGCCCCTGAGATTCTCTCTTCTATCTATTATATTCTGTTGGTGATGCTTGCATCTATGACTCCTGATCTCTTTCTTAGGTTTTTATCTCCAGGGTTGTCTCTCTTTGTGATTTCTGTATTTTTTTTATTTCCATATTTAATCCTGGATAGTTTTGTTCAATTCTTTCACCTGTTTGGTTTTGTTTTCCTGTAATTCTTGAGGGAATTTTTGTGTTTCCTCTCAAAGGGTTTCTACTTGTTTACCTTTTTTTGTCCTGTATTACTTTAATGCATTTTTAATGTCGTTCTTAAAGCCCTCTATCATCATGATATGTGATTTTAAATACAAACCTTGCTTTTCTGATATATTGTGATATCCAGTATTTGTTTTGGTGGGAGAACATGGTTGTGATGATGCCAAGTAGTGGTGGTTTCCATTACTTGGTATCCTGTGCTTGCCTATAGCTGTCTGGTTATCTGTGGTTTTAGCTGGTCTTGCTGCCTTTGATAGTGCCTTGACCCTCCTGTAAGCCTTTGTGTCAGCACTGCTGGAGACCATGTTTCTCCCCACAGGATTTTATTACAAAGAGCTTTGTCACAGGGTTAGGTCTGGGCACAGGCAGAAAGTGGTAGGATACAGTTCCAGACTTGTCCTTGGTTCCTTTGTCCAGAAGGCTCCAGGCAGTTTGCTCTTGGGCCAGGGATGTGAGCAGAAGTGATGGTCTCCCCTGTGCTCTCAGGATTGTCCACACCTCTGAGAATACAGCTCTCTCCCCTATAGGATCTGGGTCCAGAGACCTGTGGGACCCAGTCAGCTCTGGGTACAGGCAGAAACAGAAAGGATCATGTCCTAGTCTGCTCCAAGGTCCCAGTGTTTATAGTGCTCCCAGATTAGTCCTTTTAACCTAGGCACTTCCAGACCTATTAATACTTCTGTGTGTTTCATAGGTGGAACAAAGGATCTGTAGGCAATAGAAAATAGAACATGAATAAGCTACTTTTCTTTCTACTTACTGCTCAGCCCCACAAAATAATTACATAGCCATAAAAGTCCTAGAATCTCAACATTTCCAGTTAACCTTGTTCCTGCTTCTCACATTAAATCTATCGGCATCCATGCTGGAAACTGCTGCACACCCCCAAAATGAAAAATTATCCAAAATTTTTTGAACTTGGTTCAGTAAATAATTAATTCACATGTATGCTTATTTGGGATTGCTGGATACCTTGGCAGAATAAATACTCAGGAAGATTCTACTCTCCTCTTGGCCTTTATTATACCTGTCATAAATTCCACTGACTGGCACACACTAAATCAATCCAACTCTATTTTGCTGTCAGAAATTTACCTACACAAGAATCAGGGAGAAAAAGCAATAGGACTACAATATTCACATTTTTCTAAATTTAATATGAGTGTACTAAAGTACGGAACTAAATAAATTTGATTAGTGGATATTGATATAGTCTGGAATTTGACAGGAAAGAATATGCTCATGTGTCTGTAGATACATTCTTCTATGTGACATGGGCCACAGTTTGACATGGAGAACATGCTATTCATGTATATCACACTTTAGGGTTTGTTGCCCCTATGGAAATTCTTAAAACAATCAAAACAGATAATGGAACTGAATACTGTTCTCATACACTTAAAAATATTTTATATTGCTTTCATGTTATACACTAAATAAGATATCTGAAATATCATTCTATTCCCCTGATGAGGTATTATGACTATCACAACTCATAGACAGAAAGCCTTTAATTAGGGTTTCTTACAGGTTAGGAGGGTTAGATAACTATCATCATGTCAGGAAACATGGCACCAAACAGGCAGGAATGATGCTAGTTAAATAGTGAACAGTACTACATCCAGATCCGCAGACTGCAGTATTAGAAAGACATTATGACTGGCTTGGGCTTTGAAAGCCAAAGCCCTTCTTCAGTAACACATTTCCTCTAAAAATGCTACAACTCCTTTTTTGGTCTGTTGTATTAATTTATTTGCTCAAATGTATGTTTGAATATATTATTTTAAACAAAATCCAAACAAAAGAGGTCTCAAGTTTGAAATGGAGTTTGGCTATAAAAGAGGGTTTGGGGAAAGGACGAGAAAGAATGATATAGCATAAATACAGTACATACATATGAAATCAAAATGCAATAAACATTTTTATTTTCTTGAGTCAAAATTAAGTCAGCTCTTGCTTCTAGCATATGTCATACCTAAATAACAAGTTTCCCAGAAGCTTTTATGGAAAAAAGAGTATATTTCATGCCTGAGGATGTATTAATTTGGTTCACTAAATTAATATACCCAACCCCTGGAATTTGATATTCTTCCTCTTTTAATTCTTTTTATTGGATATTTTCTTTCCTTGAATATAAAATGTTATCCCCTTTCCTGATTTTCTCTCTATAATCTTCCTATCCCTTTTTCCCTACCCTGCCTCTATGAGAGTGTTCCAACACCTACCCACCTACTCCCTCCCATCTCCCAGTCTTGACAATCCCCTACATGGGAACATTGAGCCATCACAGGGCTAAGGGCCTCACTGAAGCCTGATAGGGTCATCCTCTGCTACATATGTGGCTAGAGCCAAGGGTTCCTCCATGTGTACTCTTTGGTTGGTGGTTTAATCTGTGAGAGCTCTGGATTGTCTGGGTGGTTGATACTGTTGTTCTTCCTATGGTTCAAAAACCCCTTCAGCTCCTTCAGTCATTTTTTTAACTCCTCTATTGGGGGCTCTGTTTTCAGTCCAATGGTTGGTTAAGAGCATCTGACTCTGTATTTCTCAGGTTCTCTTTTAGGTACTATCATTCCCTAATTACAAAGTATTCAAATCTATTAACCTATAAGTAATATTTTTCTTCAATGTCCCAGACAATATAATTTTATAGGAAAAGGTATTGTAGAACACAAACACTAAAGAAATTCATGCTATTTACAAAGGCAAAAAAGTGGATTGGGGATAGACAGCTATAGAACACCATAACTATAAGTATGTGTATATTTGTGTGTGTGTGTGTGTGTGTGTATGTGTGTGTGTGTTTGTGTGTGTGTTTGTGTGTATATATATACATATATATATATATATATGAACGTGAATTTTTGCAAAGTAATAAATTTTCACTGATAGAGATTTGTTATTCTAATAAGTCAAATGATGTGATGTCCTTGCTTACTGCTTTTTTGATGTCTCCTCTAACATGTTAAGGTTTGAGGTAAAGGTTTTGTTGGTGTCATCTCAGATGCAAAAAAAACATCTTTTGGCATCCATGGCACAGAATGAAAATCTGAATGAAGACTTATGATTCCTTGGAAGAAACTTCCTCAAGAATCTGAACAAATCTTCTATTACTTGCAAAACATGCATAATACTTTGTACTTACATGGTGATGACTCTGATTCATATTAAGTCTTTGAATGCTGCCTATGCCCTTCAGGTAACACACATGGGAGTGCCAATTGGGGAAAACCATCTTATCTTAGAATATTACTATATTTTCCTACTGTTAGTATAGAACACATAAAATGAACAAGAAATTATCTAAACATTTATGTAAATAAACAAATTGCAGAATGCCATCAATTAATATAGATGAAATAGCAATGATTCAGTAACTCTAAATTGCCTCTACAGTTTTCTAATATTGGAAAACTTGCCTTCTAAAAGTGTCAAAATTATTTTGTATGCCTTTATATAACAGAATCTATGCTTCACGGTGTATATGTTACATTAGTAAATAAGATCCTAAATTTTTGGCTTCAAGTGACAGAAGGACCTCACTGAAAAAAGTTTGTTTTCAAAAGACATGTAACATTAATGAGTTGTACCAAGAAGGCAACTTAATGGGCCTTGGCTGCTGAGAGTGGCTTTTAATTTAAAATGAAATTATATACTTTCCTGTACATTAACTAAAATGATATGCCTGATTATTTTATCACACTGGAAATATTTCCTGGAAATCTGAGAAAAGCTTGCTATAGGTAGGTGTTACATTAAAATAATTATAATTTTGAAGGTTTGTCAAGTGAATTTTGAGGAGATTATGATTTAGCTGTACTGTGCCTCTCCTGCTCTAACACACTAGACATGTCATGAACTCTCAATGCAGAATGTAATGCTAACTTTCATGTGTTTGATCCAACCGCCATTGCTATTGCTACACCATCCCTTCTTCCTATATCTATAGGAGTATGATGCATGAGTTATTCAAAATAGCATGCATTTATGGCAAAGTTACTAAGGTCAATGTCACTATACTGATAGAGACAAATCAGAAACTGGTTGAACTGAGAGGAATAGTCCTTCAAGATTGAGGAGAAATTGACAATTTACTGATAAAGACCACATTGTCTGTAAATACCTATGTGGCAGATGCTGCTTTAACATTTGAGACTTCTCACATAACATACAAGATCATCTAGATTTTGCATAGAAACATGAGATAAAAATTCTTCTTAAAAAATTCATAAACTATGGTAAGTAAATATACATGAAAGTACCACATGATACAAATGACCTGACAAGTCCACATCATTTCTGGGGGAAAGGCAGAGGCCTGATAAGACAATGATAAGGTGTTTTTACATATCTAAAGATGATAAGACATAATACTAGGTTTGTATCCTCTCACTGAACTTGTACTCACTTAAGGTCACTGTGAATATCAACCATGTTTGATTGCTTGCAAAGTAAACAAAAAATAAGTAATGCTTCGTTTGTGGCACTCTTTTTTTTTTTAAAGATGTCAGTTTGCTTTCTAAGATTTTATTTATTTATTATATATCAGTACACTGTAGCTGTCTTCAGACACACCAGAAGAGGGTGATCTCTTTACAGATGGTTGTGAGCCACCATGTGGTTGCTGGGATTTGAACTCAGGACCTCTGGAAGAGCAGTCGGTGCTCTTAACTGCTGAGCCATCTCTCCAGCCCCGTTTGTGGCACTCTTAAACTCAGTTGCTTAGACTCACCTGGATATAACATGCGGAATTTTGGCATTTATTGAAATCTACAGAGACTTAACCTCACTGACTGAAGTGGGTCAAGATTGAAATATCTCAAAATAAAATTATGCTAGAAGTGAAAAATCTAGTACACCAAATGAAAACCTCAGTGGAGAGGCTTTTCAATATGCAATATAGTATATCAGGATAGGAGAAGAAGTACAGAAATTGAGTCTAAATTTAAAACAGAACATAATCAGACCATCAGTGGTTAAGACACAACTAAAAACAAAGAAAAAAATCCCCACAAACCTTTGAATCATAGTCATAGACAAAGATACCAAACATAAAACTAAGAGCATAGAGGATATTTTTAATAAAGTTATAGCAGAAACATCTTATGACCTATTTAAAGAGATGTTCACCATTGTACCAGAAGCTGACAGAGTGCCAAAAGAACAGGAATAGTATCAGAACTTTCCATGATGGTATTATAGTAAAAACACTAAACAAGAAACATATTTTTGTATCTTTTTTAATTTTGTCAATAATCCTCTGCCTATTTTCTTTTGATGTCTTTTGAGTTAGGTAAATATGTATGTTTTTATTTATATACTCATATATGTTTTATAATGATAGTTTTATGATAGTCTTTAGGTAATGTTTCATGTACCAGAAGTTAGCCTTAAAGTCACTATAGATAATCTTGAACTGCAGATGATTCCTTCTCTACTTCTGGATAACAGATGGTTGCAGTAAAACTAACTACAATGCCATACTTATGCAATTATGAGATAAAACCAGAGCTTCCTATATGCCAATCAATGAATTCTTTTCCCAGACGTATTCTTATTGACATAATATCACACTATGTATCCATGGCTAATGAGAATACCTTCATGCTATGCCTCAGTCTTTTGAGGTCTGGAATTGCATGTCTGTGCCATCAGAAACAGATATTGTGAAGTTTAAAAATAACTTTACTTGTTTGAAACCTTTTTTTTCACGTGGTTGCCTTTATTCAAGCTTCTATAAGCTTATTTTTTCAATATTTATGCAGTATTCACAAAAGGTAATGGAAAGTTATTTGACAATGTGCAAACATCTCTCTACATTGAAAAAACAGATATTTGAGAAACAGAAATTATAACAATTCTGATGCCTTCAGAATCATAACAAACCTCCTTGACCAGGGACAGTTTTTGGTAAAATGAATAAACAGGAACCTAGATTGCATTTTTGATTTCTTTAGAAAAAGGTAGCTAGAAAGCAGCATCAAGGAGTCAGAAATGTGGGAATTCCCTGAAGAAAGGGAAGACTGGAAATAGAAAGACACAGCTGTCTTTGGGTAGACTTTTACTAGGTCTCACAAAAGGATTTTATAGGATTCTGAATAATCATATGTCAATAAATTTTTTTGATGATCTCAACTGCACGTGTCACAGACATTCCTATCTTGATCCACATATAGTTGCCATGTTTATCCAGAGAAGCAGGATGCGCCAAGCTTAGAGAAGACCAGAAGGCTTCCAATTGCATCTGTAAAGAGGCATCAATAAGAATTTGTCCATTTTAGGTCTTGGGAGAATGTGGTATCTAGCCCTTTCTTCTACCTTTGATAATACACTTGATTTGCTTTTTTTTTATTTATTAACTTGAGTATTTCTTATTTACATTTCGAGTGTTATTCCCTTTCCCGGTTTCCGGGCAAACATTCCCCTATTCCCTCCCCCTCCCCTTCTTTATGGGTGTTCCTGTCCCCATCCTCCCCCCATTGCCGCCCTCCCCCCAACAATCACATTCACTGGGGGTTCAGTCTTAGCAGGACCAAGGGCTTCCCCTTCCACTGGTGATCTTACTAGAATATTCATTGCTACCTATGAGGTCAGAGTCCAGGGTCAGTCCATGTATAGTCTTTAGGTAGTGGCTTAGTCCATGGAAGCTCTGGTTGCTTGGCATTGTTGTACATAAGGGGTCTCGAGCTCTTTCAAGCTCTTCCAGTCCTTTCTCTGATTCCTTCAACGGGGGTCCCGTTCTTAGTTCAGTGGTTTGCTGCTGGCATTCGCCTCGGTATTTGCTGTTTTCTGGTTGTGTCTCTCAGGAGCGATCTACATCCGGCTCCTGTCAGCCTGCACTACGTTGCTTCATCCATCTTGTCTAATTGGATGGCTGTATATGTATGGGCCACATGTGGGGCAGGCTCTGAATGGGTGTTCCTTCTGTGTCTGTTTTAATCTTTGCCTCTCTATTCCCTGCCAAGGGTATTCTGGTTCCCCTTTTAAAGAAGGAGTGAAGCATTCACATTTTGATCATCCATCTTGAGTTTCCTTTGTTCTAGGCATCTAGGGTACTTCAAGCATTTGGGCTAATACCCACTTATCAAGGAGTGCATACCATGTGTGTTTTTCTGTGATTGGGTTACCTCACTCAGGATGATATTTTCCAGTTCCAACCATTTGCCTACGAATTTCATAGTCATTGTTTTTGATAGCTGAGTAATATTCCATTGTGTAGATGTACCACATTTTCTGTATCCATTCCTCTGTTGAAGGGCATCTGGGTTCTTTCCAGCTTCTGGCTATTATAAATAAGGTTGCTATGAACATAGTGGAGCACGTGTCTTTTTTATATGTTGGGGCATCTTTTGGGTATATGCCCAAGAGAGGTATAGCTGGATCCTCAGGCAGTTCAATGTCCAATTTTCTGAGGAACCTCCAGACTGATTTCCAGAATGGTTGTACCAGTCTGCAATCCCACCGACAATGGAGGAGTGTTCCTCTTTCTCCACATCCTCACCAGCATTTGCTGTCACCTGAGTTTTTGAACTTAGCTATTCTCACTGGTGTTAGGTGAAATCTCAGGGTTGTTTTGATTTGCATTTCCCTTATGACTAAAGATGATGAACATTTCTTTAGGTGTTTCTCAGCCATTCGGCATTCCTCAGCTGTGAATTGTTTGTTTAGCTCTGAACCCCATTTTTTAATAGGGTTATTTGTCTCCCTGCGGTCTAACTTCTTGAGTTCTTTGTATATTTTGGATATAAGGCCTCTATCTGTTGTAGGATTGGTAAAGATCTTTTCCCAATCTGTTGGTTGCCATTTTGTCCTAACCACAGTGTCCTTTGCCTTACAGAAGCTTTGCAGTTTTATGAGATCCCATCTGTCGATTCTTGATCTTAGAGCATAAGCCATTGGTGTTTTGTTCAGGAATTTTTTTCCAGTGCCCATGTGTTTGAGATGCTGCCCTAGTTTTTCTTCTATTAGTTTTAGTGTATCTGGTTTGATGTGTAGGTCCTTGATCCACTTGGACTTAAGCTTTGTACGGGGTGATAAGCATGGATCGATCTGCATTCTACATGTTGACCTCCAGTTGAACCAGCACCATTTTCTGAAAATGCTATCTTTTTTCCATTGGATGGTTTTGGCTCCTTTGTCAAAAATCAAGTGCCCATATGTGTGTGGGTTCATTTCTGGGTCTTCAATTCTGTTCCAATAGTCTATCTGTCTGTCTCTGTACAAATACCATGCAGTTTTTATCATTATTGCTCTGTAATACTGCTTGAGTTCAGGGATAGTGATTCCCCTGAAGTCCTTTTATTGTTGAGGATAGTTTTAGCTATCCTGGGTTTTTTTGTTATTCCAGATGAATTTGCAAATTGTTCTGTGTAACTCTTTGAAGAATTGGATTGGTATGTTGATGAGGATTGCATTGAATCTGTCGATCGCTTTGGTAAGATGGCCATTTTTACTATGTTATTCCTGCCAATCCATGTTTTTTTAAATATAGGCTTTTATAATAGGCTCTGATTAGTTTTTTAAGTTTTTTTTCTGATTCTGTTGTTATGTCTCCCTTTTCATTTCTGATTTTCCTAATTTGGACACACTCTCTGTGTCCTCTCGTTAGTCTGGCTAAGGGTTTATCTATCTTGTTGATTTTCTCAAAAAAACAACTTTTGGTTCTGTTGATTCTTTCTATGGTCCTTTTTGTTTCTACTTGGTTGATTTCAGCTCTGAGTTTGATTATTTCCTGCCTTCTACTCCTCCTGGGTGTCTTTGCTTCTTTTTGTTCTAGAGCTTTTAGGTGTGCTGTCAAGCTGGTGACATATGCTCTTTCCTGTTTCTTTCTGCAGGCACTCAGAGCTATGAGTTTTCCTCTTAGCACAGCTTTCATTGTGTCCCATAAGTTTGGGTATGTTGTACCTTCATTTTCATTAAATTCTAAAAAGTCTTTAATTTCTTTCTTTATTTCTTCCTTGATCAGGTTATCATTGATTAGAGCATTGTTCAATTTCCACGTATATGTGGGCATTCTTCCCTTATTGTTATTGAAGACCAGCTTTAGGCCTTGGTGGTCTGATAGCACGCATGGGATTATTTCTATCTTTCTGTACCTGTTGAGGCCCGTTTTTTGACCAATTATATGGTCAATTTTGGAGAAAGTACCATGAGGAGCTGAGAAGAATGTATATCCTTTGGCTTTAGGATAGAATGTTCTATAAATATCCGTTAAGTCCATTTGGCTCATGACTTCTCTTAGTCTGTCTATGTCTCTGTTTAATTTCTGTTTCCATGATCTGTCCATTGATGAGAGTGGGGTGTTGAAATCTCCTCTATTATTGTGTGAGGTGCAATGTGTGTTTTGAGCTTTAGTAAAGTTTCTTTTACGTATGTAGGTGACCTTGTATTTGGGGCATAGATATTTAGGATTGAGAGTTCATCTTGGTTGATTTTTCCTTTGATGAATATGAAGTGTCCTTCCTTATCTTTTTTGATGACTTTTAGTAGACAATTGATTTTTATTTGATATTAGAATGGCTACTCCAGCTTGCTTCTTCTGACCATTTGCTTGGAAAGTTGTTTTCCAGCCTTTCACTCTGAGGTAGTGTCTGTCTTTGTCTCTGAGGTGTGTTTCCTGTAGGCAGCAGAATGCAGGGTCCTCATTGCATATCCAGTTTGTTAATCTATGTCTTTTCATTGGGGAGTTGAGGCCATTGATGTTGAGAGATATTAAGGAATAGTGATTATTGCTTTCTGTTATATTCATATTTGGATATGAGGTTATGTTTTTGTGTTTTTCTTCTCTTTGTTTTGGTGCCAAGACGATTAGTTTCTTGCTTCTTCTAGGGTATAGCTTGCCTCCTTATGTTGGGCTTTACCATTTATTATCCTTTGTAGTGCTGGATTTGTAGAAAGATATTGTGTAAATTTGTTTTTGTCATGGAATATCTGGGTTTCTCCATCTATGTTAATTGAGAGTTTTGCAGGATACAGTAACCTGGGCTGGCATTTGTGTTCTCTTAGGGTCTGTATGACATCTGTCCAGGATTTTCTGGCTTTCATAGTTTCTGGCGAAAAGTCTGGTGTGATTCTGATAGGTCTGCCTTTTTTTTTTTTTTCAGAGCTGGGGACCAAACCCAGGGCCTTGCGCTTCCTAGGCAAGCGCTCTACCACTGAGCTAAATCCCCAACCCCGATAGGTCTGCCTTTATATGTTACTTGACCTTTTTCCCTTACTGCTTTTATATTCTTTCTTTATTTTGTGCGTTTGGTGTTTTGATTATTATGTGACGGGAGGAGTTTCTTTTCCTGTCCAATCTATTTGGAGTTCTGTAGGCTTCTTGTATGCTTATGGGTAGCTCTTTCTTTAGGGTAGGGAAGTTTTCTTCTATGATTTTGTTGAAGATATTTACTGGTCCTTTGAGCTGGGAGTCTTCACTCTCTTCTATACCTATTATCCTTAGGTTTGATCTTCTCATTGAGTCCTGGATTTCCTGTATGTTTTGGACCAGTAGCTTTTTCTGCTTTCCATTATCTTTGACAGTTGAGTCGATGATTTCTATGGAATCTTCTGCTCCTGAGATTCTCTCTTCCATCTCTTGTATTCTGTTGGTGAAACTCGTATCTACAGCTCCTTGTCTCTTCTTTTGGTTTTCTATATCCAGGGTTGTTTCCATGTGTTCTTTCTTGATTGCTTCTATTTCCATTTTTAATTCCTTCAACTGTTTGATTGTGTTTTCCTGGAATTCTTTCAGGGATTTTTGCGATTCCTCTCTGTAGGCTTCTACTTGTTCTCTAAGGGAGTTCTTCATGTCTTTCTTGAAGTCCTCCAGCATCATGATCAAATATGATTTTAATTCTATATCTTGCTTCTCTGGTGTGTTTGGATATTCTGTGTTTGCTTCGGTGGGAGAATTGGGCTCTGATGATGCCATGTAGTCTTGGTTTCTGTTGCTTAGGTTCCTGCACTTGCCTTTCGCCATCAGATTATCTCTAGTTTTACTTTGTTCTGCTATTTCTGACAGTGGCTAGACTGTCCTATAAGCCTGTGTGTCAGGAGTGCTGTAGATCTGTTTTCCTGTTTTCTTTCAGCCAGTTATGGGGACAGAGTGTTCTGCTTTCAGGAGTGTAGTTTTTCCTATTTACAGGTCTTCTGCTGTTCCTGTGGGCCTGTGTCTTGAGTTCACCAGGCAGGTCGCTTGCAACAGAAAAGTTGCTCTTAGCTGTGGTCCCGTGGCTCACGTTTACTCGTGGGGTGTTGCTTATGAGCTCTCTGCGGTGGCAGCAACCATGAAGATCTGCGCCGCCCTTTCCAGGAACTTCCGTGCACCAGGGTTCCAGATGGCATTTGGTGTTTTCCTCTGGAATCAGTAATGTGTGCAGAGTGCAGTCTCTTTTGGTTTCCCAGGCATGTCTGCCTCTCTGAAGGTTTAGCTCTCCCTCCCACAGGATTTCGGTGCAGAGAACTGTTATCCAGTCTTTCCCTTCAGGTTCCGGAGGTTTCTCAGATGCAGCGGATTTCCTGCTGCTCCTGGGCCCTCCTCTACGGGAACCCAGAGATTGTACACAGTTTTCTCTTGGGCCAGGGATGTGGGCAGGGGTGGGCAGTGTTGGTGGTTTCTTCAGCTCTGCAGTCTCAGGAGTGCCCACCTGACCAGGCGGTAAGGGCTCTTCTCCCATGGGGTTTGGGAGCAGAGAGCTGCTGAGGGCAGGGATCCGCCCGTCCGGGACTCCCACTAAATCATTTTAAACCTTTTTATGAATGTTTTAAGATTATGAAAAAGATAATGAGGAAGGTTTCATTCTAAGTTACTATTAATGGCCTGTGAGTCATTTCCTACACCTGTGCTGTTGATTGATGCATACTCACTACCCATAGTTCAGAGAACAGGTTATGATTATTATTACATCGATTTTATGGCTAATGTTTCTTGATCTGGGTTAAAGAGGGCATTTATTCACATTCTACCCATCAGCAGTCAATGTTGGCAAGTTGTGCTCTCCATGCAAACTTGGCTAGGGGAGAATCTCTTCTTATACTCCCTTAGTCACTTAGCAGAACTCGGGGTATTACCCTGGTACCACTATCAGCCCCTACAGGACCCCCTGTGTCCTTTCTCATGACTTTTTTTATGAACTGTATTATGTTTTTTTTATGTGTAATATTCCCCCCCCCAAAAAACCATGTGTATAGACTTGGTCCTTAGCTATAATGGGGAAGTTATGGGCTTTTTCCATAAAGTAGGATTCTGGAGATGGAGGAATCTTTTCAGATAATTGGTCAGATACACATCCCAACAAGCACTGTGTTTTCTGGTCAACTGGAAATTTCAGCATTCAACCTGATTCTCCAGTTGCCAAAGTCTAGATCTATTTCCACCATAATACCTTTCCCAACATAATAAGCTGTATTTCTTGATCCTGAGACAGAAATCCTCACTCTACTTAATTTCATTGTTTGCTATGTTACAGCAGCAAAAATTTAACTTACATATTCTGTCCCTCAAAGAGAATCTCTGTGTCAAGGTAGAAATGTATTGTAAATTAAGTCTACTAAATAATTCTCATTGCTTTATCATTTTTTTCATTACAAAAATTATGAAGTCCAAATTTATTGTTAGTAATTATATTTACATAATTTATTAAAGTTAATATTGATTGGAGACTCCATGAATGGTGACAGGTGAGCTTCCTGGAGAAGGCCTACTATTTTGCAGAGCTGCACAATGCAATGAGTATTTGCAAAGCACAGTCTCAGGGGCTTCATATCAAGATTGCCTCTTGTGACTGATGTGCCTTACCATGCTTTGTACTACTATATTCCTCATAGCTGGCATTGTGTAATTGGTTGTGCAGAAAAGCTCATTGAATGTAACCTGGTGTGATTACTTTCCAGGTGATAGCTCACTCTACTGGGAAATTTTCCTACAGATCAAAATGAATATGAACTTTCATTAAATAATATTGTTTAGATGAATTAATGATTTTAAGGAATTCATGATATGATTTAAACATATGTAGGAAGTTATTGTACTTGATAGAAAGCTTTAGGAGCTTGTTTAAATTATTTTTCCAGAGACATATAATGAAATTAAAATTAAGAACAGAATTGCCCACTTGTGGTATAGTGAGAACTAAATCAGTTAGAAAAAGGAGTACACTGACCTTTCATGCATTGCAATCACATAATTGCTCTTGACGAAAAAATAGGCTTGAGACAAGCTAATGATCAAAGAAAATATTTCATTCTATTTGCATCTGAGTTTCTAGGTATATGCCCATAAGTTTCCTTGTGCACCATGAATAGAAATGGTTATAAATAAAAACTGGTTAACTCTATGATGATTAGTCATTTTAGCTGGACAAGACACTAAAAATAAAACATAGGGTACATGATAATCTGTTTTCTAGGTAAATACAAATTGTTGTCAGCTGAGCATAGGGAAAATCTTACCTTTATAAACTGCCTTGTTTATATTTGTTAATCAATAACAAGAGTATTATTGCTTTGTGGTTATGATGAACTTGTGGGAAGGTAGATGAGAAATGTTGAATTAGATATGAGTTTCAAAGAAGAACACATCATCAATAATCCTGTTGGAATTTCCTATTGTACAACAATTTTAATCTGTTTTTGAAGTATAGGTATTTTGGTGATTGATCTCAGAAAATATATAACTTGTGGCTATGAGGTAACAATTTTATTAGATAGAGAATTCTGTCTTAGGTGGTACAAAAAGACTGAGAGAAAAAATGAACTAGTCGAAGCCTGCTTGTTGGAGTTTGTCAAGATGTGTGTATGCATTTATACGTAAGGTTTGAGCTATGCTCCATACTCTCAATGAGAGAATGTGTATATGTTTGTCTGTATGCATGTCTGTATGTGTAGGTAGGCATGTTTGAACTTGTAGGAGCTTTGCTACATCCATCAAATATTTACATATGTATGAAATATGCATTTAAATTTGTTGGCACAAGTTTGTTGGAAGTTGCTTCATCCACCAAGTATTTGTGGATGAGTGTGTGCTTTATATTGTTGTGACTACACAACTCCTCTTTGGATTTTGGAACATATTGTCAGAACTTGGCTTGGACAGTTCACAGTCAGTATCATATTTGAACTGAGTAGTAAATTACATACTACCCACAGTTTTTCCTTATGTATTTAAGGATCACTTTCTGTTCTGGTAATAACACATGGTTAGATGGGTCCTAAAAACTGTTATCTACTTCATTTCCTCCAAGTAGGCCCTACCATGAGAACCCTGGTAAAGGCAGTAAGAGATTTACCTGAATCCATTGCCTTCAGATATCTGGAGCACACATATCTCACTGGCCACAAAGTTCCCTAATGTCAAGATACAATTTACATACATCTCAAAATGCATGATGGCAGGGTTCACTGAAGGCTGTTATTAGGAAGGAATTCTGACAATTGGAGTTTTCCCAGGGAAGAATTTTGAGTTAATCACAGACCCGATATCCAGTCTTGTTACATTGGATTTCCCATAGTTGTAGAAATCAGAGCTCCAGATACTTATCTTTATCCTTCATTACAGATTGCTGGATGCTCTGTTCTCTAGAAAATGGTAGATCCTGACCACCACAGTCCATTTCGAAAGAGAGAGTTCTATACTGGGCCAGGGAAAACAAAGTCTGAAGTGTTGACACACCTTGGAGAAATGGCAGAGCCTGAAGACCAAGACTGATTAAGGGAATAATCATCATGAATGAAGAGGAAGTGACTGTATTCTGAACTCCCAGGCTGGGATTGCACGGAGTGTTCATGTATTTTTAAACAGAAATGTGTTCTTTCTTCATATTCTCTCTTCCTTAAGCATGTAGACTCCATCAAAGTAAAATGTAGTTGGGAATGTTCCTCATATACTTTCTCTTTAAGCTAGTTTCCAATGAGGAAAATATTTTCCATTCCTCTATATTAGGTACTTGTGTTTCTTAGCTTGACACTAGTTTTGTTTGCCTGCCTAAAATGTTGGTTTTGACCTAACCACTACATAATTTCTTCCATTTGTCTTAGGCCTTGTAACTGTTTACTCTCACTTTTCTATGCATTTACTTGCTTATAGAATACACATAGCAATTGGTTCTAAATCTTATCCTGTTTTGACAGCTTACATTTGAAGTTGGGGAAAGAGTGAGATGCCATGAGTTCAGCAATCTACAAGAACATGACTTATTTCATCTATCAAAGTTTGGGTCACTGTTTATGTTTGCTTTATAAACACATATAGTTGGGGAACCATCATCATTATGTAGTCTAGAAACAAGTATTCTTTTAATCAGAGCTTTGGCAGATTCTCATAATTTTCAGGCGGCAGATTGATTTATTGCCCCTATAGATTTGTTGGCCTTGGTTTAAGCAAATTGGGCAAATGGGAAATTGACTTTCCTTAAATTGATGAAGAAATTGAACATTTTCTAATTTACTTTTTTACTAGTTGCCTACCCTATTTTGAATTAATTTTATTTTCTGTGAGGGGGACAGTTTTCCTGAATGAATGAGATCCAGTATGTTATTTGATAAGAAGTGTCTTAGGCAGATCCAGCTATTTTCCATAGGCCCAAATATTAAGTTGTGATGCTAATATTTTCCTTCTGAATATGCCCATGTTTCAAGACTAAGGACAATGGTGTTTATCACATAATTCTTCAATAACACTTCCAGAGCTTCTTAATTGGGGAAAACTGATGATTTTATTGGAAACACTGGGAGTTAATATTTCATACTGACCGTGAGGTGAAGTACCTGTCGGTCAGTCAAAACTGACAATGTTCCTGGATCGGGAAGTTCCTGTACTTTCTCCCCAGGTTCCATGTTGTGAATCTCAAACACGAGAAACTAAACAGTTGGGGTTCCAGGTAAAAACTCTATAGTCTGACAGGTCTAGTAAGTAGAAGGTTTAGTTTGTATTCCTAGGCTGAGAAGGAATTCTTAAAACTTTTGGATGCCTTTTCTCTGAGTTTACTTTGGTGCTTAATGAAACATAGAGAAGTCTCCAAAAACAGACTTCAAAATAAGATGAAAACAGTGAGTGGAAACAGCTGGATGATATCCTTTTTTTTAAAAAAGAGAATAGGTAGCCTTTTTATTCTTCAGGGGTCTTTTAAGAATAAGGAAGTGAGTTAGACGCCGCACATACTACTTAATGCCAAACATGATGTGAATCATCACTCAGTCCATCTATGGGCAGGTTGGTACTCTTAAATATAAAGATGAGGACCAGAACTTTTTCCAGGATTTTATGAATATGAACCACAAAAGTCAAATACCAGAAATGAAATATCTATAGAGTTCACCCAGAACTGATTCAGATAGATTTTTAGAAATTATTGCTTTTGTCAACTGTGGAAGTCCTAAATGCCCAGAACACCTACAGGAGTTTGGCACTTCCTTATTGTTGTAGAAGATGGTTGTAGAAAAGTCTTGCTAGACATAGCATCACCTTCTTCATATTTATAGTGCACATGAATTGTGTAGGTGATCCCTAGGTTTCTGAGTCAGGTGTCTCCCTTGGGATGGAGACAGGGTGCCATTCAGTGTTGAGTGGTGCTTTTACAAAGTGAGCAGAATCTGATTGTCTCTGTGCTCCAGGGTTAATGAATTCTTTCTTCTTGTAGGTATCCTGGGAACACATGAAGATGCACCCAGGTTCGTTGTTGTAACTTTTCAACTCTTCCCAGCCAGGCCTGTTTCCTTTACTCTTATCAGACATGCTTTTGTTAAATGGCATCTATTCTTGAGTTGAATGACATGCATGTTCCCAGTGTCCTGTTTGCTAGAGACTGCAGTAGCTTTACAATTCTGTGGCATTGCTCCTGAGTAAATATATCACCATTCAGATTGGTATCACCCTTCATAAATCAGTACTGTCTTAGTCTGTGTCTAAATGTTGTGAAAAGACACAAAAGGAATCGAAATTTTTTTTAAAAAATCATTAATTTAGGCTTAATGGCAGTTTTAGCATTTAGTTCATGATCACTATGGCAGGATCAAATCAGCACACAGCCAAATAGGATGCTGGAACAATAGCTAATATTTCATCCATGGATAGCAAGAAGAGTGAAACTGAATGAACTTTTGTACCACGCAAGTGACATAGATCCATTGACAAGGACACACCTCCTACACCATGACCACAAGTCCTACTTCTTTTCAAACAGTGCCACACTCTGAAGAATAACCATTAAATATATGAGCATATGTGAGCCATTTGTTTAAAAAACTCTAAAAGTACTTTGAACTTTGTTTCTTTCATACAGGAAAATGCTAGATTTTTCTTAGAAATTGCTTGAGATTCAATTTTGAGGTTACCTTAGTTACAATTTTCACTGTTGTGACAAAATATTTTTTAAAAAACAAACTTAAGAAGGCAACCCTAGCTCAGACTCTTAGAAATGGGAGATAAAAATGCCTAAATTGTCCACCTCCTCTTACCAGGCAAAACTTCTAGTAGAGTGAATAAAACAACCAGCAAGCCATAATATTTCAACCTATAACTTTTCCTCCCCACATGATTTTCTGGGGGTAAAATTGGTGCAAAAATTGTGGGAATGGTTAACCAGTTTAAGATTCATTCCCTAAATTCATTCCCAACCCTGACATTGCTTGTAGAGCAAGGAATTAGATGCTGGGTAGCCCAGAGACTAGAACCAAATACAACTGGCAAAAAGTGAATGAAATGATTAATAATGAAATTCTAATATACTTATACATCAGTGATAATTGATTTCAAGCCCAGTTGCTATTAGGAGGCTTGTCATGGCTACTGATAAAATTAGATGCAGAAACACACAGCCAAACATTAGGAGGAAGATGGGAAACCCAATGAGAGGGAAGCCGGATTGTAGGAGCTAGAGGAGGTCAAGGACACTGAAAGAAACCCCACAGAATCAGACAACTGAAACCCATAGTGTCTTCCAGATACTGAACCTCCGTATATGGATCCTTCATGGCAGTGATCCTCAGCACATATGACATAGTTGTTTAGCTTGATCTTCTTGTGAGATTCCTAAGATTAAGTGAGGAAGTAATCTCAATCTCTGTGGTGTGCCTTTGATAGTCTTTTTCTTTACTGGATGGCCTTATGAAGACTTAACAGAAGAGTCTTACTTCCACTTGAATTTCCATGTCTGGATTATATCCCTTGAGCCTACAATTTTTTGGAGTGAAAATAAAGAATATATAGGAAGGTGGCCAGAAAAATTAGAGGGGAGTGATTAAAAGGAGAGGAGGGAGGCAGAACTTCAAGATTGTTGTAAAAGAAATAAAATTATAATTAATAAAGATTTTTTAAAGCAACTGAAGGAAGAATTTGAATTTCTTCACAGTTTCAGGGAGAGTGTATTATATTAATAAGATTATGGTTTCAGGATCATGTAACATTTGGGCACTTGGCTTATGTTTAGAAAGAGGCAATGAAGGAATGATAGGTTTTTTGTTTGTTTGTTTGCTTGCTTGCTTTTTTTTTACTTTAATAAGTTTATTATCATAGCACAAGTATAAGCTCCAAATTTAATGTGCAGTTCCTACATCAGTTTATTGAATCTAAATTATTCCTCAGAGAATTGTATGTTCAGGGATTCTAAACTCACTTAAATTAAAAAAAATGGCCATCATATAAACAAAATACATATTATTTTGAATATTATTCACATACTGAATGATAGCTGATATGTTGACCAGAGTGAATTATATCCAGAGTATTGTACCATCATAATTCTCTGAATGATTGTTATTCTGAGTCTGGGAGTTATATTGATAAATAAATGTGGATACCTTCAGAGTCAGGCTGCCTTTACAGCACTAAGATGTTTTATCAATTCAAAAATTATTACATATGAAGAAAATATTCAATAACATGGATGTGAGCTTTGTTATACTCTTTTAAATATATTTATAATTTTAAACTAATTATATATGTGTGAGTATGTTATATGAGTGCAGGTGCTTTATAGGCCAGGGATAAATGATCTTCCCTCCCAGGAACTGAAGATAGAAGTAGTTTAAGCTCACTGATGTGGATGCTGAAATCTGAACTTGTAAAATTGACCCATCTCCCTACTAGAGCAGTATCTACTCTTAACCATTGGCTACCTCTCCATCACCTTGAGCTTGACAGTTCTTAAAACATGTTTACATGTTGTTTGATGTACATAATTACTGTCTAGAGAATAGAAGATACATTAGGCATCTCTCAGACATGAGATCTTTAGAGATTTCTATTAGCTGAATCACATGAAGTTAATGTTGAAGAAATTCACATATCAAGGAATGCATACTTGGCACTGCCATATCCACAAGATCCATGAATGGTCATGGAGAGTTATGAAGCCAGGACAGCTGCTTGACACAGTTCTAGCAAAGCATTGCTACAATCACTGTCCTTCTATTTCTAAATGTTTTGGTTGTGGTCTCTCTGTATTGCACCATTTGGAATTAAGCATTTAGTGTCTTTTCCTGAAAAAAAAGTTATGTCTAAGTTCTTTTAGGAAAATCATAAAATTAATTTCATCTTACCTGTATTTGAAAGTGTACATTATGACTCGGAGATTAATAAGGACATATTAACACATGCTCTTAGAATCTTTTTATGAATCTTTATCTGAGAAAACTCAAATGGTATAATTGACGCATATCAAATAGAGGCAATTTACAAACTGGGACTGGCCAGGAGTAAAGATGATAGAGTAAATGTTTCTTTTTATTATAATTTTAGAAGTCTCAAAAATGAAGTTTAAAGATGGGGGTGGGGTCATATACGGTACACTCCTGAAAGAATAATTTTCAGCAAATAAGATATATTGACTAAAGTAAAAATACCCTACATTATAGCAAGATTATGAAACATAGTAAAAGAAGTTATGGATAAGGTTTTATTATTCATTAAAGGACAAGTTCAGATACTTCCCTTTTTTTTCTGGAAGGCTTTCAAAGAGCAATAATTGCCATCCTAATCGTAATTTGTCATATACTAAATATGTTTGCTTTGCAGTTGATTTTTCTTGGATTGTTTATATTCATAAGGCTAATAACAATCTGTTTTGTTTGTGCTTTCTATTTGTGACTGAACTTATAAATCCTAGATATGTAATGAAAAGGCAAATATATAATCTATACCACTAAGATAATCAACATTCTGTCTTTGTTCTGTATAACCTGTATAATAAAGAACCTCCTGATTGGTAGTCTGTCAGTTTTGAGATTCTCTGGACCATCACACCAGAGTCACTCCATCCTCTAGCTAATTCCTTATCTCTCTGTAGGATACATTTTCAACAAAGTCTGTCCAACTCTCCTTTCTGAGCTGAGGAATCACCCTCATATCTTGTAATGCCTCTGACAATAACTGACACTTTATTTTATGAGTGGCAATACTGAAGTCTAAAGGATAAATAGCTTGCAGAAACAACTGAGACAGAGTTGGGATCTGCACTGAATCCTGTGGTCTCATTCTGTTTCACACCTGAGATGATCATAAGCTATTGGCTCTGGCCAATGTCTATGACTTCAGTCTAAGGCTGTAGCTTTATTTTACACCACATCTTCCTCAAATTCATCATGAAATCCTTGTTTCTCTTAGACTTCAATCATCAACCTGAAAGTATATATTGGTCTCTTTCTTCAGTAATATCTCCTGCTTCCTGTGCTCTAAGTCTCAGTGTCAGGGACATAAGTGTTCAAAGGACAAAATGTGAATGTTTATCATGCTGCAGACAGTTCCTTTTTTATTGGATATTGTAGTGAGCAGCACGGCGAAGTAAAGATGGTGCCAACAGCCAGCCCCGTCTAAATGTAAACAACTTACTGCACATGCGCAGGCTTGTCCCCTTGTTTTGACTATTATGTGACAGGAGGATTTTCTTTTCTGGTCCAATCTATTTGGAGTTCTGTAGGCTTCTTGTATGCTTGTGGGTATCTATTTCTTTAGGTTAGGGAAGTTTTCTTCTATGATTTTGTTGAAGATATTTACTGGTCCTTTGAACTGGGAGTCTTCACTCTCTTCTATACCTATTATCCTTAGGTTTGATCTTCTCATTGAGTCCTGGATTTCCTGTATGTTTTGGACCAGCAGCTTTTTCCGCTTTACATTATCTTTGACAGTTGAGTCGATGATTTCTATGGAATCTTCTGCACCTGAGATTCTCTCTTCTATCTCTTGTATTCTGTTGGTGAAGCTCGTATCTACAGCTCCTTGTCTCTTCTTTTGGTTTTCAATATCCAGGGTTGTTTCCATGTGTTCTTTCTTGATTGCTTCTATTTCCATTTTTAATTCCTTCAACTGTTTGATTGTGTTTTCCTGGAATTCTTTCAGGGATTTTTGTGACTCCTCTCTATGGGCTTCTACTTGTTTATTTATGTTTTCCTGGAATTCTTTCAGGGATTTTTTGTGATTCCTCTCTTTAGGCTTCTACTTGTTTATTAATGTTTTCCTGTGTTTCTGTAAGGGAGTTCTTCACGTCTTTCTTGAAGTCCTCCAGCATCATGATCAAATATGATTTTGAAACTAGATCTTGCTTTTCTGGTGTGTTTGGATATTCCTTGTTTGCTTTGATTGGAGAATTGGGCTCCAATGATGCCATGTAGTCTTGGTTTCTGTTGCTTGGATTCCTGTGTTTGCCTCTCGCCGTCAGATTATCTCTAGTGTTACTTTGTTCTTCTATTTCTGACAGTGGCTAGACTGTCCTATAAGCCTGTGTGTCAGGGGTGCTGTAGACCTGTTTTTCTGTTTTCTTTCAGCCAGTTATTGGAACAAAGTGTTCTTCTTTCGGGCGTGTAGTTTTTCCTCTCTATAGGTCTTCAGCTGTTCCTGTGAGCCTGTGTCCTGAGTTCACTAGGCAGGTCATTTGGAGCGGAAAAGTTGGTCTTACCTGTGGACCCAAGGCTCAAGTTTGCTCGTGGGGTGTTGCTTATGAGCTCTCTGTCAGGGCAGCAACCAGGAAGATCTATGCCACCCTTTCCGGGCACTTCCGTGCACCAGGGTTCCAGATGGCATTTGGTGTTTTCCTCTGGAATCAGTAATGTGTGCAGAGTGCAGTGTCTTCTGGTTTCCCAGGCATGTCTGCCTCTCTGAAGGTTTAGCTCTCCCTCCCACGGGATTTGGGTACCTACCCTAAATTTCTGAATTCTGGATGCACATGGCCACTCTGCTGTGGATCACCATGCTGCTACTACACCTATAACTAATGCAGAAGTAAAGTGGAAGGATGTCTTAACTAATGAATGGCATGGCCCAGATCCTGTGATTTCGAGGTCTAGGGGAGCTGTTTGTGTTTTTCCGTAGAATCAAGAAAATCCAATTTGGGTACCTGAGCGCTTGACTCGAAAATTGCCTTCTGCTCTTCCTGAAGATGAGATTATGAACCCTACTATTACTACTAGGAATGAGCAAAGAAATCTCGAGTTACCTGAAAGGGAACTGGTCCATGTAAGTAGAGCAACTATCAAGACAATTGCTGATGCAGATTGCTGTCCTTAACAGCACTAGGTTGAACCCCATCACAGTTGAAGATTTTACCTCATGGATCACCAACGCTTTCTCCCTTTTTAAGGAGTGGGCGGGCCTGTTTGTCTGGGGAGCTATTGTCCTCCTGGGATGTGGAGTAGGTCTCTGGTTTATTGGCCATTTAAAAAGGGAACATGTCAGACACAAAGCGGTTGTTTACCAGGCTATGACCGCCATAGAAAATGGTACTTCTCCCAACATATGGCTGGCCTCTTTGAAAAATTAAGAGTTCGCCCTAGATCATTTTGTTACTATCATGTGGAGTCATTGTCTTCAGAGACGGGCAACTTTCCTTGATCTTGGACCAACCTAAGACATGGGACCCAGTGGCGATAGGGTAACCCAGCGACGGATAAGGCCGAGTCATTGTCAGGAACGACCTAAGACAGGAGCAATGACAAAATTGACGTGACACCCAGATCTAGACCAGTCATTTTATTAAACAAAAAAGGGGGAGATGTAGCGAGCGGTGCGGCGAAGTAAAGATAGTGCCGACAGCCAGCCCCGTCTGGTTGTAAACAACTTACTGCGCATGCGCAGGCTTGTCCCCTCATCAGGGCAGCTGTATGATCCGGCGCCCTCCTGTGGTGAACAACAGTACTGCGCATGTGCGGGATTTTGTACCTGGCGTCAGTCTGGCTGGGGCGGTACTATGCTAATGGGAGGTTCATGCCGCGCCAATCTCTGGAGGACAAGTAGCTGGGATGACAGTGGGGTGATAGTGGGGTGACTCGTGCCCCACCAATCCCTGAAAGAATATTAGCATACTGTTGTGTATATAAG
Organism: Rattus norvegicus; assembly: GCF_021556685.1. NCBI lineage: Eukaryota > Metazoa > Chordata > Mammalia > Rodentia > Muridae > Rattus > Rattus norvegicus. The sequence continues at coordinate 178,370,168 of NC_141535.1, forward strand.
GTGAGCGCTTTTTGCTGCTCATGTCCCCATATCAGCAATGAAGGTGTCCTGCAATAAAGGCTGTTGACAAGGATCCGATGGTATTGCATCTTCCTTGCCTGACAAGGTGGGTGTGACAGGATATATTTTATTTACATTTCAAATGTTAATCCTTTTCTTGGGGATAACATTTTCCCATCTATAAATCCCCTATCCCATGTGCCCTCCCCCTTCTTCTATGAGTTTGCTCCCCCACCCATCCACCCTCCCCATCCTGCCTCACCACAATTACATTCCCCTACACTGGGGCATGGAGCCTTAGCAGGACCAAGGGCTTTTCCTACCACTGTGCTCAACAGGGCCATCCTCTGCTACATATGCAGCTGGAGCCTTGGGTGTGTCCAGGTATACTCTTTGGATGGTGGTTTAGTCTGTGGGACCTCTGGTTGATTGGTATTGTTGTTCTTATGGGGTTGCAAACACTTTAAGCTCCTTCAAACCTTCCTCTAACTCCTCTAATGGGGACCTCATTCTAAGTTTAATGGTTGGCTGTGAACATTCACCTCTCTATTTGTCATGTTCTGGCAGAGTCTTTCAGGAGAGAGCTATAACAGGCTCCTATCAGCATGCACGTTTTGGCATCAGCACACCATCTTGGTTTGTTGGCTTGTATGTATATGGGCTGTATCCCCAGGTTGAACAGGTTCTGAGTGGCCATTCCTTCAGTCTCTCTCCCAAACTTTTTTGCATTATCTCCTCTTATGAATGTTTTTGTTCCCCCTTCTAAGAAGGACTGAAGCATTTTCACTTTGGTTTTTCTTGAGCTTCATGTGGTCTGTGGATTGTATCTTGGGTAATCAGAGCTTTTGTCTAAGATACACTTATGATTGAGTACCTGCCATGTGTGCTTTTTGTGATTAGGTTACCTCACTCAGGATGATATTTTCTAGTTCTGTCCATTTACTTTTGAATTTCATGAATGATTTTTTTAATAGCTGAGTAGTTTTCCATTTTGTAAATGTACCACATTTTCTGTATCCATCCCTCTGTTTAGGGATATCTAAGTTCTTTCCAGCTTCTGGTTAATATAAATAAGGCTTCTATAAACGTAGTGGAGCATTTGCCCTTGGTATATGTTGGAGCATCTTCTGGATATATGCCCAGAAGCGGTATAGCTGGGTCCTCAGGTAGCACCATTTTCAATTTTCTGATGGTATACCAGACATTTCCACAATGTTTCTCCCAGGTTGAAATCCTACCAATAATGGAGGAGTAAACCTCTTTCTACATATTCTACAAATGTCCTTTGCCTTACAGAAGCTATACACAATCTTATGGGATAAAATGGAAGCAGTGATCACAGGAAAATTCATAGCTCTGATTGCCTCTAAAATGAAACTAGAGAGAGCATGTATTAACAGCTTGATAGCACACCCAAAAGGTATAGAACAAAAAGAAGAAAATATATGCAACAGGTGTACGTACATGCCAATAAAAAATCAAACTCAGAGTTGAAATCAACCAAGAAGATAGAACATTCTATACAATGAATCCCCAAAACCAGTAGCTGGTTCTTTGAGAAAACCAACAAATAAGCAGACCCTTTTACAGACTAACCAGATGGCATAGAGTCAGTACCAAATTAACAAAATCAGAAATGAAATGAAGACATAAAAAGAGAAACTGATGAAATTCAAAAATTATCAGATCCTACCACAAAAGCCTATACCGAACAAAAGTGGAAAATCTTGACGAAATGTTCTTTTAGACCAATACTGGGCACCAAAGTTAAATCAGCATCAGAAAAAAATCTAAACAGTCCCTTAAATGTTAAAGAAATAGAAGCAGTCATTAAAAGTCTCCAAGCCAAAAAACAAACAAGCAAACAAAAAAACAAAACAAAACAAAACAAAGAAAAACAAAACAAACAAACAAAAAAAACCGCCCAGAATCAGGTGGGTTTAGTGCAGAATTCTAGCAGTCCATCAAAGAATATGTAACACCAAAACTCTTCAAACTATTAAAGAAAATATAAACACAAGAAACACTACCCAAATTGTTCTTTGAAACCACAATTACACTTATTCTTAAAGCATACAAGGACCCAACAAAGAAAGAGTACTTCAGATCAAAGGTAACAATGATGCAAAAATACTCAATAAGCTGCTCACAAGATGAATCCAAGAACACATCAAAATGATCATTCAACTTGATCAAGTAGGTTTCATATCAGGGATGTAGGAATGGATAAATAATCTGAAATGCATCAGTATAATCCACTATATTAACAAACCCAAAAGAAAAAAAAACAACACATGATTATCCGATTATAGGCTGAGAAAGCATTTGATCTCATAAAATCAGGAATTCAAGGCCAATACTTGAACACAATAAAAGAAATATACACCAAACCAGTAGCCAAAATCGACATAAATGGAGAACAACTTGAAGCAATACCACTAAAATCGGGGACTAGACTCCATACCTATTCAATATTGTGCTTGAAGTGGTAGCCAGGGTAATTAGATAACAAAAAGATGTCAAACAGAGACTGCCAGAACCTGAAGGGACCGACCGGATAAACAGTTCTCTGCACCCAAATCCTGTGGAAGGGAGAGCTAAACCTTCAGAGAGGCAGACATGCCTGGGAAACCAGAAGACACTGCACTCTGCACACATTACGGAATCCAGAGGAAAACACCAAACACCATCTGGAACCCTGGTGCACGGAAGCTCCCGGAAAGGACGGCATAGATCTTCCTGGTTGCTGCCCCGACAGAGAGCTCATAAGCAACACCCCACGAGCAAACTTGAGCCTTGGGTCCACAGGTAAGACCAACTTTTCCACTCCAAGCAACCTGCCTAGTGAACTCAGGACACAGGCTCACAGGAACAGCTGAAGACCTATAGAGAGGAAAAACTACACGCCCGAAAGCGGAACACTCTGTTCCAATAACTGGCTGAAAGAAAACAGGAAAACAGGTCTACAGCACCCCTGACACACAGGCTTATAGGACATCTAGCCACTGTCAGAAATAGAAGAACAAAGTAACACTAGAGATAATCTGATGGTGAGAGGCAAACGCAGGAATCCAAGCAACAGAAACCAAGACTACATGGCATCATTGGAGCTCAATTCTCCAACCAAAGCAAACAAGGAATATCCAAACGCACCAGAAAAGCAAGATCTAGTTTCAAAATCATATTTGATCATGATGCTGGAGGACTTCAAGAAAGACGTGAAGAACTCCCTTACAGAAACACAGGAAAACATTAATAAACAAGTAGAAGCCTAAAGAGAGGAATCACAAAAATCCCTGAAAGAATTCCAGGAAAACATAAATAAACAAGTAGAAGCCCATAGAGAGGAGTCACAAAAATCCCTGAAAGAATTCCAGGAAAACACAATCAAACAGTTGAAGGAATTAAAAATGGAAATAGAAGCAATCAAGAAAGAACACATGGAAACAACCCTGGACATAGAAAATCAAAAGAAAAGACAAGGAGCTGTAGATACAAGCTTCACCAACAGAATACAAGAGATGGAAGAGAGAATCTCGGGAGGAGAAGATTCCATAGAAATCATTGACTCAACTGTCAAAGATAATGTAAAGCAGAAAAAGCTACTGGTCCAAAACATACAGGAAATCCAGGACTCAATGAGAAGATCAAACCTAAGGATAATAGGTATAGAAGAGAGTGAAGACTCCCAGCTCAAAGGACCAGTAAATATCTTCAACAAAATCATAGAAGAAAACTTCCCTAACCTAAAGAAAGAGATACCCATAAGCATACAAGAAGCCTACAGAACTCCAAATAGATTGGACCAGAAAAGAAACTCCTCCCGTCACATAATTGTCAAAACACCAAACGCACAAAATAAAGAAAGAATATTAAAAGCAGCAAGGGAAAAAGGTCAAGTAACATATAAAGGCAGACCTATCAGAATCACACCAGACTTTTCGCCAGAGACTATGAAAGCCAGAAGATCCTGGACAGATGTCATACAGACCCTAAGAGAACACAAATGCCAGCCCAGGTGACTGTATCCTGCAAAACTCTCAATTAACATAGATGGAGAAACCAAGATATTCCATGACAAAACCAAATTTACACAATATCTTTCTACAAATCCAGCACTACAAAGGATAATAAATGGTAAAGCCCAACATAAGGAGGCAAGCTATACCCTAGAAGAAGCAAGAAACTAATCGTCTTGGCAATAAAACAAAGAGGAAAAAAAAGCACACAAACATAACCTCACATCCAAATATGAATATAAGAGGAAGCAATAATCACTATTCCTTAATATCTCTCAACATCAATGGCCTCAACTCCCCAATAAAAAGACATAGATTAACAAACTGGATACGCAACGAGGACCCTGCATTCTGCTGCCTACAGGAAACACACCTCAGAGACAAAGACAGACACTACCTCAGAGTGAAAGGCTGGAAAACAACTTTCTAAGCAAATGGTCCGAAGAAGCAAGCTGGCTACTGTAGTAGCCATTCTAATATCAAATAAGATCAATTTTCAACTAAAATTCATCAAAAAAGATAAGGAAGGACACTTGATATTCATCAAAGGAAAAATCCACCAAGATGAACTCTCAATCCTAAATATCTATGCCCCAAATACAAGAGCACCTACATACGTAAAAGAAACCTTACTAAAGCTCAAAACACACATTGCACCTCACACAATAATAGTAGGAGATTTCAACACCCTACTCTCATCAATGGACAGATCATGGAAACAGAAATTAAACAGAGACGTAGACAAACTAAGAGAAGTCATGAGCCAAATGGACTTAACAGATATTTACAGAACATTCTATCCTAAAGCCAAAGGATATACATTCTTCTCAGCTTCTCATGGTACTTTCTCCAAAATTGACCATATAATTGGTCAAAAAACGGGCCTCAACATGTACGGAAAGATAGAAATTATCCCATGTGTGCTATCACACCACCACAGCCTAAAGCTAGTCTTCAATAACAATAAGGGAAGAATGCCCACATATACATGGAAATTCAACAATGCTCTACTCAATGATAACCTGGTCAAGGAAGAAATAAAGAAAGAAATTAAAGACTTTTTAGAATTTAATGAAAATGAAGGTACAACATACCCAAACTTATGGGACACGATGAAAGCTGTGCTAAGAGGAAAACTCATAGCGCTGAGTGCCTGCAGAAAGAAACAGGAAAGAGCATATGTTAGCAGCTTGACAGCACACCTAAGATCTCTAGAACAAAAAGAAGCAAATACACCCAGAAGGAATAGAAGGCAGGAAATAATCAAACTCAGAGCTGAAATCAACCAAGTAGAAACAAAAAGGACCATAGAAAGAATCAACAGAACCAAAAGTTGGTTCTTTGAGAAAATCAACAAGATAGATCAACCCTTAGCCAGACTAACGAGAGGACACAGAGAGTGTATCCAAATTACCAAAATCAGAAATGAAAAGGGAGACATAACTACAGATTCAGAGGAAATTCAAAAAATCATCAGATCTTACTATAAAAGCCTATATTCAACAAAACTTGAAAATCTGCAGGAAATGGACAATTTCCTAGACAGATACCAGGTACCGAAGTTAAATCAGGAACAGATAAACCAGATAAACAACCCCATAACTCCTAAGGAAATAGAAGCAGACATTAAAGGTCTCCCAACCAAAAAGAGCCCAGGTCCAGACAGGTTTAGTGTAGAATTCTATCAGACCTTCATAGAAGACCTTGTACCAATATTATCCAAACTACTCCACAAAATTGAAAGAGATGGAGCACTACCGAATTCCTTCTATGAAGCCACAATCACTCTTATACCTAAACCACACAAAGACCCAACAAAGAAAGAGAACTTCAGACCAATTTCCCTTATGAATATCGACGCAAAAATACTCAATAAAATTCTGGCAAACCGAATCCAAGAGCACATCAAAACAATCATCCACCATGACCAAGTAGGCTTCATCCCAGGCATGCAGGGATGGTTTAATATACGGAAAACCATCAACGTGATCCATCATATAAACAAACTGAAAGAACAAAACCACATGATCATTTCATTAGATGCTGAGAAAGCATTTGACAAAATTCAACACCCCTTCATGATAAAAGGCCTGGAAAGAATAGGAATTGAAGGCCCATACCTGAACATAGTAAAAGCCATATACAGCAAACCAGTTGCTAACATTAAACTAAATGGAGAGAAACTTGAAGAAATCCCACTAAAATTAGGGACTAGACAAGGCTGCCCACTCTCTCCCTACTTATTCAATATAGTTCTTGAAGTTCTAGCCAGAATCAGACAACAAAAGGAGATAAAGGGGATACAGGTCGGAAAAGAAGAAGTCAAAATATCACTATTTGCAGATGATATGATAGTTTATTTAAGTGATCCCAAAAGTTCCACCAGAGAACTACTAAAGCTGATAAACAACTTCAGCAAAGAGGCTGGGTATAAAATTAACTCAAATAAATCAGTAGCCTTCCTGTACACAAAAGAGAAACAAGCCGAGAAAGAAATTAGGGAAACGACACCCTTCATAATAGACCCAAATAATATAAAGTACCTCGGTGTGACTTTAACCAAGCAAGTAAAAGATTTGTACAACAAGAACTTCAAGGCTTTGAAGAAAGAAATTGAAGAAGACCTCAGAAGATGGAAAGATCTCCCATGCTCATGGATTGGCAGGATTAATATAGTAAAAATGGCCATTTTACCAAAAGCAATCTACAGATTCAATGCAATCCCCATCAAAATACCAATCCAATTCTTCAAAGAGTTAACAGAACAGTTTGAAAATTCATCTGGAGTAACAGAAAACCCAGGATAGCTAAAACTATCCTCAACAGTAAAAGGACTTCAGGGGGAATCACTATCCCTGAACTCAAGCAGTATTACAGAGCAATAGTGATAAAAACTGCATGGTATTGGTACAGAGACAGACAGATAGACCAATGGAATAGAATTGAAGACCCAGAAATGAACCCACACACCTATGGTCACTTGATTTTTGACAAAGGAGCCAAAACCATCCAATGGAAAAAAGATAGCATTTTCAGCAAATGGTGCTGGTTCAACTGGAGGGCAACATGTAGAAGAATGCAGATTGATCCATGCTTATCACCCTGTACAAAGCTTAAGTCCAAGTGGATCAAGGACCTCCACATCAAACCTGATACACTCAAACTAATAGAAGAAAAACTAGGGAAGCATCTGGAACACATGGGCATTGGAAAAAATTTCCTGAACAAAACACCAATGGCTTATGCTCTAAGATCAAGAATCGACAAATGGGATCTCATAAAACTACAAAGCTTCTGTAAGGCAAAGGACACTGTGGTTAGGACAAAACGGCAACCAACAGATTGGGAAAAGATCTTTACCAATCCTACAACAGATAGAGGCCTTATATCCAAAATATACAAAGAACTCAAGAAGTTAGACCGCAGGGAGACAAATAACCCTATTAAAAAATGGGGTTCAGAGCTGAACAAAGAATTCATAGCTGAGGAATGCCGAATGGGTGAGAAACACCTAAAGAAATATTCAACATCTTTAGACATGAGGGAAATGCAAATCAAAACAACCCTGAGATATCACCTCACACCAGTGAGAATGGCTAAGATCAAAAACTCAGGTGACAGCAGATGCTGGCGAGGATGCGGAGAAAGAGGAACACTCCTCCATTGTTGGTGGGATTGCAGACAGGTACAACCATTCTGGAAATCAGTCTGGAGGTTCCTCAGAAAATTGGACAATGAACTGCCTGAGGATCCTGCTATACCTTTCTTGGACATATACCCACAAGATACCCCAACATACAAAAAAGAAATGTGCTACACTATGTTTATAGCAGCCTTATTCATAATAGCCAGAAGCTGGAAAGAACCCAGATGCTCTTCAACAGAGGAATGGATACAGAAAATGTGGTACATCTACATTATGGAATATTACTCAGCCATCAAAAACAACGACTTTATGAAATTCATAGACAAATGGATGGAACTGGAAAATATCATCCTGAGTGAGGTAACCCAATCACAGAAAAACACACATGGTATGCACTCCTTGATAAGTGGCTATTAGCCCAAATGCTTGAATTACCCTAGATGCATAGAACACATGAAACTCAAGATGGATGACCAAAATGTGAATGCTTCACTCCTTCTTTAAAAGGGGAACAAGAATACCCTTTGCAGGGAATAGAGAGGCAAAGTTTAGAACAGAGGCAGAAGGAACACCCATTCAGAGTTTGCCCCACATGTGGCCCATACATATACAGCCATCCAATTAGACAAGATGGAGGAAGCAAGTAGTGCAGGCCGACAGGAGCCGGATGTAGATCGCTCCTGAGAGACACAGCCAGAATACAGCAAATACGAGGAGAATGCCAGCAGCAAACAACTGAACTGAGAATAGGACCCCCGTTGAAGGAATCAGAGAAAGAACTGGAAGAGCTTGAAGGGGCTCAAGACCCCTTATGAACAACTATGCCAAGCAACCTGAGCTTCCAGGGACTAAGCCACTACGTAAAGACTATACATAGACTGACCCTGGCCTCTGACCTCATAGGTAGCAATGCATATCCTAGTAAGATCTCCAGTGGAAGGGGAAGCCCTGGGTCCTGCTAAGACTGAACCCCCAGTGAACTAGATTGTTGGGGGTAGGGCGGCAATGGGGGGAGGGTGGGGAGGGGTATACCTATAAAGAAGGGTGCGGGATGTTTGCTTGGAAACCAGGAAAGGGAATAACATTCAAAATGTAAATAAGAAATACTCAAGTTAATAAAAAAAATGAAATACTCAAGTTAATATTGAAAAAATATACAAAAAATAAAATTAGCTCATATAATGCAGTAGCCTAACACTACTCAAATATTAAACAGCCTGGAAAACAAATTAGGGAAACTAACACCCTTCATAATATTCACAAATTATATAAAACAGGTTGTGATGGTTCTCCCAAAGCAAGTGGAAGGTGTTTGTGACAAGCACTTCAAACCTCTGAAAAAAGAAATTATATAAGATCTCAGAAGATCAAATGATCTTCCATGCTAAGGAATTGGCAGAATTAATATAGTAAAAAATGGCCATCTTGCCAAAAGCAATCTACAGAATTAAGTCAATGCCCATCAAAATTCCAAGTCAATTCTTCATAGAGTTTGAGGGAAAAATTGCAAATTTGTTTGGAATAAGAAAAAAATCCAAGATACTGCAAACTATTCTCAAGTATAAAAGAAATCCTAGGCAAATCACGATTCCTGTCAAGGTCAAGCTGTATTACAGAGGAATCATGATAAAAAACTGCATGATATTGGTACAGAGACAGATACTTAAATCAATGGAATGTAATTGAAGACCCAATAATGAACCCACACTCGTGATTTTTAACAAACGATCTAAAAGTATGTAGTGGAAAAGAGACAGCATGTTCAACAAATGGTGCTCAATCAACGGGTTCTTATCAGGTAGAAGAATGCGAATCAATCCATCTCTATCTCCTTGTAAAAATCTCAAGTTCAAGTGTATCATGAACCTCCATATTCAACCAGGTACACTGAAACAAATAGAAGAGAAAGTGGAGAAGAACCTTGAACACATAGGCTCAGAGGAAAAATTCCAGAACAGAACAGCAGTGGATTATACTGTAATATCAAGAACTGACAGTACTGTATAAAAACCAGAAAAGTGAAAGAAAGAAAGAATGATAGAAACAAACAAACAAACAAACAAAAAGAAAATAAGAAAGTTTTAAGTTTTAGAGAACATTCATGTGTGGTCTGTGAATTTCCAGAGGCAGTGGAGAAAGAGTACTCTACACTACTTCTTTAAAATTTTTTAATGGCGGGACTTTCTGATAAAAGCAAAGATGGTTATAAACCAACTGCAGCTTCCCCATTCATCTCCTCAGTATGATAACACAGAAAGGTCTTCATGGATATTATCTAAGAGACACATCCACAGTTCTACTATGCAGTATGTGAAGAATCACAACTTTCACCTCACAGATAAGGATGCCAAAGTCCAGAGTTACTAAATTATTGTGACAAGAGGCTGAAAGCAAGGAAACACAAGTTTTGAGAAACTGAAAAATAGATGTATGGACAATAATATTGCCTTTAAGTGTTCGTACTACCACAGCTCCAGAATTTCTCTTCAGAAATGAGTCCTTTCCAGAAAGACTATTAAAAGTGTAAAGAATAACTCTTAGAGAGATGAGTTTATGAATGTCTATGGGTGCTGTGAATCATGTGCTGGAGAAAAATAGGCTGCTATGTTTATACAAGAGACTAGTTGATTTCAATTTCTACATTGAGACAGATATATTTATGGATTAAAAGCAATATTTCAACAGGAAATTGAGGACTAATGTATTTGGGACATGGTAGGGAGAGAAGCAAAATTCTCTAAAAATGTACTCACATATTCCTGATGTTCATTTCATTGTGTATGAATGGAGTGATAAACCACTACTGAATAATACAGAGCAACTGATGCTCAGTTTCTTGGAAGGATGAGTCCAGAAAATGACAGGAGCAGCATTGAAAGTACTAGTTTGCAAGCCTCCTTTATTTTCCCTGACACACTTTGTCCTCAAACAAAACCTCTAACATCACATTTCTTTAGCCTTGTTTGGTAGGTCCAAGGAGTCTTGAACTCATGATTAGTAGGTATTGCCATATCTGTGGCCACCTTCCCCAAAGCATGTATCTTGGAAGGATTCACGATTCTCCTGGAGTGAATTTCTATGAATCTTGGCATAGTTTTTCTTCCCCATTCTTCAAATAGGACCCAAAACTCTAAGTTCAGTGGCTCCTTCTACCTTTTGTCCCCATCATCTCTCATGTTATTCTACGTATTATCATTACATTTTCTTCTTAACTTAAAAAAGTGAAGATTGTTCACACTGACTTTAACCAATGAAAACAACTGGTAATCACACTGATTGTTCAGGTGGGAAATACAAGAAGTTAATTCATGGATTCTATTTAGGAAGCAAAGTGTAGATCTGAGTACTAATTGTGTAACACATACTGAATATGTGTTTAAGCCTTCCATTTCACTCCTGGCCACACTCCAATTTCAGAGCTAGGAAATTCAGTGTTTCATATAGTAAAACAATTTGTTTAGTAGTATCTCAGATTATTTATATAACAGCTTTAACAGGGAATATGTTATTTTCCCTAATGAGGATGGAAGACAACAGACCTTGTTAAGCATGGGAAATTTTTACTCATACAGAAAGTGAGAACAATGTGAAGGAAAGCTAAACCCAGCCCTGATTATAGGAGTCTATTCCCACTTTAAATTCACTATTTTTCCACCATTATTTACCCTAGAACAACTAGTTATTGGATTCTACTCAGTGTATTTAATAGGAAATATTGAGGAAACACTGAAGAAAAGAAGTCTGTTTGGGATCTTGATGAGTTTGAGCATAGTATTTGCTAAAGATTGTGATAAGTCTCCCTCTCTCTTCCTCTCTCTCTCTCTCTCTCTCTCTCTCTCTCTCTCTCTCTGTGTGTGTGTGTGTGTGTGTAGGGGGATATAGTGAGAGATAGAAGTGTATAAAGTGAAAGATCTCAATACTTCTGAGAGCACAATCAGCTACAGGTCTTAAAATCACTAGTTGGAACACCTAGTCAAAATTCTCTCATAAAAACTTAGTGGCCAAGAGTCTAGGTTTCTGGATAGGGAATATAGTTAATGAAGAGATCATGCAAAACAGAATTCTTCCCAGAAGCTTCCTGTATACATTTTCTGTCTGCCCTGACCCATCATTCTGATATCCTGTGGTCCTAACTTATAAGAATCTATGAACACTCACTGTTCTTGCAGAGAACTTTAGATCCTTCATCATACTGATTCACAAGCCTGTGTATTCCAGTAGAAGGGGATCTATTGTCCTCTTGTGGGTTGCATAGGCAATAGGCTCATGCACAAATTACACATCCACTACATACAAAATACTCAGACACGTAAATAACATAAAATGGTACATACTAAAATAAATACAAGAATTGATGTCCATGTCCCTAAAATTGTAAAAAGCAGAAAATTTTAATTCTATGTGTGCTAAAGACAGCTGAAACTTTTTCCTAGATATCAGTTCTTAGAGATGAAAGGGAGACTAGAACCTGTGTATATGTCTTCCTCTTGGACTCTATTTCTACATGCTGGAAAACATAGTACTAACTATATGGAATGCATTTTTACATGTTCCTTTCCCCGTCATTTTACCCTAGCATAAAATCAGTCCCAAAATTCAAATCTGAGTCTTATACTGTCTCCATCACAATCAATCCTGGGATGTGTCCTTTAACAGAGATCTTATCTCAGCTGAAAAGTTTATATTTCAAATTAGATATCATTTTAATAAACTCAATTTCACTTTTGAAAACCATCTTCTTCCAGGATCTTAGGACTTTGGATTTAACTCCGTGTTCACTTTCATACTAGTATGTCATTGGTGGACTGCTATTTCCCTCTGTATAGAAAAGGGAAAAAACACAGGGCAGTGCAGTTGTACAGTTTTCTGACATCTAACAGTTTTGATATCAAACTGTGATAACTCCTAGTAACTGAACATTGGTGAATCCTAAATGCACGTGGCTTGAACTTACTCCCTATTTTTTGCAGGCAGCACATAGAAGAAAAAGAAGAGAAAAAATGAATGCTAGGGTTTGCTTCATAGAAGAGAAAGCTTGTCAGTCACATGACGAAAAGAAATTTTGACTCTCTAGATTAGCAGATTTCAAATTTCATAATATGGAAAACCCATAATACAATAGCTTCTTTTCTGATTAACCTCCAATAAAATTTTTACTAAAAAGATTTTTATTGTTACTTCATAACTGTAACTTTACTACTGTTAGAAATTGTAAATTAAATATTTTATGTATAGTATCTGAAATGCAACCTTTGTGTAATACTCGTTTGACCCTACGGGGAACCTAATGAGAATGGTTGTTCTATGGAATATTAAAAAGTAAAGTATTTTGCAGGACAAGAAACCTAGAAATTATAAAGAAATCAAGACATTCCCTGCCAAACCCAATGCAAAGGCTACCAGAAGACCATGTAGGCCATCTACTTATATACATTTCCCACTCATTCAATACACTCATCAAATATCCCATGCCTAGTTAAAGGCCAAATTTGCCAGAAGACCACTATCCAGTTCCAAAAAACAACCCTGCCCAATCAAATGTGATGGTAACCAGAAAAATAGTGAATGTTAACAGGCACCCTCTTCCCAAACATGGCCAATATAGGCCAGAAGTGCAGCCTACAACTATCACAGATACCGCTGCCCAAATAGAGGTCTTGGCTTCCAGAAGACCAGTTCCTAACTTCAATGAAGACCCCATAATGGAGCAGAGATCACACAGTTTGCCAGAACTTCAGCCTGGAACTGGACGAATACCTTCTACACAGCAACAGGTTATTTGTGCTAGAATATAAGAGAGGAAACAAAGAGAAAATGATAACTTCCTTCACCATAGAAAAACAATATTTTGGTCTCTCATTAGAAAACAAACAGCGGCACAGGTCTTCCTGGTTGCTGCTGCTGCAGAGAGCCCCTGGGCAGCACCCCACGAGCGAACCTGAGCCTCGGGACCACAGGTAAGACCAAATTTTCTGCTGCAAGAAAGCTGCCTGGTGAGCTTGGGACACATGGAAGCAGAATTTCTCTAGGACAGGGCACGTTCTGTGTTTACCGGAAGTCCCACACCCGCGGATCCCGGCCCGCAGCAGCTCTCTGCTCCCAGACCCGGTGAGAGAGAGACCCAACCGCCTGGTCAGGTGGGCACTCCTGAGGCTGCAGAGCGGAAGAGACCACCAACACTGCTCACCCCTGCCCACATCCCTGGCCCAAGAGGAAACTGTATAAGGCCTCTGGGCTCCCGTGGGGGAGGGCCCAGGAGCGGCAGGACACCTGCCTGAGACACCACCGGAACCTGAAAGAAACAGACCGGATAAACAGTTCTCTGCACCCAAATCCCGTGGGAGGGAGAGCTAAACCTTCAGAGAGGCAGACAAGCATGGGAAACCGGAAGAGACTGCTCCCTGCACACACATCTCGGACGCCAGAGGAAAAAGCCAAAGACCATCTGGAACCCTGGTGCACTGAAGCTCCCGGAAGGGGCGGCACAGGTCTTCCTGGTTGCTGCCGCTGCAGAGAGCCCCTGGGCAGCACCCCACGAGCGAACTTGAGCCTCGGGACCACAGGTAAGACCAAATTTTCTGCTGCAAGAAAGCTGCCTGGTGAACTCAAGACACAGGCCCACAGGAACAGCTGAAGACCTGTAGAGAGGAAAAACTACACGCCCGAAAGCAGAACACTCTGTCCCCATAACTGACTGAAAGAGAGGAAAACAGGTCTACAGCACTCCTGACACACAGGCTTATAGGACAGTCTAGCCATTGTCAGAAATAGCAGAACAAAGTAACACTAGAGATAATCTGATGGCGAGAGGCAAGCGCAGGAACCCAAGCAACAGAAACCAAGACTACAGGCCATCATCGGAGCCCAATTCTCCCACCAAAACAAACATGGAATATCCAAACACACCAGAAAAGCAAGATCTAGTTTCAAAATCATATTTGATCATGATGCTGGAGGACTTCAAGAAAGACATGAACACACTTAGGGAAACACAGGAAAACATTAATAAACAAGTAGAAGCCTACAGAGAGGAATCGCAAAAATCCCTGAAAGAATTCCAGGAAAACACAATCAAACAGTTGAAGGAATTAAAAATGGAAATAGAAGCAATCAAGAAAGAACACATGGAAACAACCCTGGATATAGAAAACCAAAAGAAGAGACAAGGAGCTGTAGATACAAGCTTCACCAACAGAATACAAGAGATGGAAGAGAGAATCTCAGGAGCAGAAGATTCCATAGAAATCATTGACTCAACTGTCAAAGATAATGTAAAGCGGAAAAAGCTACTGGTCCAAAACATACAGGAAATCCAGGACTCAATGAGAAGATCAAACCTAAGGATAATAGGTATAGAAGAGAGTGAAGACTCCCAGCTCAAAGGACCAGTAAATATCTTCAACAAAATCATAGAAGAAAACTTCCCTAACCTAAAAAAAGAGATACCCATAGGCATACAAGAAGCCTACAGAACTCCAAATAGATTGGACCAGAAAAGAAACACCTCCTGTCACATAATTGTCAAAACACCAAACGCACAAAATAAAGAAAGAATATTAAAAGCAGTAAGGGAAAAAGGTCAAGTAACATATAAAGGCAGACCTATCAGAATCACACCAGACTTCTCGCCAGAAACTATGAAGGCCAGAAGATCCTGGACTGATGTCATACAGACCCTAAGAGAACACAAATGCCAGCCCAGGTTACTGTATCCAGCAAAACTCTCAATTAACATTGATGGAGAAACCAAGATATTCCATGACAAAACCAAATTTACACAATATCTTTCTACAAATCCAGCACTACAAAGGATAATAAATGGTAAAGCCCAACATAAGGAGGCAAGCTATACCGTAGAAGAAGCAAGAAACTAGTCGTCTTGGCAACAAAACAAAGAGAATGAAAGCACACAAACATAACCTCACATCCAAATATGAATATAAAGGGAAACAATAATCACTATTCCTTAATATCTCTCAATATCAATGGCCTCAACTCCCCAATAAAAAGACATGGATTAACAAACTGGATACGCAACGAGGACCCTGCATTCTGCTGCCTACAGGAAACACACCTCAGAGACAAAGACAGACACTACCTCAGAGTGAAAGGCTGGAAAACAACTTTCCAAGCAAATGGTCAGAAGAAGCAAGCTGGAGTAGCCATTCTAATATCAAATAAAATCAATTTCCAACTAAAAGTCATCAAAAAAGATAAGGAAGGACACTTCATATTCATCAAAGGAAAAATCCACCAAGATGAACTCTCAATCCTAAATATCTATGCCCCAAATACAAGGGCACCTACATACGTAAAAGAAACCTTACTAAAGCTCAAAACACACATTGCACCTCACACAATAATAGTGGGAGATTTCAACACCCCACTCTCATCAATGGACAGACCATGGAAACAGAAATTAAACAGTGATGTCGACAGACTAAGAGAAGTCATGAGCCAAATGGACTTAACGGATATTTATAGAACATTCTATCCTAAAGCAAAAGGATATACCTTCTTCTCAGCTCCTCATGGTACTTTCTCCAAAATTGACCATATAATTGGTCAAAAAACGGGCCTCAACAGGTACAGAAAGATAGAAATAATCCCATGTGTGCTATCGGACCACCACGGCCTAAAACTGGTCTTCAATAACAATAAGGGAAGAATGCCCACATATACGTGGAAATTGAACAATGCTCTACTCAATGATAACCTGGTCAAGGAAGAAATAAAGAAAGAAATTAAAAACTTTTTAGAATTTAATGAAAATGATGATACAACATACTCAAATTTATGGGACACAATGAAAGCTGTGCTAAGAGGAAAACTCATAGCGCTGAGTGCCTGCAGAAAGAAACAGGACAGAGCATATGTCAGCAGCTTGACAGCACACCTAAAAGATCTAGAACAAAAAGAAGCAAATACACCCAGGAGGAGTAGAAGGCAGGAAATAATCAAACTCAGAGCTGAAATCAACCAAGTAGAAACAAAAAGGACCATAGAAAGAATCAACAGAACCAAAAGTTGGTTCTTTGAGAAAATCAACAAGATAGATGAACCCTTAGCCAGACTAACGAGAGGACACAGAGAGTGCGTCCAAATTAACAAAATCAGAAATGAAAAGGGAGACATAACTACAGATTCAGAGGAAATTCAAAAAATCATCAGATCTTACTATAAAAACCTATATTCAACAAAATTTGAAAATCTTCAGGAAATGGACAATTTCCTAGACAGATACCAGGTATCGAAGTTAAATCAGGAACAGATAAACCAGTTAAACAACCCCATAACTCCTAAGGAAATAGAAGCAGTCATTAAAGGTCTCCCAACCAAAAAGAGCCCAGGTCCAGACGGGTTTAGTGCAGAATTCTATCAAACCTTCATAGAAGACCTCATACCAATATTGTCCAAACTATTCCACAAAATTGAAACAGATGGAGCCCTACCGAATTCCTTCTACGAAGCCGCAATTACTCTTATACCTAAACCACACAAAGACACAACAAAGAAAGAGAACTTCAGACCAATTTCCCTTATGAATATCGACGCAAAAATACTCAACAAAATTCTGGCAAACCGAATTCAAGAGCACATCAAAACAATCATCCACCATGATCTAGTAGGCTTCATCCCAGGCATGCAGGGATGGTTTAATATACGGAAAACAATCAACGTGATCCATTATATAAACAAACTGAAAGAACAGAACCACATGATCATTTCATTAGATGCTGAGAAAGCATTTGACAAAATTCAACACCCCTTCATGATAAAATTCCTGGAAAGAATAGGAATTCAAGGCACATACCTAAACATAGTAAAAGCCATATACAGCAAACCAGTTGCTAACATTAAACTAAATGGAGAGAAACTTGAAGCAATCCCACTAAAATCAGGGACTAGAGAAGGCTGCCCACTCTCTCCCTACTTATTCAATATAGTTCTTGAAGTTCTAGCCAGAGCAATCAGACAACAAAAGGAGATCAAGGGGATACAGATCAGAAAAGAAGAGGTCAAAATATCACTATTTGCAGATGACATGATAGTATATTTAAGTGATCCCAAAAGTTCCACCAGAGAACTACTAAAGCTGATAAACAACTTCAGCAAAGTGGCTGGGTACAAAATTAACTCAAATAAATCAGTTGCCTTCCTCTATACAAAAGAGAAACAAGCCGAGAAAGAAATTAGGGAAACGACACCCTTCATAATAGACCCAAATAATATAAAGTACCTCGGTGTGACTTTAACCAAGCAAGTAAAAGATCTGTACAATAAGAACTTCAAGACACTGAGGAAAGAAATTGAAGAAGACCTCAGAAGATGGAAAGATCTCCCATGCTCATGGATTGGCAGGATTAATATAGTAAAAATGGCCATTTTACCAAAAGCAATCTACAGATTCAATGCAATCCCCATCAAAATACCAATCCAATTCTTCAAAGAGTTAGACAGAACAATTTGCAAATTCATCTGGAATAACAAAAAACCCAGGATAGCTAAAGCTATCCTCAACAATAAAAGGACTTCAGGGGGAATCACTATCCCTGAACTCAAGCAGTATTACAGAGCAATAGTGATAAAAACTGCATGGTATTGGTACAGAGACAGACAGATAGACCAATGGAATAGAATTGAAGACCCAGAAATGAACCCACACACCTATGGTCACTTGATTTTTGACAAAGGAGCCAAAACCATCCAATGGAAAAAAGATAGCATTTTCAGCAAATGGTGCTGGTTCAACTGGAGGGCAACATGTAGAAGAATGCAGATCGATCCATGCTTATCACCCTGTACAAAGCTTAAGTCCAAGTGGATCAAGGACCTCCACATCAAAGCAGACACACTCAAACTAATAGAAGAAAAACTAGGGAAGCATCTGGAACACATGGGCACTGGAAAAAATTTCCTGAACAAAACACCAATGGCTTATGCTCTAAGATCAAGAATCGACAAATGGGATCTCATAAAAGTGCAAAGCTTCTCTAAGGCAAAGGACACTGTGGTTAGGACAAAACGGCAACCAACAGATTGGGAAAAGATCTTTACCAATCCTAGAACAGATAGAGGCCTTATATCCAAAATATACAAAGAACTCAAGAAGTTAGACCGCAGGGAAACAAACAACCCTATTAAAAAATGGGGTTTAGAGCTAAACAAAGAATTCACAGCTGAGGAATGCCGAATGGCTGAGAAACACCTAAAGAAATGTTCAACATCTTTAGCCATAAGGGAAATGCAAATCAAAACAACCCTGAGATTTCACCTCACACCAGTGAGAATGGCTAAGATCAAAAACTCAGGTGACAGCAGATGCTGGCGAGGATGTGGAGAAAGAGGAACACTCCTCCATTGTTGGTGGGATTGAAGACTGGTAAAACCATTCTGGAAATCAGTCTGGAGGTTCCTCAGAAAATTGGACATTGAACTGCCTGAGGATCCAGCTATACCTCTCTTGGGCATATACCCAAAAGATGCCTCAACATATAAAAGAGACACGTGCTCCACTATGTTCATCGCAGCCTTATTTATAATAGCCAGAAAATGGAAAGAACCCAGATGCCCTTCAACAGAGGAATGGATACAGAATATGTGGTACATCTACACAATGGAATATTACTCAGCTATCAAAAACAACGACTTTATGAAATTCGTAGGCAAATGGTTGGAACTGGAAAATATCAGTGAGCTAACCCAATCACAGAAAGACATACATGGTAAGCACTCATTGATAAGTGGCTATTAGCCCAAATGCTTGAATTACCCTAGATCCCTAGAACAAACGAAACTCAAGACGGATGATCAAAATGTGAATGCTTCACTCCTTCTTTAAATGAGGAAAAAGAATACCCTTGGCAGGGAAGGGAGAGGCAAAGATTAAAACAGAGACTTAAGGAACACCCATTCAGAGCCTGCCCCACATGTGGCCCATACATATACAGCCACCCAATTAGACTAGATGGATGAAGCAAAGAAGTGCAGACCGACAGGAGCCGGATGTAGATCGCTCCTGAGAGACACAGCCAGAATACAGCAAATACAGAGGCGAATGCCAGCAGCAAACCACTGAACTGAGAATAGGTCCTCTATTGAAGGAATCAGAGAAAGAACTGGAAGAGCTTGAAGGGGCTCGAGACTCCAAAAGTACAACAATGCCAAGCAACCAGAGCTTCCAGGGACTAAGCCACTACCTAAAGACTCTACATGGACTGACCCTGGACTCTGACCTCATAGGTAGCAATGAATATCCTAGTAAGAGCACCAGTGGAAGGGGAAGCCCTGGGTCCTGCTAAGACTGAACCCCCAGTGAACTAGTCTATGGGGGGAGGGCGGCAATGGGGGGAGGGTTGGGAGGGGAACACCTATAAGGAAGGGGAGGGGGGAGGGGGATGTTTGCCCAGAAACCGGGAAAGGGAATAACACTCGAAATGTATATAAGAAATACTCAAGTTAATAAAAAAAAAACCTAAAAATAAAAAAAAAATAAAAAATAAAAAAAAAGAAAAACAATATTTTACCCACAGTTTAAATCATTAAAAACAGTTTTGTAAACACAGACATAAAACAAAACAACAACAGTCAGTGCGATGAGACACTACTGGATCCCAGCTATTCTACTATAGGAAACCCTGAATATTTCAACATAGATGGAATACAAGAAAATGTTTTTCAAATCAACATTGCTTCAATAATAGAGTGCCTTAAACAGAAAATTAATAATCCCTTAATGGAAGGAAAGATAAACAGAAATTGGATAAAATGAATAAACCATTTAACTGAAGATTAAAGAATTAAGGAAAATACATATAAGCAATTGAGACAAATAACAGTGTTCAAGACTGTATATGGGCTGGATTCCCAGGTGGGGCAGTCTCTGAATGACCATTCCTTCAGTCTCTAATCCAAACTTTGTCTCATTATCTCCTCTTATGAATATTGTGGTCCCCCCTTCTAAGAAGGACTAAAGCATCCACACTTAGTTGTTCTTTTCTTGAGCTTCATGTTGTTGTGGTTTATATCTTGTGTAATCTGAGCTTTGGGGCTAATATCTACATATCAGTGAGTAAATAGTATGTGTGTTTGTGATTGGGTTAACTCACTAAGGAAGATATTTTCTATTTCCATCCATTTGCCTGTGAATCTCATGAAGTCACTGTTTTTAATGATGAAGTAGTTCTCCATTGTGTAAATGTAAGACATTTCTGTATCCATTCCTCTCTTTAGGGATATCTGGGTTCTGTCCTGCTTCTGACTATTATAAGTTTGCTATGAACATAATGGAGCATGTGTTTTGTTATAAGTTGGGGCATCTTATGGATATATGCCCAGAAGTGGTATCCTGAGGAAGTAATATGTCCTATTTTCTGAGGATACTCCAGATATTTCCAGAGTGATCGTTCCAGGTTGCAATCCCACCAATAGTGGAAGAGTGTACCTCTTTCTCCACATCCTTGCCAGAAGCTGCTGTCACCCGATTTTTTTATTGTAGCTATTCTGACTAGGTGTGGTGGAATCTCAGGCTTATTTTGATTTGCACTTCCCTGATGACTAAGGATGTTGAGCATTTCTTTAGGTGCGTCTCAGCCATTTGATATTCCTCAGTTGAGAATGATTTGTTTAGCTCTGTACCCCATTTTTAATAGAGTTATTTGATACTCTGGAATCTACCTTCTTAAGTTCTTTGTATATATTGCATAATAGCACTCTGTCGAATGTAAGAGTAGTAAATATCTTTTCCCAATCTGTTGGTTGCCATTTTTTCCTTTTGACAGTGTTAATTGCCTTACAGAAGCTATACCCAAGCATATGGGATTCAATGGAAGCAGTGTTAATAGGAAGATTCATAGCTCTGAGTGCCTCTATAAAGAAACTAAGAGAGCATACACTAACATCTTGACAGCACACCTGAAGGCTATAGAAACAAAAGAAGTAAATGTACTGAAAATGAGTAGAGCGCAGGAAATAATCAAAATCAGAGTTGAAATCTACCTAGTAGAAAAAATAACTATACAATGAATAAATAAAACCAAGGGTTGGTTCTTTGAGAAAACCAGCAAAGTAGACAAGCCTGTGTCTATGCTAACAAGACAGCATAGATTCAGAATCCAAATTAACCAACTCAGAAATGAAAAGGAGACATAACAACAGAAACTTACGATATTCAAAAAATTAGCAGATCCTACTACAAGAGCCTATGCTAAGAAAAACTAGAAAATCTGGAAGAAATGGACATTTTTCTAGACAGATATACCAGGTACCAAAGTTTAATCAGCATCATAAAAACATCTAAACAGTTCCATATCCCCTAAAGAAATAGAAGAGCCATTAAAAATCTCCCAACCAAAATGAGTGAAGGACTTAATAGGTTTAGCGGAAATCCTTCCATACCATCCAAGAAGTCTTAATACCAATTCTCTTCAAACTATAACACAAAATTTAAATAGAAGAAATAGTACCCAATTCCTTCACTGTAGCCAAAATTACACGTAATCTTTTTTTTTTTTGGTTCTTTTTTTTTTTTTTTTTGGTTCTTTTTTTTCGGAGCTGGGGACCGAACCCAGGGCCTTGCGCTTCCTAGGTAAGCGCTCTACCACTGAGCTAAATCCCCAGCCCCTCACGTAATCTTAAACCACACGAAGAAACAGCAAAGAAAGAGAACTTCAGACCAATTTTGCTTAAGAATATTGATGAAAACATTCTCAATAATTTTCACACAAACTGAATCCAAGAGTACATCAAAATGGTCATTCACCTTGACCAAATAGGCTTCATTTCAGGGATGTAGGCATGCATCAATATTTGAAAATCTATCAACGTAATCCACTACATTAACAAACTGAATTGAAAAAAAAACAAATTATCTCATTATAAGCATTTGACAATATTCAATACCCTTTCATAATAAATGTCTTGGAAAGATCAGGAAGTTCAGGCCCATACCTAAACATAATAAAAGCAGTATACAGAAAACCAGTAGCCAACATCAAACTAAATCGAGAAAAACTTGAAGCAATACCACTAAAATCAGGGACTAAATAAGGCTGCCCACTCTCTCCCTACCTATTCAATATAGTACCTGAAGTCCTAGCAAGAGTAATTAGACAACAAAATGATGTCAAAGAGAAACAAATCAGAAATGAAGAAGTGAAAATATCACTATTTGCAAATGATATGATATTATTCTTAAGTGATACCCAAAATTCCACTGGAGAACTGCTACAGATGACAAACAACTTTAGCAATGTGGATGGATATAAAATTAACTTAAACAAATCAGGAGCCTTCCTCTAATCGAAGGATAAACAGCCTGAGAAAAAAATTAGGGAAACAACACTATTATCAATAGTCACAAATAATATAAAATACATTGTGGTGACTCTAACCAAGCAAGAGGAAGATCTGTATGAAAAACCTCAAATCTCTGAAGAAAGAAATCAAATAAGATCTCAGAAGATGGAAAGATCTCCCATTCACATGAATTGGAAGAATTAAGATAGTAAAAATGGCCATCTTGCAGAATGCAATCTTCAGATTCAACGCAATTCCCATCAAAATTCCAAATCAATTCTGAGAGTTAAAAAGAAAAATTGGCAAATTCATTTGAAATAACCAAAAATCCAGGATAGAGAAAAATATTCCCAACAATAAAAGAACTTCTCGAGCAATCACCATCCCTGACCTCAAGCTGTATTACAGAGGAAATATGGTATTGGTACAGAGACAGGCAGTTAGATTAATGGAATGTAATTGAAGACCCAGAAATGAAAACAAATATCTATGGGCACTTTATTTTTAACAAAGGACCTAAAACTATACAGTAGAAAAAGCACAGCATTTTCAACAAATGGTGTTTCATGAACTGGTACTCATCATTTAAAAAAAAAGAAAATCAATCTATTTTACCTTTATGTTTAAATCTCAAGTGTGGAGAAGGCATGGCAGACCCATCTGGTTGCTGCCCTCATGTAGAGCTATAGTCCAGCCCCGAGGAGCGACTTCAGGCCCGAGACCAGAGGAGAGACCAACTTTTCTGCTCCAAGTGACCTGCCTGGTGGACTCAGGACACATGCCCACAGAACAGCTGAAATCGAGTAGACAGAAATGACTACATGCCTGAAACAGAACACCCTGTTCTGATAACTGGCTGAAAGAAAACAAGAAAACAAGTCTACAGCACTCTTGACACACAATACTATAGGATGGTATAGCCACTGTCAGAAATAGTAGAACAAGGTAACACCAGAGACAACCTGATGGTGAGAGGCAAGCACAGGAACCCAAGTAACAGAAACCAAGACTACCTGGCATCATCAGAGCCCAATTCTCCCACCAAAGCAAACACTGAATATCCAAACACACCAGAAAAGCAAGATCTAGATTTAAAACCATATTCGATCATGATGATGGAGGACTTCAAGAAAGACATAAGGAACTCCCTTAGAGAAATGCATGAAAACACAAATAAACAAGTACAAGCCTACAGGGAGGAAACACACAAATTCCTTAAAGAATTACAGGAAAACACAATCAAACAGGGCAAGGAATTAAAAATGGAAATAGAAGCAATAAAGAAAGAACAAAAGGTGACAGCATTGAATACGGAAAACAAAAGGAAGAAACAAAGCATCACCAACAGAATACAAAACATAGATAAGAGAAACTCAGGAGCAGAAGATTCCATAGAAACCATCAACAGAACTGTCAAAGATAATGTAAAATGAAAAAGATACTAGCTCAAAACATACAGGAAAACCAGGACACAATGAGAAGATCAAACTTAAGGATAAAAGATATGGAAGAGAGTGAGGACTCCCAACTCAAAGGACCACTAAATATCTTCAACAAAATCATAGAAGAAAACTTCCCTAGTCTAAAGAAAGAAATGCCCATAAACATACAAGAAGCCTACAGAATTCCAAATAGATTGGACCAGAAAAGAAACTCCTCCTGTCACATAATAGTCAAAATACCAAATGCACAAAACAAAGAAAAATATTAAAGGCAGTAAGAGAAAAAGGTCAAGTACCATGTAAAGGCAGACCTATTAGAATTACACCAGACATCTCACCAGAGACTATGAAAGCCAGAAGATCCTGGACAGATGTCATGCACACCCTAAGAGAACACAAATGCCAGCCCAGGTTACTGTAGCCAGCAAAACTCTCAATTACCATAGATGGAGAAACCAAGATATTCCATGACAAAACCAAATTTACACAATATCTTTCCCCAAATCTAGTCCTACAAAGGATAATAAATGGTAAAGCCCAATACAAGGAGGCAAGGTACACCCTAAAAAAAGCAAAAAACTAATCGTTTTGCAGCAAACCAAAGAGAAGACAAGCACACAAACATAATCTCACATCCAAACACGAATATAACAGGAAGCAAAAATCAGTATTCCTTAATATCTCGCAAAATCAATGGCCTCAACTCCCCAATAAAAAGACATAGATTAACAAACTGGATACACAATGAGGACCCAACATTTTGCTGCCTACAGAAAACACACCTCAGAGAAAAAGACAGACACTACCTCAGAGTAAAAGGCTGGAAAACAAATTTCCAAGTAAATGGTCTGAAGAAGCAAATTGGAGTAGCCATTCTAATATTGAATAAAATCCAATTTCAACCAAAAGTCATCAAAAAAGATAAAGAAGGGCATTTCATATTCATCAAAGGAAAAATCCACCAAGATGAACTCTCAACCTAAATATATGCTCAAAATAATAGGTTACCTACATACATAAAAGAAACCTTACTAAAGCTCAAAGCACACATTGTACTTCACACAATAATAGTAGGAGATTTCAACACCCTACTCTCATCAATAGACAGATCATGGAAACAGAAATTAAACAGAGACACAGACAGACTAAGAGAAGTCACGAAACAAATGTACTTAACAGATATTTATAGAACATTCTATCCTAAAACAAAAGCATATACCTTCTTCTCACCACCTCATGGTACTTTCTCTAAAATTGACCATATAATTGGTCATAAAACAGTACTCAACAGAAAGATACAGAAAGACAGAAATAATCCCATGCATCCTATAAGGCCAACACGGGCTAAAGCTGGTCTTCAATAACAATAAGGGAAGAACGCCCACATTTACATGGAAGTTGAACAATACTCTTCACAATTATAACCTGGTCAAGGAAGAAATAAAGAAAGAAAGTAAAGACTTCCTAGAATTTAATGAAAATGAAGGTAAACATACGCAATCTTATGGGATACAATGAAAGCATGGCTAAGAAGAAATCTCCTAGCTCTTAGTGCCTGCAGAAAGAAAGATGAGAGAGCATATATCAGCAGCTTGACAGCACACCTAAAAGCTCTACAACAAAAAGAAGCAAACACACCCAGGAGGAGTGGAAGGCAGAAAATAATCAAACTCAGAGCTGAAATCAACCAAGTAGAAACAAAAAGGACCATGCAAAGAATCAACAGAATCAAAAGCTGGTTCTTTGAAAAAAATCAACGAGATAGAAAAACCCTTAGCCAGACTAACGAGAGGACACAGAGAGTGTGTCCAAATTAACAAAATCAGAAGTGAAAATGGAGACATAACACCAGAGTCAGAGGAAATTCAAAAAATCATCAGATCCTACTACAAAAGCCTATATTCAACAAAACTTGAAAATCTGCAGGAAATGGACAATTTCCTAGAAAGATACTTGGAATAGAAGTTAAATCAGGAACAGATAAACCATATAAACAACCTTATAACTCCTAAAGAAATAGAAGCAGTCATTAAAATCTCCCAACCAAAAAGTGCCCAGGTGCAGGTGGGTTCAGTGCAGAATTCTATCAGACCTCCATAGAAGACATCATAGAAGACCTCATACCAATACTATCCAAACTATTCCACAATAATGAAACAGATTGAGCACTCCTGAATTCCTTCTCTGAAACCAAAATTACTCTTATACCTAAACCGCACAAAGACCCAACAAAGAAAGAGAACTTCAGACCAATTTCCCTTATGAATACCGACAAAAAGATATTCAAAAAATTCTTTCAAACCAAATCCAAGAGCACATCAAAACAATCATCCATCATGATCAAGTAGGCTTCAGTCCAGTGATGCAGTGATGGTTTAATAT
Source organism: Rattus norvegicus (assembly GCF_021556685.1). Classification (NCBI taxonomy): domain Eukaryota; kingdom Metazoa; phylum Chordata; class Mammalia; order Rodentia; family Muridae; genus Rattus; species Rattus norvegicus. Next base: position 178,396,954 of record NC_141535.1, read on the forward strand.
ATGGAAAACCATCAACATAATCCACTATATAAACAAACTGAAAGATAAAAACCACATGATCATTTCATTAGATGCTTAGAAAGCATTTGAGAAAATTCAAAACCCCTTTATGATGAAAGTCCTGGAAAGAATAGGAACTCAAGGCCCATACCTAAAGATAGGAAAAGCCATATACAGCAAACCAGTAGCTAATATTAAACTAAATGGAGAGAAACTTGAAGCAATCCCACAAAAATCATGGACTAGACAAGGCTGCCCACTCTCTCCCTACTTATTCAATATAGTTCTCAAAGTCCTAGCCAGAGCAATCAGACAACCAAAGGAGATTAAAGGGATACAGATTGGAAAGGAAGAAGTCAAAATATCATTATTTGCAGACGATATGATGGTATATTTAAGTGATCCCAAAAGATCCTCCAGAGAATTACTAAACGTGATAAACACCTTCAGCAAAGGGCTGGGCATAAAATTAACTCAAATAAATCAGTAGCCTTCCTCTACACAAAAAAGAAACAAGCTGAGAATGAAATTAGGGAAATGACACCCTTCATAATAATCCCAAATAATATAATATACGTCAGTGTAACTTTAACTAAGCAATGAAACATCTGTATGAGAAGAACTTCAAGCCTCTGAGACAGAATTTCAAGAAGATCTTAGAAGATGTAAAGGTCTCCCATGGTCATGGGTTGGTAGGATTAATACAGCAAAAATGGCCATTTTACCAATAGCTATCTACAGATTCAATCCAATCCCCATCAAAATTGTAACCCAATTCTTCATAGAGTAAGACAGAACAATTTGCAAATTCATCTGGAATAAAAAAAAATCCCAGGATAACTAAAACTATCCTCAACAATAAAAGAGAAAGGGAATAACAATTGAAATGTAAATAAGAAATACCCAATTTAATGAAGATGGACAGAAAAAGTCACAGTATCATAACTTTCAAAAGTTTCTTTATTTATTGTGTGCAACCTAGCAGATGAAAAGAATGTAACTAGTTTTCTTGTTTGTTTTGAACTCATTTATTTAGGACAACTCACATCATTTTTCTTGTGTACAAAAATAATTATGAAGTCAAAAGAAATATAGCTCATATACTTCAAAACGTATGAAAAATGTAAAACTTACACACATTAATTTCTAACCAAGGACATCTCCAGCTCCAGTGTAGCTTGGACAAGCCAGATAATGGATGGGTATCTATGCGTGTTTCTACCAAATGGCTTATACAAACGCAAATAAACAATTTCTTCTTTTATGTCTACCTTTGTTTTATAAATTTTCACTTCCCAATGTAGGCAATACTTTTGCTGACTTTTTTGGGGTGTGTTCATATATTCTTTGAGTTTGCCTGTTAGAACCCCCCAAAAAAAGAAAAGAAAAGAAAAAATTGATGCTAGCCAAAACTTAACCTATCTAGAGCAAATAGATCTTGTTGGACTGAAGCCCTAAGGGCCAGCAGAAAGAAAGGAAACAGGCAACCTAGGGAGGAAGGAGCTTGGGAAGACCCTCTAGAATGTACCAGAGACCTGGGAAGTGAGAGACTCTCAGGACTCAAAGGGGGACCCTGGATGAATTGACCTACAGTGGGAAGAGAAAACTTATTTAACCCACCTCCAGCAGAAAGACAGGGATTCAAGTGAGGGATGTGTTTGCTATTCCACAGTCAATGTTCTGACACATAATTCTTGCAGTTTGAAAGAAATGCAGGGATGAAAATGGAGAAGAGCCTGAGGATAAAAGGGTCCAGCAATAGGCCCAAAGTGGGACCCAGCACAAGGTGAGGTCCCAGGACCTGACACCATTACTGAGGCTATGGGGCATTCAGAAAAGGGACCTATCATGACTGCCCTCAGAAAGACCCAACAAGCAGTTGAAAGCATCAGCTTATCAGCTATGTGCAAGAAAGTAATAAGGATAGGGAAGAGAAAAGAAGAGATAGAAATCCCTGAGTCTAAGCTCCCACATTTAGTTTCCTCTGTGTCTACAACTATCAATGAATAGAAGCTGCTGACCCCTATGCTTGAATTAGGGAAAAGCTGGAAGAGATGAGGAGGAGGGTTATCCTGTAGCAGCACCAGCAGTCTCAATTAACCTGAACCCCTGAGATATCTTTGACATTGGATCACCAACCAGTCAGCACCAGCTAAGATGAGGCCTCCAGCACACATCCAGCAGATGATGCCTGATTCTGAGTTCAGTCAGAGAAGATGCACCTAATCATCAAAGGATGGGAGGCCCCAAGAAGTTTAGATGTCTGGTGGGATAGGTGGGGTGGGAATATGGGGGTGGGGGCAGCAAGAAGGTATGGGATGTGGAACTGTTGGGGTTTTGAACTGGGAAGGGAATAAAATCTGGAGTGTAAAAATCAATAAATAAAAAATTAAAAACATATAAATATATTCTCCTTTTAGGAGATAATTTATAAACAACTATAGTTTTAGACACAGAGGAAACTAAATGTGGGAGCTTAGACTCAAGGATTTCTATCTCTCCTTTTCTCTTCCCTATCCTTATTACTTTCTTGGGTGAAGAGAAGGAGGGTGATAAGAAAAAGGGGCCATAGAAATACTAAAAGAAATTAGACAAATAGAGGAAGGTTAGCAAATCTACTGTTAAAACAAAATATTTTGTAGCAATAATCTTACATTGGTGCAAAATTGTGTATATTGCTACAAAAATAAGGTTATATTTGTAACATTAGTACAGCATTATTTATATTGACACTGGTTTAAAGTTTTCATGAGTATAATTCCTTGAATATTAGTACAAAATGAAAATTGTTTTTTATGATTAAATAGACATTATCCATATACCATACATTTAAAAATACAAGATTTAGACCCAGTCCTCTTAATGGTTGCTATTACAAACTGATTAAAATAATTAAATAATATAAGTTAGTAATCAGGTAATCAAATCACATTCAAATCAAAATCAAGTTAATTACAATAAACTTTCTTCACAACCATTCAAATAATAACTAAAAATAATCAATATTGGACAATCTATTTATAATTTATATAGATAGATGGTCTTCAAGTCATGAGAGATTCACAAAATATGACATTTAAGGTGATTTCATTATTAAAAGACCTTTTGTCTATGAGACATGTCTGCACCTGACAGTACTTTAATTCCATTTCAGAGAAGATAATAAACCTCAGTACCTTCAAATAAATTTGCATTGATTAAGACAATCTAGCAACTGGGCAAAAATGCCCTGATGTTATCTATGGTCAAAATCTTGTCCAAAGAGAACAAACAGATACAAGGTGATTGACTGCTGCACTGTGCCAATACAGAGTACATACATAGTCCTTCATAATTTCTGATTCACTTAAGATATTCCTGTGGTGCAATAAAAGGTGTTTAAAAATTAGAAAGAAAGTCTAGGTCTAAAAGATAGTTTTAAGATGATGATATGAATTGAAATAATAGATAACTTAGATACAAAATTATAAACTCAATAAGAGAAAATAGATGAGGAAAATATCATCTAAGCTAAGATATTCAAACAGTATACTTTTAAGTGAAATTCAAACCGAAAAATTCTCATAATTGTTTCAAAAATAGTTCTAATACTTATTTTTCTTGCTATAAGGAAAAAATTCCTTTGAAATGCACAAAAATGGGGAAATGGAGTGGGTTGGACTGATGCTTCTTGTATTCTAATGTTAATATTTATTGCCCAAGTCTGGTTTCCCCTGAGATGTGAGAGTCACATGTAGACCCTATATGACTTTGTCTCCAAGTTATTTCTGATTGGAAAAATAAAGATGCCAACAGCCAAAAGATGAGAAATAGAGATATACACAGGTTTTAGAATTCCTGGAATGGAACAAAAGAAAAGAAGAAAAAGGTCAGAGAGGAAGAAAAGCCATTATGAGATAGATAAGCCATTAAAATATTGTTATGAGGCCAAGACCAATTAAAATTAAGAGCAGTCGAAATAAAACAAAATAAATAATAATTAATAATTCAGGGTTATCAGTAGGAAATAGATTCTAATAGCATAGAGGATAGATAGATGCACAGCTGTAATGCTGATTAGGACTTATATAAAGATTATGCATGTCTTTTCTCTGAAAACTTTAAGAAGAAAGGTGGAGAAATTGAAAAATTTCTACCACATTAACCTTTTGTGACAGTTCAGTGTTTGAGATTGGATATGAGAGGCCATTAGTTCAGCTGTCTGCAAGGTCATGGATGATTTAGTCCTTCAAAGGTAAGCTGCATGGTATGTACAGACTGGATCAAGGCATCTGTAATGAACACAAAGTGTTGGGGAAGCATCATCATTAGGTGATCAAGACCCAAGCATCTTGCTGACAAGGATTTACATGGATTGCAGTACATTTCAAGAGGTAGCTTGATTTATTAACCTTGATTTATTTGTTATTCTTGATTTAAGGAGGTCATTTTGCAGGGCTTCCGTATAGGGCAAGTTGATCCTTGCCTTTATTTAGATTGATGAAGGAAATTTGTGGATTCTAAAGCAAAAGCCTTTAACTCATTTTCACATACATATTTAAATTGGTGCCTGCACCAAGGTGAAAAGCTCACGTTTTTGGGTGTGAATGAGATCTATTATAGTATGTGATATATGTCTTATGCTGGTCCAGGAAGTTTTCATAGAATCAAATTTTAAGTTGTGCTGTTAAATATTCCATCTCTAGATGGCAAAAAAGGAGTAATCTATATCCTGAAATACCACAATAACCTCTACATAGTTTTTTATTTGGAAAACTGATGATTTAATTGGAAGCACATGGTGTTTGCATTTCATACTGCAGATGATAAAAAAATTCATTTCGGCTAGATAAGCAGAAAAGATAACTGGATTGCAGACCTGGTAAAAGTCTGTACTGAATCTCGTGGTTCCATGTGATGAATCTCCATCTCACACCAGAAAATAACCAGGAATATGATTAGGAGGAGGATGAGGCATTGGTCCACTCCAAGAGGTAGGAGAGATAGTTTATGTACCTGCACTTTGAGGAATTTCATGATTATGACTTAATCTTTCTTGCATATATTCTCATGGGTCTCTATGCTGCTTAATGAAAGGAGTGAGGAGTCCTCGCAAAAGACTGGGAAACAGGATGAGACCAGAGAGGGAACTCAGCTGGATATTATCTACATTTTTACTGGAGGACAGGTGGCCTTAGCATTCTTCATGAATGATGAACAGTAAGAAACTCACTTGGATGGACCCCACACTTCTAAGTGACTACACTGAATGGTATGTTGCCAAACCTGCCTCAACTGTCACAAAGTTTAAGGCCACGTACTCTCAGTTATAAAACTGAGCCACAAATTGTTTTTCTTCCAATATTGTGTGAATGCCAACCTCAAATTTAAAGGAATAGAAATGAGAATGTCTGTACAATATTCCCATAATGCTCTCATACAGATGAGAGAAATTGTAATATTTGACAAGTGAAGAAAGCCTAACTTTAGCCCAGAGCTCCTACTAAAGACCAGCAATTCCTGGGGATTGTTCAAGGTAGTTCTGACTGCCATCAACCTCTTTACAATGACATAACACCTGAAGTGTGTCAGTGTTCCTAATGTTTCTGAGTCAGATGCGGGCTCTTGCTAAACAAAGTAGGTGCCATCCAATACTGGGTGTCCCATATACAAAGAGAAAAATCATATTGTCAGTAGCCTCCAGTGTTGTTGACCTCTCTTCCTGTTGGTGTCCAGTGAACAGAAGAAGCTGCCCAGGCTTCTTGTCTCAACTGCTTTGGGCCTCCCAACATGAGGATAAGTTCTTTAAACCTTGTTAGAATTGCTTGGGTTAATTGCTATTTGCCCTTGAATTGAATGACAGACATGCCCCCAGTCCTCTTTGCTAGAGGCTTCACTACCTTTCCTCTTTCCTGGAATTGCTCTGGACCAAACCAATTACTATTCAAATGAGAATCCTGCCAGTGGCTGTCTTACTCCACAAATATATACTTTGAGGTTTTTTTGATTCATTAAAACAGACAATGCTAACAATTGTTTATAATTTCTTTGTGACTTAAATCAAATATGTACTAATAAGCATTTTCATTTTGACAACAATCCATGAAAAAAGAAAGGATTGGAGTGTTTTTTCTCACAGTTCCAGGGAAGAGTCTATGACATCAAAGACACACTGCTGTCAGGAGCATTGGAGCATTTGCTAACTTTATTTATAGTGAGCAAAGAGATGAATGAATGCAAGTGATCCTCTTGGAGTTTTTGTTTGATTGTTTGATTGTTTGTTTTTTGTGTTTTGTTTTTTGTGTTTTTTTCCAACTCTAACACTGTCAGAGTTGCATAAATTTGGATTAAATTTCCTGGATCAATTTAACAACTACAGATAATCCCCAACAGGCTCCTATATTCAGCATTTCTAAGTTATTTTAATCCAAAATAAGCAGATTACTGATCATATGGGTCAAATGTAAATTATTAAAAATAACATTCATATGATAAATATTATCTAATATGCCAACATTTTTAATTATCTCATATTTTTTCATAATTACCCGAATTAGAGTTGAACTCAGTACAGAGTCTAGTCACATTTATTAATAAACATTGGTCCCTCTTCAACCAGACTAAATTTACAGCCACAAAGATATTTTATCAGTTCATAAAATGATCGCATGTATGGCAAATACTCAGTAAATAAAAATTTTGGATTATATGGATTTGAGCTTTGTAATTCTCATTTCAAAATATTAATTACTTCAAACATTGTTTACTTGTATGAATTCTGTGCATATGATTGAAGATGCCATAGAGGCCAGAAGCATCTCACCTGCCCTGAAGCTGGACTTACAGCTGATGTAAGCTCACTGTTACAGTTTCTGGGACTTGAATGTGTCCTCATTCCATAACAGCAGTATGTGCTCTTAAAAATTTGGCCTCTCACAGACCCTTTAGTTTGGTAGTTAAAAAGCAGGTGTACTTACATACATAATTAATGCTTAAAAATGAAAAAAATATTTTAGATTTCTATAACATGCTGTCCTTTAGACAACCATTTTAATGTGATTATATGGAACTAAATTTGGGGAAACACACATGTTCGGGAAGGCATTATGGATCCTTTCTGACTATGAGGGGCAATCCGGAAGACTGATGAGAAATAAATTACCCAAGTTCTAGCCAAGGTCTGATTTTTACCTTGAGATTTGCAGAAATATTTGCACACCAGGCTAGAATTGGAAGGAATGAAGCTTAGCAGGGCATATGGGTCAAATAAGCTGTTAGCTGACATTAGTATGGGAGAAATAGCCTTCTGCAGAGGTTTTAGTGAATGGCTCTCTTTCCTCAGGGTGAACAAAAGCTACATGAGCCTTGGAGAATGAGTATATGTTTTCAGGATGAATATACATCATTGGCTCGGACCAAGGAGTTGTGAATGCTTTGTTTTCATGAATGAAATTCCATGTGCTAGCTGTTCCTGTTCTTTTAAGAGGAAAGGACGTTTAACCTGAAACATGGCCAGCAGGTTCTGTGAGGAACTCTTGAGCAGCATGGATTAGGGTGGTATTATAAGGCTATATGCACAATGACAGGAACCAGGAGAATCGGTATCCTCATCCTACCAGGCTCAGTGTGCAATCTTCAGGGTGCGGACACATCTTAATGTCACTCTTCCTCAGGAACAGCTCCTCTGGTTGCACAGCTTTCCAGTCTGACACCTACGTGAGACATTGAGTTGGGATCAACCCTTAGCCCGGTGGCATGGTTCTGCTTTTCAACTATTTGAGCCATATGTCATTCACCCTGGATTGGTGTCTTTGATTTTGTTGTTTTGGCATTAGTCTATACATCCCCTCCCAAAGTTTCATTGCCAGATACTTGTTCCTTTTAAACTAAGGCACATATTGTGAAGACATATACAAGCTACATTCCTCAGCAATCATTAATGCTGTTCTATATTCCTGAGTCTCAATGTCAGGGATGAATATGTGTAATGGTCAGAGTCCCAATCTTTAGCCTGCATTTACAGTAATTTTTACTATAAAAACATTGAAAGATTGTAAAGACATGATAGTAGCAAAGATCACTTAAAGCTAGACCCCGGACATCTTTCCCATTCCATGTTTTGTAAGACATACCCTCATGTAACTTGGGTTTCTTAAGGACATAGATCAGGTACCATATCTACATATGCAAAGTGCCCCTCTGAGAGTGCTTCCTGCATGCTCTCTTTTCATTTCCAATTGTTTGTATTGCATTGACATTGTTTTTATGAAGAAAGAAACATGTTAAGAAGGATTCAGCTGATGCCCATACTACTCTATATGTCATGAAGAGGGACAACTCTGAGCTAATTTCTCAAGTGGACTATACCTGAGGACTCGAAAAGGAAGCACAAAAAGTTCTGAACCAACAAATACCTCCTATGTAAGTCTCTTAGGACAACAGTTCACAAAGGTCTTCATGAATTTTACCAATATAAACACTCATTCACTTCAAGCAAAGTTGTGTGGAAGAATCACGACTTTCACCTCACAAATAAGGATGGCACCCATCATCTAATATCCAAAGAATGTTATAAGTGACCCAAAGCAAAGAAACATGGGCTCAGATATGGGCTTCTTGCTGCTAAGCCAATTTGTCTGTGCTCCCACTAACAGAGCTCCAGCATTCCTGATTAGACTGGGGTTCTGCATGGAAAGACTGTTAGTATAGTAGAGTGTCAAGTAAAAGAGAGATATGTTCATGAATTTTAAAGGGTGGAGTGCTCAGGGTTTGGTTTAAGATAGCTGGTAAGTTGATAAGAAGAGACTGGATATTGGATAACCACAATCACAAGGACAATATTCATAGACTGGGACAAGTGAGTTAGCAGTGATCTCAGAGATGTGACATTGTTATGACGATGAACAAATGTAGCTAAAAACAGACCCTCAGTATTACTGTTGCTCATTTAGTTGTGACTGAATGGAGAGCTTAACACACTCTAGAAGAATACGGAGCAACTGATGGTCAGTTGTTTGGGAATGAACAAGTCCGAAAAGAGACATCAGCAGCATGGAGAGCACTGGTGTGAAGATTTTATTCTCCTGAAACTTGCACCCACACACACAATGTCAATGCCGGTGTCATTAAATTTCTGTAGCACTGGTTGAGCAGAAGAAACATGAGCAGAATTCCTGCTTAGGCGCTCTGGCCATGGCTATGCCCACCTTCTTCAAGGGAAAGCACATTGATGTGAGACTAATCTTTGAGGGCATTGCTGTTCTTCTTCATGTACTCCAGTGCCATTCTTCCTATCATGTCCCAAATCTCATCAAAGGACGTCTCCTTCCCCCTTGTCATTCAGTAGTTTTTTTTTTTTTTTTTTTTTTTAGTACCTTCATCCATTGCCTGGAAAAGAGATGACTGTTAGTATTGACAGTGTTCAGGGAAGAGTACAAGGTTACACACTGAGTGAACAGAAAGCAAATGCAGGGGAAAAATGACCCAGAAATCCCATTTGAGTATGAATGTGTAGAAATGAGTGCTTGTGATGATCCACACTAAGCAGATGATATTTCTTTTGAATTTGGTTCTGGCAGCCCTCTAAATCCAGAGCTAGGACTCTGATTTTCAGACAAAGACAGCACAGTAAGACTAGAAATGTCCCACATTGGTAATTATAAAAATGTAGCCTGCATAAATGCCATCTTCCTTGAAGAAGACAAGAGACACCTGGCATAGCAAAGGGTGAATGGTTTTTAGATTTGCAGAGGCTGAGAACAGAGAAAAGAAGAGGGGATATAAACCCAACTTTCAGTTGTTTGTAGCAGTGCTCCCTGAACTCTTTTCAGTCATTTGTCCCTAATTATTTCTCCTGGAGGCAACTGACTAGTGGAGCCCACTCAAGCTACTTACTGGGAAACATAAGAAAACATAAGAAAAACATGACTGAATGGTGGATCTTTCTAGGTTTTTGTTTTCTATCTTTATTAAATTGGGTATTCCTTATTTATATTTCAAATGTTATTCGCTTTCCCGGTTTCCATGCCAACATCACCTTAACTCCTCTCCCTCCCATTCTATATGGGTGTTCCCTTCCCAATCCTCCCCAATTACTGCCCTCTCCCCAAGAATCCCATTCACTGGGGAGTCCAGCCTTGGCAGGACCAAAGGCTTCCCCTTTCTCTGGTGCCCTTCTAGGCTATTTATTGCTACCTATGCAGTTGGAGTCCAGGAGTCATGTATAGTCTTTGGGTAGTGCCTTAGTCACAGGAAGCTCAGGTTGGTTGGCATTGCTGTTCATATGGGGTCTCAAGCACCTTCAGCTCTTTCAGTCCTTTCTCTGTTTCCTTCAACTGGGGTCCCGTTCTCAGGTCAGTGGTTTGCTGCTGGCATTCACCTATGTATTTGCTGTATTCTGGCTGTGTCTCTCAGGAGACAGCAACATCAGGTTCCTGTCAGCCTGCACTTCTTTGCTTCATCCATCTTATCTAGTTTGGTGGCTGTATATGTATGGGCCACATTTGGGGCAGGCTCTGAATGGGCTTTCCTTCAGCCTGTGCAGGGATGGATGTGAGGGGGCTCAATCGTAATAATGATGGATCTTAATGAGTCTGAGAGCTCTACCAGATGCACATCTTACACTCTCTCCCTGGAACACCTGGGTTTAGCCTCTCCTTGTATAGAACTTAACAATTCAGATTTCAGATTAAGGGGTAGTATTCATGTAGGGACAAAGCAAGGGCAACTCTGGCCAGAAACTTTTTGTAAAAATTCTCGGGTTGGGGATTTAGCTCAGTGGTAGAGCGCTTGCCTAGGAAGCACAAGGCCCTGGGTTCGGTCCCCAGCTCCGAAAAAAAGAACCAAAAAAAAAATTCTCTGTCTGTCTCGATACAGCATTATGATTTTCTGAGTTTCTCATTCATGACAAGTTTAAACTGAGGCTGGAAATATAGATAAAGCATTAAGAACACTTGCCCCTCTTACAAGCACATGGGTCTTGTACTTATGCATGCTAAAAACAATCTGTATTCTAGTGAATAAATGTAATTCCATACTATTCCTCCATATTCATCACACACACACACACACACAAACACACACACAAACACACACAGTGCGCTCTCTCTCTCTCTCTCTCTCTCTCTCTCTCTCTCTCTCTCTCTCTCTTTCCACCCTGGTTAAACTAGGGAATACTAACTGTATTGGAATATGCTTTCCATGTGCTCTGTTTGCTTGAATTTTCTTCCCTAGATCTGTCGCATTAAGCAACCATCTAGAACTACCTCAAGTCCCCATTCGGGGTTTAGTATTCCTCCATTTCCCAGTATATCACTATTCTGGAATGCATTCATGGACCTGGCCTTATGTCTAATGTTCCCAATTGATAGTGGAAGTTACATCTCTTTTACCATAGCAACTTGAATTTGCTTTATCAAAACCAACCAACCAGAAACAAACACACACACACACACACACACACACACACACACACACACACACACACACACACACACACAGAGAGAGAGAGACACACACACAAAATACCCCACCCAGGCTATCTTCCTGGCAAAGAAGGAAGTGAAATTAACTGTGTTTTAATTTTGTGCCTCTCTGTCATTGGTTAGCAGATATATACCTTTGTTTAGAACATGGGCTCTCATAATACATTGCAACTGCAGTTTCCTAAGTACCAATATCTAAGTATGACCACCCCAGTCACCCTGAAACAAAAGAGTGACTGTTGCAGACTATACACTCCACCATCAGTAAGAAGTACCTACCTAGAAAATTTGGAAGTTCATCTCAAAACAGCCTTTTTATTTCCTGGACATCCAGTTTGCCTATCATTTTTACAGAGTACTCTTGTAATATGCGGAAGAGCTTCATTACCTCCTACTCAGTTGAGGTCAAATTTTGGTCCATCTTATACTGTTGGAAGAATGGAAACAAGAAAGTTGCAAGAAGGAGGAATTGTTCACCTTTCCTTGACCTGTTTTCTAGAAAGGAATAAATTGTAAGATTAGAGGAACATCAAATAAAAAGAAATGCTATGTTACTGGTGCTGGGGAGAAAGCTTGTTAAGCATACGTAAAAAATGAGATTTTGATATTCTATAGAAGTTCAAAAATTACAGCATTTTGTAACACAAGGCTCTTTCTCTACAAAAAGTAAAGAAAACAACAAACCTGTCAAGGTCAGTCGGAAAGTATTCATGGAGAAAGGATTAAAACTGTTCTGTGTCAAGGAAAAAATAAATCAGTATAATCAAACTTGTAGCACCCTGATAGGGAAATTGAAAGATCACTTACCAAACTGTGGAGCCACACGGATTGTGTGTCAGAGGAGGTGAACACAAATATTTATAAGTAAGCCTTTGCTGGAGTCATGACTTTCCTAGGAAAATACTGAGTCACAACTTAATAATCTAGTTACCCTCCCAATCCTAGAGCTGGGACAGAACTAATATCTCTATATATCTTTCTCTTCCTCTCTTCTTCTCTCTCTACTTTTCTTTCTTTGTTTCTCTTCTCCAGTCTTTCTTCTTCTCCCTTCCAGTGTCCCTACCTTCTTTGCTTGCTATTTTACTCTCCCTCTTTCAAATAACTAACATGAGAGTAAAGCTGGCCAGAGGACTTCCTGATCTGGCTTCAGTAAGAGAAGATGGACCTAATTTTTTAGAGACTAGAGGCCCCAGGGAAGTGAAAGGCCTGATCCTGTTGAGTGGAGCAACCTCTCAGAGGCAAGGGTGAGGAGGACTGGAATGAGCAACTGCAAGAAGGAAGGCCAGGAAAGGGAGATGGGTACAATTTAAATAGAATAAAAAGAAACAAAATGAAAGAAAATAGACTAAGAATTGAAATAGTGTTCTCCAAGAAAATATATATGTATATATATGTATATATATATATATATATGTTCATTGAATACTTCAAATATTTTTGATGTCTTTAGATATTAGGAAACTGCAAATTAAAACTAATTTGGTATCTCATCCTCAATCTAGATATAATGTCTATCATGAAGAAGACACAGGCTGGTAGCATTGGGAAAAAATATTTCCTCTTTAGTATTAGTAAGAATGTAAGTAGAATAGCGTCTGTGAAGATTTATGTGGAAACAAACATAGAAATATCATATGGCACAAGTAATCATTAAAATAGTTAGTAGGGGAGGGAAAGATCTGTGCTTATGTATCACTTAGATTAACATAGAAAACATTTCGTACCAAAATCAATCTATAGATTCAATTCTGTCTCCAGGAAAATTCAAACATTATTCTTCACAGACATTGAAAGGACAATTTTCAGCTCCACATAGAAATAACAAACCTGCACAAAAACGAAAACAATAAAATAATGGCTAGAAGTCACAACATTCTTGATCTCAATTTATACTGTATACCTATAGCAATAAAACCTGTATTGTATTGGTATAAAAACAGGCAAGTTGATCAACAGCATGATATCAAAGCCCCACATGTAAATCCATATACCTATGGACACCTGGTTTTTATTAATAGGCCAAAAACCCACACTAGAACAAAGGATAGCACCTTCAATAAATAATGAAGGTCATACTGGATACTTGCAGGGAGAAGAGTAAAAATAGAAACATATGTATCACCCTCAACAATACTAAAGTACATGTGGATCAAAGAGACCTCTATATTAAACCAGATACACTGAACTTTAAAGAAAAAAAATGACAGGTGACTACATCCTGAAGAGACCACTGATACCAAAGCACTCAGACCAACAATTAATAAGTGGGACCACATAAAACTGAAAAGCTTCTTTATTGTAAAAGACACTGTTATTTAGACAAAGGGGCTGCCTACATATATATGGGTAAAAGATTTTCACCTACTTCACACCTTCTAAAGGATTATTACCAAAATATAGAAAGAAACCAAGAAGCCATATAACAAGTAAAGTAATAATCCAAATAACAAGTGGGGTACAGACCTAAACAAAAAATTTTAAATGGAAGAAACTCAATTTGTTGAGAAATAAAGAAAACTTCAGCATCTGTAGCCATCTGGGAAGTGCAATTGAATACTACTTTGAGATTTCATCATACACCTCTCAGAATGGCTAGGGTCAACAGAACCTGTGAGAGATCATTTGGTGAGGAAATGGAGCAAGCAGACATTCTTCTCTTACTGCTGAAGGTGCAAACTTATATAAATAGTAGATAGAATTCAATATAGCAGTTCTTCAGAACTCTACTGGGTATCAATCTGTCGCAAGGAGCAGCTATATCACTCAGGGCCATGTATCCATAGGGTGTTTGGTCTTACAGCACGTATACATGCTCAAAATGTTCCTTGTGGCTATATTCACAAAAGCCAGTAAATAAAAATAACCTAGATAAAATGAAGATTGGATAAAAAAATATGGCACATTTACACCATGGAGAATTCATCAGGATAAAAAGACTATATCATTAATGCAAAGAAAAATTGATCAAACTAAAGAAAATCATCCTGAAGCAATTAACCCAGAGCCATAATAACAAATCTAGTATGTATTCTTTGAAAAGCTTCAGATCCTACCAACAGGTACAGCGGATTTTTACGAGAGTGTTTCACTGCCTGCTTAGATGTAGCATTCTCAATCATATGCTGCTGTTGTAAACACCTCTTTCAGTCAAAAAGAAAAGAGGAAAAGAAAAAAAGAAAATCATAAAAATGGGTTTGATAAAAAGATTTAAAATGAAAACAAAAAAGAAGAAACTGATAAAGATCAAGAATGAGGAGGAAGCAGTAGCATTGGAATAATTATTGCTGTTCTTAATTTGATAAATTTGGCAAGCCTCTGACCAGATTGGACAACTCAGTTATGGTTCTCTCACATGTGACTGACACAGCAATGCCAGGAAATCAACAGAAGTAAAATGGAGACATCTTACAGATATGCCTGGGAATGCAATACCGATTTAATAGTGAAACTGGACTTATTTTACAATTCCCTATCAAAATATACAAGTTTTATAATTTCAGACACATTGCCATGTGACATCTATTGGGAAGAAGCAGTTGAGATCTTAAATAGTTAAATGTTCACTCAAAAGTTGTTGACTTAAATTGAACAGGTCAACTCTCTACTGTGAAAACATGGCCATCTGCAAGCTAGAGAAAGAATTTTCCAGCTGCTTCCGTTGCCTTATGTAATCTCTAACATTATGCTATAATTCTGAACAGGTGCCTTGGGCAGTAATAGAACTCAGGTCAGGTATAATACTTTATTTACTGAAGACAAACCTGACTGTATACTATTGATAAAGGGATATTAATTCAGGAATCTATTGAACACTGCATCTGAAGTATGTGTTATTTCATTCAAACACATGGGCTTATAAGCATTGGGCCATTTAGGCCTCTAATATAGGGACTTCTCAAATATGTCAGAGGTTAAAATCTCTTAGATGCCTTGGATTGTAAAAAAGAATTAGCTGTTTTAAGACTTTTATATTTCACTCTGTCATAAAATTCTGTGGACAAGATCTGATGCGACATTGGGAATTATACTCCCAGCAACTAATGGGATGAGCCTTTTTCATGAGGACAATTAATCACTTCCACATTTCCAAACCAGTGCAGAGGAATGGCTGAGACAGATTCTAGAGTTGCCAGTGACTTCTCTGCTTTCCCAGTATGCTCTAGCTGTATTAATCTTTCTATGCATCTTCCTGCTTAACTCCTGATCATGAACTCTGCACTGATCCTATCTGCCTATTTTTTTAAACTTTAAACTCCATGACCAAGCATATCTGATACAGGTTTCTGTAAATGAATATTCTTCCTTGTAGGAAATGATGAGCTCAGATGAATGACACGATTATACTTTTTCACTATACATTTAGTACAATAGAATAAAATTATATATCCCTAAATCCTGGTATTTGAAGTACTCCTTGATTCAAATCCAAATACTGAAAATAAAGCTAATATCCATGTGTGGCTCCAGAAATGCCTCAGGTATGATTTTGAAATTGTCTAATGGTGAAATTTGATTGCCAGTCAGCAAGTCAAATTTTCTATGTCATGATGTTTTGAACATCAAGGTAAGGGATCTTAAAAGTTCATGTGATTAAGATAAATGATTTCATTTTATGCTTTAGGTAATTTGAAACATATTGAAAAAAAGCCATAGGATGTCAATATGGGTGAGAATGACATTCAAAATTTTCATATATGAACTTTCTAATTACTTACATGTAATTTTCTTTTACTCCAAAATGCTTGTGAATATATGAATGTCCCCTTTCTTCCTAGAATACACATGTATGTAATTTAATTCTCTGTTGTTAGAATAAGTTTTCTGATCAGGATACAGTTAACATCAGTGTATTTGCAATTATTTTTTCAGGAAAAATCACAGTGAAAATTCAATGTGCTCTTGCAATCATAGTTTATTGGAGATTTATTGCTGAAATATAACATTATTCAACAAGAATTTTGAATAATATAAAGCTATAGTTAGTGATTTTTTCTGCATTGTGAGATTACATGGGTTCTTATATGCAAAGTAAGAAAACTGCTGTACAAATGACACATAATGGAATTCTGTTATTGCTTATCCGGCTTCCTAGAATATTGCCAAATATCAAGAAGCTGACCTGTAAAAATATCTTTGGAAACACTTTACATAAATAGATGGATATACCATAATGAAACCTCTTAATTTTGTACAAGTAATATATACTAGAATAACAAAAAATAAAATTGGATTGTTGGGGCCAGGGTGGTAATGGGAGGAGTTTGGGGAGGGGAATCCAATATAAAAGGGGAGGGGGTGGGGCTAGGGGGATGTTGGCCTGGAAACTGGAAAGGGGAATAACAATCCAAATGTAAATAAGAAATACTCAAGTTAATAAAGTTAAAAATATATGATAAATTTTGCATGCCATTTTTCTTGGCAAAGTTGTTATCCTTCTGAAAAAGTAATTCCTTTTTTGAAAAATAATCAATGTATTCTCTGTTCTAAACTTGTCACCCTTCTATTATTAATTTTGTACTTAACTCACAGATGGAATGCAGGATCTCAAGGCTGTATACATGAGAGTTTATCAAGCTGTTTTCCCTACTAATTACTAATTAACCCAACAGAATGAATTTGATAAAGTCATAAAGGTCTTAGAGCCTCAACTTTCCAGTTAGCTTTTTGTCATTGACTCTCCATTTAGAGATATCACAACCCTTTGGAAAGAAAAC
The DNA here is from genome assembly GCF_021556685.1 of Rattus norvegicus. NCBI lineage: Eukaryota > Metazoa > Chordata > Mammalia > Rodentia > Muridae > Rattus > Rattus norvegicus. The sequence continues at coordinate 178,414,130 of NC_141535.1, forward strand.
TGTATATCTCAAACTGAAAAAGTTATGCATAATCTTTTCCCTACAAGCTCAGTAAATAATTTATTCGAGGTCTTTTTAATTATTTAGTGTACACTCATCTGCTCATGTGTGATATCCTTTGCTCTTGGCACAAGGAATGCACAGGCACATATTCTAGTCCAACTTATGTCTTTCATTTGTTCTAAAGGCCACTGACAGCCAAACTCTAAATCTCAGCCCTGCTGAATTTCTGCTAGCAAAATTTCACATACCCAAGAGTCAAGCAAAAACCATACTTTTCCAATGTTCAAAATTTCTAAAATGGTTTGTAGAACATCTCCTTTGTGGGTTTGTCTCTATTGGATAGGAAGAAATTATCTCTGATAAATGGATATTATTATAGACTGGAATTTGACAGGTAGAAATATATTCAGGACTTTGTTCATATTTTCTCAACTATGATGCAGGTAACAGTTCAAGCTCAAAAGCCTGGTATTGATGTCATATCTAACATAGATTGCTTGCCTCTATGACCATTCCTAAGAAAATCAATACTGATAATGACCCTGTATATCCCTCAAACAAGGTGCAACATTTATAAGAATGCTCTCATGTTACACAGAAGACTGGGATACTATGTAACAGTGCAGAAGCACTGTACCATTGAAGCTCTAGTCACACAAACAATGAGGATAGAGAGCTGAGACTATTGGACACAGCAACTATGATTATATAGAGAATTGTATACAGCAAGTTTTGAATCTTTACACAGTAATGGCTCTTCTCCCCCAAAAGAATTGCTATTCGAATAACTCAAAGGACATGAGGTCATTGCTAACCCCTATTTAATGTTTTGCTATTTGTTCACAAGATTAGGAAAAAAAGATGTTTAGGCAAAGGTTAAAAGTTCTGTTTCTATCATTACAGAAGCTGGACACTTTCTGGTTTTGTTAGCACAAAATGAAAATAGGCCTTCATAACTCAGTATATCAGGTTCTGGAGAGTGGCCAAAGCTATCAGTTCAGCAATCTGCAAGGCCATACCTGTTTTAATCTTTGAGATCTCAGGTGTATGGTCTGACAGATGGACACATGGCTTGGTTCCTGAATGTACATGTTTAGGTAAGCATCATCATTAGGTGAACAAGATCCAAACATCTTGCAGACCAGGACTTACATAGATTCCAGTAGTTTTCAGGAGACAGCTTGATTTATTAACCTGGATTTATTTGTTAGCATTGATTAAAGGAGGTCAGTTGGTAGAGCTTCTTCCTTGGGCAAGTTGGCCCTTGCCTATCTTTTCTTGGATAAAAAAATTGAAAAATTTCTCACAACCTTATTTTACCAGATGCCTGTCCCATAGTGAAAAGCACACATTGTTGGTTATGAGACGAACAGTATTGATGAATGAATGGGCTCTAGAATGTTACTTGACCATAAATGTGTGTTTTCAAATTTAAGCTCTGGTTCTAAAATATTCCTTTGGAAATGCCCTTGTGTAATGCTATGAAGGGTGTTGTATATCCCGTGTAACATTTCAATAACATCTGCATAGTTTTTAAACTGTGGAAAAGGATTTGGTTGGTAGCACAGTGCATTCATATTCCATAATGGGAATGAGTAGCCAGGTCATTTCTGCTTATGAAAGCTGACAAGAATTTTTGATCTTGGGATTCTGATCAATCCTGTAGTTTACCCCTTTGTTCCATGTTATAATCTTCATTATTAAAAACTAAGCTAGATTTTGCGTCCCAGGTAGAGGCTATCCATACTGACATCTTTAATAGATAGAAGACATAGTCTCTGTCCCTACTCTTTGTGAAATTTTATTAATATGACCTAAGCTTTTGTACGTTCCTATGGGTCACTTTGAGTAATAATAAAAGATCAGAGGTGTTTTTCACATAAAAGATTTAGAAACAAGACATGAAAGGTGTGTGGAAACAGATAGATGCTGTCTATATTTTTGTTACACAAGAGATGGACTCATGATTCTTCAGGAATTTTTGAAGAAAAAGGAACTGAGTTATATGCCCACACAATCATGACTACACTACAATGAAGTGGATGAAGCCCAACCTACCTCCACTACACTCAAGCCATATGAGCCTCAATATTGTCAGCCATAAAAAGTGAGTCTCGGGACTTTTTTTTACAGGAGCTATATGAAATCGAACCACAAAACAACAGTACTAGCAAAGAGAATGTCTTTAGAGTTTACCCATAATTCTTTCATTTGGATTTCAAAAATAGTTACATATTTCAAGTATGAAAGGTTTAGCAGCCTAGGGCTCTGGCAAGAGACTATTAATTCCTAATAGTTGTATAAAGTGACTGTACACAGGGCTGACTAGTTATGGGGGTTACACTGTTCACATATATAGAGCACCTTAGATGTGTAGGGGATCCTGAATTTTCTTAGCCAGGTGGCCCTTAAGAAGCAGACAAGCTTTCATGTATCCATTTGTCCCTTTTGCTGATTGAGCAGAATAATATTGTCAGGTCCCTCCAGGGCTGGTAATCTTACTCCCTGTTGGTGTTCTGGGAACACACAAAGATGCTATCCAGCTTTCTTCTCTCTGCTCTAGGTCTCCCAGCTTGCGGGTACATTTTCGGTACTCTTAACTTTTGTTGAGCAACAGCTAGCCTTGAGTTGAATGATAGTCTTGCTCCCAGAGCCTTTTTATTTTTATTTTTTATTTTTGGCTAGAGGATGCTGTAGCTTTGCTGTTTTCTGGCTCTCTTTAGAGTCATCAAATCCCTAGTCAAATGGGCATCCTGCAGATCCCTGCTAGCCTCTTCAAATTAGTATTGTCTTATTTAAACTTTTATTGCTGAGAAGAAAGACCATGAAGTTGGTAACTCCTATAAAAGAAAGCATTGTGTGATGCTTGCTGGCAGCTGTGGAGTTTTAGTCCATTATCATCATGGTAGGAAACATATAGGTAGGCATAGTACTGGAACAATAGCTGTGATTCTACATCAGGATCCCAGGTAAAATGAAGAGGAAATACCACTCAACATGGTTTGTGCTCAAAGAGACATACTTTCTTCCACAAACCCACACCTCCTAACCCATCTCAAGTAATGTTACTTCCTGATGACTAAGCATTAAATTATATGAGCTTATTGGTGGCATTCTTCTTCAAACCACTACAAGTACTGTGGGATTTGTCTGTGTATTCCTATACAGATAATAAAGCTAACCATCTTTTAGAACTTGTTGTTTATTTCATTAGATGCTACCTTAATTACCATTCTCATTGTTCTGACATAATACTTGATTAGGAATTTAAGAAAGGATTTGTTTCTGTTCAGAGTTCCAGTGAACCACCAATGATGTCAAGAAGTCCACGGTGTCAGGATCATGAGGCATTTGGTCAATTTATTTCTAATCAGAAAGCAGAGATGAAAACAATGCTAGTGATCAGATAGATTTTCTTTTTTTTTCTTTATTAACTTGAGTATTTCTTATTTACATTTCGATTGTTATTCCCTTTCCCAGTTTCCAGGCCAACATCCCCATAACCCCTCCACCTCCCCTTCTATATGAGTGTTCCCCTCCCCATCCTCCCCGCATTACTGCCCTCTCCCCCAACAATCATGTTCACTGGGGGTTCAGTCTTGACAGTACCAAGGGCTTCCCCATCCACTGGTGCTCTTACTAGGCTATTCATTGCTACCTATGAGGTTGGAGTCCAGGGTCAGTCCATGTATAGTCTTTGGGTAGTGGCTTTGTCTCTAGAAGCTCTGGTTGGTTGGCATTTTTGTTTATATGGGGTCTCGAGCGCCTTCAAGCTCTTCCAGTCCTTTCTCTGATTCCTTCAATGGGGGTTCCATTCTCAGTTCAGTGGTTTGCTGCTGGCATTTGCCTATGTATTTGCTGAACTCTGGCTGTGTCTGTCAGGAGAGATCTACATCCGGTTCCTGTCAGCCTGCACTTCTTTGCTTCATCCATCTTGTCTAATTGGGTGGCTGTATATGTATGGGCCACATGTGGGGCAGGCTCTGAATGGGTGTTCCTTCTGCCTCTGTTTTAATCTTTGCCTCCTTATTCCCTGCCAAGGGTATTCTTGTTCCCCTTTTAAAGAAGGAGTGAAGCATTCGCATTTTGATCATCCGTCTTGAGTTTCATGTGTTCTGTGCATCTAGGGTAATTTCAGCATTTGGGCTAATAGTCACTTATCAATGAATGCATACCATGTATGTTTTTCTGTGATTGGGTTACCTCACACAGGATGATATTTTCCAGTTCCATCAATTTGCCTACGAATTTCATAAAGTCATTTTTTTGATAGCTGAGTAATATTCCATTGTGTAGATGTACCACATTTTCTGTATCCATTCCTCTGTTGAAGGGCATCTGGGTTCTTTCCAGCTTCTGGCTATTATAAAAGGCTGCTATGAACGTAGTGGAGCATTTGTCTTTGTTATTTGTTGGGGCATCTTTTTGGAATACGCCCAAGAGAGGTATAGCTGGGTCCTCAGGTAGTTCGATGTCCAATTTTCTGAGGAACTTCCAGACTGATTTCCAGAATGGTTGTACCAGTCTGCAATCCCACCAACAATGGAGGAGTGTTCCTCTTTCTCCACATCCTCGCCAGCATCTGCTGTCAGCTCAGTTCTTGTTCTTAGCCATTCTCACTGGTGTGATGTGAAATCTCAGGGTTGTTTTGATTTGCATTTCCCTTATGACTAAAGATGTTCAACATTTCTTTAGGTGTTTCTCAGCCATTCAGCATTCCTCAGCTGTGAATTCTTTGTTTAGCTGTGAAACCATTTTTTAATAGGGTTATTTGTCTCCCTGCAGTCTAACTTCTTGAGTTCTTTGTATATTTTGGATATAAGCCCTCTATCTGTTGTAGGATTGGTAAAGATCTTTTCCCAATCTGCTGGTTGCCATTTTGTCCTAACCACAGTGTCCTTTGCCTTACAGAAGCTTTGTAGTTTTATGAGATCCCATTTGTCGATTCTTGATCTTAGAGCATAAGCCATTGGTGTTTTGTTCAGGAAATTTTCTCCAGTACCCATGTGTTTGAGAAGCTTCCACACTTTTTCTTCTATTTTTGAGTGTATCTGGTTTGACTTGGAGGTCCTTGATCCACTTGTACCTAAGCTTTGTACAGGGTGATAAGCATGGATCGATTTGCATTCTTCTACATGTTGACTTCCAGTTGAACCAGCACAATTTGCTGAAAATGCTATCTTTTTTCCATTGGATGGTTTTGCCTCCTTTGTCAACAATCATGTGACCATAGGTGTGTGGGTTCATTGCTGGGTCTTCAATTCTATTCCATTGGTCTATCTGTCTGTTTCTGTACCAATACAATGCAGTTTCTATGACTATTGCTCTGTAATACTGCCTGAGTTCAGGGATAGTGATTCCCCCTGAAGTCCTTTTATTGTTGAGGATAGTTTTAGCTATCCTGGGTTTTTTGTTATTCCAGATGAATTTGATAATAGTTCTGTCTAACTCTTTGAAGAATTGGATTGGTATTTTGATGGGGATTGTATTGAATCTGTAGATCGCTTTTGGTAAAATGGTCATTTTTACTATATTAATGCTGCCAATTTATGAGCATGGGATATCTTTCCATCTTCTGAGATCTTCTTCAATTTCTTTCTTCAGAGGCTTGAAGTTCTTATTGGTTAAAGTCACACTGAGGTACTTTATATTATTTGGGACTATTATGAAGGGAGTCGTTTCTTTAATTTCTTTCTCAGCTTGTTTTTCTTTTGTGTTGAGGAAGGCTACTGATTTATTTGAGTTAACTTTATACCCACCCACTTTGCTGAAGTTGTCTATCAGCTTTAGTAGTTCTCTGGTGGAACTTTTGGGATCACTTAAATATACTATCATGTCATCTGCAAATAGTGATATTTTGACTTCTTTTCCAATCTGTATCCTCTTGATCTCCTTTTGTTGTCTGATTGCTCTGGCTAGAACTTCAAGAACTATATTTAGTAAGTAGGGAGAGAGTGGGCAGCCTTGTCTAGTCCCTGATTTTAATGGGATTGCGACAAGTTTCTCTCCATTTAGTTTAATGTTAGCGACTGGTTTGATGTATATGGCTTTTACTATCTTTAGATATGGGCCTTGAATTCCTATTCTTTCCAGGACTTTTATCATGCAAGGGTGTTGAATTTTGTCAAATGCTTTCTCAGCATCTAATGAAATGATCATGTGCTTTTGTTCTTACAGTTTTTTTTATATAATGGATCACATTGATGGTTTTCCGTGTATTAAACCATCCCTGCATGTCTGGGATGAATCATACTTGATCATGGTGGATGATTGTTTTGATGTGTTCTTGTTTTCGGTTTGCCAGAATTTTATTGAGTATTTTTGCATCGATATTCATAAGGGAAATTGGTCTGAAGTTCTCTTTCTTTGTTGGGTCTTTGTGTGGTTTAGGTATAAGAGTAATTGTGGCTTCATAAAAGGAATTCGGTAGTGCTCCATCTGTTTCAATTTTGGGGAATAGTTTGGATTGTATTGGTATGAGGTCTTCTATGAAAGTGTGATAGAATTCTGCACTAAACCTGTCTGGAACTGGGCTCTTTTTGGTTGGGAGACCTTTAATGACTGCTTCTATTTCCTTAGGAGTTATGGGGCTGTTTAATTGGTTTATCTGTTTCTGATTTAACTTTGGTACCTGGTATCTGTCTAGGAAGTTGTCCATTTCCTGCAGATTTTCAAGTTTTGTTGAATATGGGCTTTTATAGTAAGATCTGATGATTTTTTGAATTTCCTCTGAATCTGTTGTTATGTCTCCCTTTTCATTTCTGATTTTGTTAATTTGGACACACTTTCTGTGTCCTCTCGTTAGTCTGGCTAAGGGTTTATCTATCTTGTTGATTTTCTCAAAGAACCAACTTTTGGTTCTGTTGATTCTTTCTATGGTCCTTTTTGTTTCTATTTGGTTGATTTCAGCTCTGAGTTTGATTATTTCCTGCCTTCTAGTCCTTCCAGGTGCATTTGCTTCTTTTTGTTCTAGATCTTTTAGGTGTGCTGTCAAGCTGCTGATTTTGTTCTCTCCTGTTTCTTTCTGCTGGCACTCAGAGCTATGAGTTTTTCTCTTAGCACAGCTTTCATTGTATCTCATAAGTTTGGGTATGTTGTACCTTCATTTTCATTAAATTTTAAGAAGTCTTTAATTTCTTTCTTTATTTCTTCCTTGACCAGGTTATCATTGAGTAGAGCATTGTGCAACTTTCATGTATACGTGGGCGTTCTTCCCCTAATGTTATTGAAGATCAGCTTTAGCCGTGGTGGTCTGATAGGACACATGGGATTATTTCTACCTTTCTGTATCTGTTGAGGTCTGTTTTATGACCAATTGTATGGTCAATTTTGGAGTAAGTACTGTGAGGTGCTGAGAAGAATGTATATCCTTTTGCTTCAGGATAGAATGTTCTGTAAATATCTGTTAAGTCCATTTGGTTTATGACTTCTGTTAGTCTGTCTACATCTCTGTTTAATTTCTGTTTCCATGACCTGTTCATTGATGAGAGTGTGGTGTTGAAATCTCCTACTATGATTGTGTGAGGTGCAATGTGTGTTTAGAACTTTAGTAAGATTTCTTTTATGTATGTAGGTGCCCCTGTATTTGGAGCACAGATATTTAGGATTGAGAGTTCTTCTTGGTGGATCTTTCCTTTCATGAATATGAAGTGTCCTTCCTTATCTTTTTTGATGAATTTTAGTTGAAAATCGATTTTATTCCATAGTAGAATGACTACTCCAGCTTGCTTCTTCTGACCATTTGCTTGAAAAGTTGTTTTCCAGCCTTTCACTCTGAGGTAGTGTCTGTCTTTGTCTCTGAGGTGTGTTTCCCGTAGGCAGCAGAATGCAGTGTCCTCATTGTGTATCCAGTTTGTTAATCTATGTCTTTTTTTTGGCGAGTTGAGAGATTAACATTGATGTTGAGAGATATTAAGGAATAGTGATTATTGCTTCCTGTTATATTCATATTTGGATGTGAGGTTATGTTTGTGTGCTTTTCTTCTCTTTGTTTTGTTGCCAAGACGATTAGTTTCTTGCTTTTTCTAGGGTGTAGCTTGCCTCCTTATTTTAGGCTTTACCATGTATTATCCTTTGTAGTGCTGGATTTGTAGAAAGTTATTGTGTAAATTTGGTTTTGTCATGGAATATCTTGGTTTCTCCATCCATGGTAATTGAGAGATTTGCACGATACTGTAATCTGGGCTGGAATTTGTGTTCTCTTAGAGTCTGTATGACATCTGTCCAGGATCTTCTGGCTTTCATAGTCTCTGGCAAAAAGTCTGGTGTGATTCTGATAGGTCTGCCTTTATATGTTACTTGACCTTTTTCCCTTACTGCTTTTAATATTCTTTCTTTATTTTGTGCATTTGGTGTTTTGACTATTATGTGACGGGAGGAGTTTCTTTTCTGGTCCAATCTATTTGGAGTTCTGTAGGCTTCTTGTATGCTTATGGGCATTCCTTTTTTTAGGATAGGGAAGTTTTCTTCTATGATTTTGTTGAAGATATTTACTGGTCCTTTGAGCTGGGAGTCTTCACTCTCTTCTATACCTATTATCCTTCGGTTTGATCTTCTCATTGAATCCTGGATTTCCTGTATGTTTTGGACCAGTAGCTTTTTCTGCTTTACATTATCTTTGACAGTTGTGTTGATGATTTCTATGGAATCTTTTGCTCCTAAGATTCTCTCTTCTATCTCTTGTATTCTGTTTGTGATGCTTGTATCTACAGCTCCTTGTCTCTTCCTTTGGATTCCTATATCCAGGTTGTTTCCCTGTGTTCTTTCTTGATTGCTTCTATTTCCATTTTTAATTCCTTCAACTGTTTGATTGTGTTTTCCTGGAATTCTTTCACGGATTTTTGTGATTTCTCTTTGTAGGCTTCTACTTGTTTATTTATGTTTTCCTGTATTTCTGTAAGGGAGTTCTTCATGTCTTCTTGATGTCCTCCAGCATCATGATCAAATATGATTTTAAATCTAGATCTTGCTTTTGTGGGGTGTTTGTATATTCAGTGTTTGCTTTGGTGGGAGAATTGGCCTCCTATGATGCCATGTAGTCTTGATTTCTGTTTCTTGGGTTCCTGTGCTTGCCTCTCACCATCAGATTATCTCTAGCATTACTTTGTTCTCCTCTTTCTGACAGTGGGTAGACTGTCCTAAAGGCCTCTGTGTCGGGAGTGCTATAGACCTGTTTTCCTGTTTCTTTCAACCAGTTATTGGAACAGAGTGTTCTGCTTTCGGGCCTGTAGTTTTTCCTCTCTAGACGTCTTCAGCTGTTCCTGTGAGCCTGTGTCCTGAGTTCACTAGGCAGGTCACTTGGAGCGGAAAAGTTGGTCTTCCTTGTGGTCCAGAGGCTCAAGTTTGCTCGTGGGGTGTTGCTTATGAGATCCAGCAGCAACCAGGAGGGCCTGCGCTGCCTTTTCCAGGAGCCCCCATGGGCTGGGTTTCCAGATGGTTTTTGGTGTTTTCCGCTGGAGTCAGAAATGTGGCATAGTGTAGTCTCTTCTGGCTTCCCAGGTGTGTCTGCCTCTCTGAAGGTTTAGCTCTCCCTCCCACGGGATTTGGGTGCAGAGAACTGTTGATTTAGTCCCTTCAGGTTCAGTCAGTGTTTGGGGCGCAGGGGACCTGCAGCTCCAGTGCCCCTATCTTCCGGTTCCCAGAGGCCATATACATTTTCCACTTGGGCCAGGGATGTGGGCAGGGGTATGCAGTATTGATGGTCTCTTCCTTTCTGCAATCTTAGGAGAGCACATCTGTCCAGGCGGTGAGCTCTCTCTCCCACAGGTTTTGGAAGAAGAGACCTGTGGGCAGGGATCAGTGAGGTTGGGAATCTAGCTCATAGATTTTCTTTTAAACAGATCTTTATCCTAGCACAAGGATAGGTTGCACTACTTAGGGTGAGTGTGTTTACCTAATACCGTATCAGTTTACCTAATCTAGATTACAGTTTATATCTTTGGTGATTCTAATTCAATTAACTTAAGAGTGAGAAAGAAAGAGAGGGAAAAAAATTAGTCATCATATATATCATATGGAACTATTTAGAATAGTGTTCATATAATAAATGGCAGCTGATATGAAGTTATGTTTTAATTATTTCCATATTTTACCATCAAAGCTATCAGTACATGGATCACATTTATAAATTATAAATGCCAATCCCTCCATAGCCACAAATCTACTTGTATAGAAACATAATATATCAGTTCATACATTAATTAATATATAGCAAATGTTCAGTGAACAAATTCTCTTAAGTTATATGGACTTCAGCTTGTTACTTTTGCAGAAATTTTTTGCTTTTTAAACTTTGTGTATGTGTTTATGAATGTATGCATGTGAGTGCAGGTGCTCTGGCCTGTAGAGTGTTCAAAGGAGAGACTCCCAATATCTAGTATGTTACCCACTCTAAATTTGTCACATAGACAGGGCAACTTCCCTCTTGCAGGAAGTATCTTTCTCAAGTTTATACAAACATCTATGAATTTTAAAGTATTGCACATTTAAACTTAAGATCAAGTGTCAGGAATCATGCTCAGAACCATAGCCAATGCTAAGAAAGTGGATCCTGTTGCACAAATCACTTGTGCTCTATGAGTCACAATGTGTTCACATTTATGTTTCAAAAATTCTATGTTGCACCTGTATTAAATACATGTACTGAAATTTTTCTCATATAATGAACACCGTCTCAGTTAATGGTACTATGAAGTATCCAATGACCTATTAGCTATACAGATGACTCCTGAGTGGTAGTATTGCTTACATCTATGTCTATAGGGAGACTTTAATCATGCTTCATAATGGAATAAGTTAAAGCAGGGATTTTTGAAAGATTGTAAGGAAAAATGTGGGAGGCTGAGACCAGAGGTATCTGTTGGCCTCTTCTATTGTTTGCTAGAGAATGTGGGGGACTTGAGAATCCAAGGCTTTATAGGCTGTTTGGTTTGCATGATGGCCTGTATTACTGATCATATTTGGAAGATGCTTCGCAAGAACCAACAATTCTCCTTTATAGGAACGGACAATAGTTGAATAGAAATTAAACTCAAGCCAAGGGCTACTTTGTGTAGCTTTGGAACATGTTTGCTGAATTTCATATCTCATTATGAAGTTTTACACCTATGAGTGTTTTGTAGATTTTCTGTGGTTTTATTTGCCTTAATAATGTTTGTACTAGGAATGTATGAAAGGGTCATACTAAGAGTCAAGTCTCTAGGAATTACCGAGGATTCTGTCATCAGATCAGAAATACTGAGACACCCATTCCAATATACTGGGCAATCTTTTATACTGGATACTTTTTCTGTGCCCTCTGGTTAGTCTGGATAAGGGTTTATCTATTTTGTTGATTTTTTCAAAGAACCAGCTCCTGATTTTGTTGATTCTTTGAATAGTTATTTTAGTTTCTACTTGGTTGATTTTAACCCCGAGTTTGATTATTTCCTACCCTCTACTATTCTTGGGTGTATTTTCTTCCTTTTGTTCTAGAGTTTTCAGGTACATTGTCAAGATGCTAATCTATGCTCTCTCCAGTTTGTTTGGAGGCTCTCAAGCTATGTGTTTTCCTCTTAGCACTACTTTTTTTTCTTTTCTTTTCTTTTCTTTTATTTTTTTTATTATTAACTTGAGTATTTCTTATATACATTTCGAGTGTTATTCCCTTTCCCAGTTTCCGGGCAAACATCCCCCTCCCCCCTCCCCTTTCTTATGGGTGTTCCCCTCCCCACCCTCCCCCCATTGTCCCCCTCCCCCCAACAGTCTAGTTCACTGGGGGTTCAGTCTTAGCACTACTTTCATTGTGTCCCATAAGTTTTGGTATGTGATACCTTCATTTTCTATAAATGCTATAGAGTTTTTAATTTCTTTGTGTATTTCTGCCTTGACAAAGTTATCATCGAATAGAGCATTGTTCAGCTCCCATTGACTATTAGGTGACTGGAGCGATTTCTTTTCTGGTACCATCTACAATGGAGTTCTGTAGGCTTCTTGTTTGCTCATGAGCATATTTTTCTTTATGTTAGCGAAGCTTTCTTCTATAATTTTGTTGAAGATATTTACTAGCACTTTACGTTGAGAATCTTAGCTCCCTCCTATATCTATTATCCTTAGGTTTGGTCTCACTATGTCTTGGATTTCTTGGATGTTTTGGGTTAGGAAGCTTTTGCATTTTGTATGGGGCATTTCTGTTGTTTTTGTTATTGAAGACCAGCATTAGTCTGTGGTGATCTGATAGGATTCATGGGATTATTTTACTCTTCTTATATCAATTATATGGCCAATTTTGGAGAAGGTAGCATGAAGTGCTGAGAAGAAGGTATATTCATTTGTTTTAAGATGAAATGTTCTATAGATAACTATTAAATCCATTTGGTTCATAAGTTAGTTTCACTGTGCCTCTGTTTAGTTTCATTTGCATGACCTTTGAATTGGTAAGAGTGGGTGTTGAAGTCTCCCACTATTATTGTATGAGCTGCAGTGTGTGCTTTAAACTTTAGTAAAGTGCCTCTTATGAATGTGGATGCCCTTGCATTTGGAAGTGATTGATAGGAAGTGTCCTTCCATATCTTTATTGATAACTTTTGGATGAACTTCGATTTTATCAGGTATTATTGTGACTACTCTATCATGTTTTTGGGGACCATTTGCTTGGAAAATTTTTTCCAGCTTCTTACTCTGAGGTAGTATCTGTCACTGAGATGCATTTCCTGTATGCAGCAAAATGGTGGGTCCTCTTTATGTATCCAGGCTGTTCTTTATATCTTTTTATTGGGGAAATCAGTCCATTGATATTAGGATATAATAAAGAATAGTGATTGTTGCTTCCTATTATTTTTCTTGTTAGAGGTGGAATTATGTTCTTGTGGTTATCATCTTTTGAGTTTGTTTCAAGAAGATTACTTCTTTCATTTTCTAGGGTATAATTTTTCTCCTTTTGTTGGAGTTCTACACCTTTCCATCATATGTATGGCTGGATTTATAGAAAGATATTGTGTAAGTTTGGTTTTGTCATGGAATATCTTGCTTTCTCCATCTATGGTAATTGAGAGATTTGCTGGCTATAGTAGCCAGGGCTGGCATTTGTGTTCTCTTAGGATTTTTATGACATCTTCCCAGGATCTTTTAGCTTATGTAATCTCTGTTGATTAGTCTGGTATAATTCTGATAGGTCTGCCTTTATATGTTACTTGATAGATTTCCCTTATTGCTTTTAATATTCTTTCTTTGTTTTCTGTATTTTGTGTTTTGATTATCATGTATAGGAGGAATTTCCTTTCTGGTCCAATCTATTTGGAGTTCTGTAGGCTTCTTGTTTGCTCATGGGTGTATTTTTCTTTAGGTCATGGAAGTTTTCTTTTGTTAAAGAAATAATTTTGTTGAAGATATTTTCTGACCCTTTAAGTTGGGAATCTTTGCTCTCTTCTATACCTACTATCCTTAGGTTTGATCTTCTTATTGTGTCCTGGATTACCTGGATGATTTGGGTTAGGAGCTTTTTACATTTTGCATTTTATTTGACTGTTGTCTCAATGTTTTCAGTGGTATCTTCTGTATGTGAGATTCTCTCTTCTTTATCCTGTATTCTGTTGGTGATGCTTTCATCTATGTCTCTTGATCCCTTTCCTAGGTTTTCTATCTCCAAGTTGTCCCCTTTTGTGTTTCTTTATTGTTTCTATTTCCGTCTTTATATCCCAGATTGTTTTGTTCAATTCTTTCACCTGTTTGGTTGTGTTTTCCTGTAACTCTTTAAGAGAATTTTGAGTTTCCTCTATCTGCTTCTTTATAATTACCGGCGTTCTCCTGTATTGCCTTAGGAGGTTATTTGTATCCCTCTTAAAAGCCTTACTCAGCATTATGATACTTGATTTTTAAATCCAAATGTTGCTTTTCTGGTGTGTTGGTGTGGTGGGAGAACTGGGTTTTGATGATGCCAAGTAGCTGTAATTTTTGTTGCTTTGGTTCCTGCACTCAACTTTCTCTATCTGGTTATCTCTGGTGTTAGTTGCTCTTGCTGTCTCTGACTGTAGCAGATCTCTTCTGTGAGGCTTTGAGCCTATTAGGCTGTGTAAGCTTGTGATCTTAGGTATGTAAGCACTCCTGGGCGACTTGCTCTTTCATGGCTGTATTTGCATGTAGAGAGATGTGCTACAGGGCAAACTTCATGGTGCACATGGAAACCGGACAAAGTTATTTTTCTTTCTTTCAGTTTGTCAATATTGTGTATTAAATTGATTGATTTTGATTCTGGACCATCCCTGCATATCTGGAATGTCACATACTTGATTATGGTAGATGATCTTTTTGATATGTTCCTATATTTAGTTTTGAGTATTGTTTATTTATGGATCTATGTTCATAAGTAAAATTAGTCTGAAATTCAATTTCTTTGATGAATCTTTGCAGGGTTTGAGTTTCACTGTACTTTGGTCTAATGAAACAAATTTGGCAATGCTGCTTCTGTTTTTACTTTGTGGAATAATTTGTGGAACATTGGTGGGTTTTTTTTTAAGTCAGGTAGAATTTTGCTCTAAAACAGTCTTGCTGTTAATCTTTCTTGGATTGGCAAACATTTAATGTTTGCTTTTATTTCCTTGGGTGTTATAGGACAATTAACATTGTTTGACTGAAATTTAAACTTTGGTAAGTGATTCTGATTGAGAAAATTATCCATATCTTTTAGATGTTCAAATGTTTTGTAGTTTATATTTTTAAAGTATGAATTCAGGGTTCATTGGATTTTCTCTGGGCCTGTTGTTATGACCCTAATTCATTCCTGTATTCATTAATTTAGATATTCTCTCTTTTTCCTCTTTTTTCAGTATTAGTTAGTTAAGATGTGGGTTTGCCATCTTGTTAACTTTGTCAGAAAACCAATTTCTTGTTTTATAATTTTATTCATCTTTCTATTCATATTTTATTAATTTTAACCATCAGTTTGATTATTTTTTCATCTTAATTAACTTGGGTATGTCTTATTTACATTTTGATTTTTATTCCCTTTCCCACTTTCCAGGCCAACATCACCCTAACACTCTCCCTCCCATTCTCTTTGGGTGTTTCCTTCCCATCCTTCCCCCATTACCACCCTCCCCCCAACAATCACGTTCACTGGGGGTTCAGTCTTGGCAGGAACAAGGGCTTCCCCTTCCACTGGTGCTCCTTTTATAATAGTCTTACTAGGCTATTCATTGCTATATGAGGTTGGAGCCCAGGGTCAGTCCATATAGTCTTTGGGTAGGGGCTTAGTCCCTGGAATCTCTGGTTGTTTGGCATTGTTGTTCACATGGGGTCTCAAGCCCCTTCAGGCTCTTTCAGTACTTTCTAAGATTCCTTCAATGCGGGTCCCATTTTCAGTTCAGTGGTTTAATGATGGCATTCGCCTATGTATTTGCTGTATTCTGGCTCTGTCTCTCAGGAGAAATCTACATGCGGTTCCTCTCAGGCTGTACTTCTTTGATTCATCCATCTTATCTAGTTTGGTGGCTGTATATGTATAGGCCACATGTGGGGCAGGCTCTGAATGGGTGTTCCTTCTGCCTGTGTTCTAAACATTGCCTCCTTATTCCCTCCCAAGTATATTCTTGTTCCCCTTTTAAAGAAGGAGTGAAGCATTTGCATTTTGATCATCCTTCTTGAGTTTCATGTGTTCTGTGCATCTAGGGTAATTCGAGCATTTGGGCTAATATCTACTTATCAATGATAGCATACCATGTGTGTTTTTCTGTGATTGGGTTACCTCACACAGGATGATATTTTCCAGTTCCATCAATTTGCCTATGAATTTCATAAAGTCATTGTTTTTGATAGCTGAGTAATATTCCATTGTGTAGATGTACCACATTTTCTGTATCCATTCCTCTGTTGAAGGGCATCTGGGTTCTTTCCAGCTTCTGGCTATTATAAATAAGTCTGCTATGAACATAGTGGAGCATATGTCCTTGTTATATGTTGGGGCATCTTTTGGGTATATGCCCAAGAGAGGTATAGCTGGATCCTCAGGCAGTTCAATGTCCAATTTTCTGAGGAATTTCCAGACTGATTTCCAGAATGGTTGTACCAGTCTGCAATCCCACCAACAATGGAGGAGTGTTCCTCTTTCTCCAAGTCCTTGCCAGCATTTGCTGTCATGTGAGTTTTTGATCTTAGCCATTCTCACTGGTGTGCGGTGAAATATCAGGGTTGTTTGATTTGTATTTCCCTTATGACTAAAGATGTTGAACACTTCTTTAGGTGTTTCTCAGCCATTTGGCATTCCTCAGATGCAAATTATTTTTTTAGCTCTGAACCCCATTTTTTAATAGGTTATTTGTCTCCCTGCACTCTAACTTCTTGAGTTCTTTGTATATTTTGGACATAAGCCCTCTATCTGTTGTAGAATTGGTGAAGATCTTTTCCCAATCTCTTGGTTACTGTTTTGTCCTAAAGACAGTGTCCTTTTTCTTACAGAAGCTTTGTAGCTTTATGATATCCCATTTGTTGATTCTTGATTTACAGCATAAGCCTCCATTGCGATCTACACATTCAATGCAATCCCCATCAAAATACCAATTCAATTCTTCAGAGAGTTAGACCAAACAATTTGCAAATTCATCTGGAATAACAAAAAACCCAGAATAGCTAAAACTATCCTCAGCAATAAAAGGACTTCCAGGGTAATCACTATCCCTGAACTCAAGCAGTATTACAGAGCAATAGTGATAAAAACTGCATGGTATAGGTATAAAGACAGACAGATAGACTAGTGGTATAGAACTGAAAATCCAGACATGATCCCACACACCTATGGTTACTTGATTTTTGACAAAGGAGCCATCCAATGGAAAATAGATAGCATCTTCAGCTAATTGTGCTGGTTCAAGTGGAGGTCAGTATGTAGAAGAATGCAGATCGATCCATGCTTATCACCTTGTACAAAGCTTAAGTCCAAGTGAATCAAGGACCTCCATATCAAATCAGATATACTCAAACTAATAGAAGAAAAAATGGGGAAGCATCTAGAACATATGGGCACTGGAGAAAATTTCCTGAACAAAACACCAATGGCTTATGCTCTAAGATCAAGAATTGACAAATCGGATCTCATAAAACTGCAAAGCTTCTGTAAGGCAAAGGACACTGCTGTTAGGACAAAATGGCAACCAACAGATTGGGAAAATTTCTTTACCAATCCAGTTTGACTATTTTTGATGTCAATGTTTATGTTTTGAGAAATTTTAACATTTTAATTGCACTCCTGATTGAAATACTTTGAAAAGCTAGATGACCCAAAGTCATTGATTGTTAGCAGCTTTTTTGGAAGCTGTTTCAAGACAAGTCTCTGGAAAGAACATCAGCTGAAGCAGCATCTTCAAGGAGCTAGAATTCAGCTCATTTTAGCATCCCTGAGTGTGAATTCCTTGCTAGTTTATTTTGTGATATATAAACCTTAAAGCCTACATTTAGTTTTATAAAGATATTTTATGTCCCTGCTGTATTCTTAGTGTTTTGTTAGTAATATGCAAGGCTTATAACCAATATTCAACCTTACAAAAATATTTTATTGAATGTTCAAGTTGTATAGATGTGTTAAGGATAAATTTTTGTTCTGTTTTTGAACAAGTGCAGACAACTTTTTGTGTTAGTTTGATAAATTACTGGCTGTAATATGGCGTGTTGAATTTTGAGGACTGTGCAACCAACAAGATCTATTTGCCCTGGCCAGGTTAAATTTTGGCTAGAGTAATTTTTTATTTGTCTCAGTCAGTTTTAGGGATTTCCCATAAAGATGGAGCAGCAAATCATGTTGCCTGTTTGCTTGGTATTTTTGTTTTATTTTCTTCATGTTAACACAAATATGGAAACTTTCTCCCAAAATGTCATGTCTTTGGTCCACCAACCCAAATTCCTCAAAATTATAGATTGATTCAATTTAGCAGCCTCTGTCTTACTAAGTTCTGCTCTACTTTGACCTCTCAAATACAGGATAAGCAATATCTTTATAAATTTCGAACTTATAAACACCATCATTTTGATAATTAAAACAATTTTCAACAATCATTATTATTTATTGAAATAGGATTTCTCTGTGTAGTTTGAGATGAACTGAATTTGTTTGTACATTAATTTGGCTTTAGATTCATAAGAAACCTAATTATTTTATCATTGTCGCTTAAGCGTTGGTATGTAAAGTATGGATTTATTTATTATTTATTTATTTATGTATTCTAAAACATGTATACTAATTTCTATTTATTTCTCTTTTCTATGTTTTAAAAATGTATATGAATTTTCATTTATTGTCCCTGTCTTTGGAGATTAATATCTATGAGGTTAAATATAACTATATCCCCTTTCTCTTTAAAAAAATTAAATTTGTAACTTTTTATGTGGAACTTTATTTAAATTTTCTTTTATTTATTTTATGAGCCCAATTTTAAGTCAACATATAAGTGTCATTTGATAGGCTATGCAGTATCAGTATTTTTGTGGAGTCTATGTTGAATGAAAGCAGTTGCTTAAGGTATAGTTGACATCTTGATTTATTTTATGTTCTTATTTTTTTTTTATCATGGGATACAGGTAGACTTACTTTTTGTTTTCTGAGTAGTAAGATTTTGTCTGCTTTATTTTATTACAGGGGCTTTATTATTTGTGTGATTAAGCTGCATCTTCAAGAGAGCATTTGAGAAGACAACAGGATGGAGTTCCAGCATGCTGATTGGTGGGTTGTCTGATTTGATTTCGGGGGCACTGCTGTGACTTAGTTTAGGTTATTAACCTCAGAATTATGTGCACTAAACAGGAAACATTTTCCTTGGTCCAATCTCTGTATGGCATGGAAAAGATCCACCAGACTAAGAAAACAGTTCTCTGTATCTCCTTATTTTAAATGGAAATCATGTTTTGCCCATACATGAATCTGAAACTTGTTTTGTTTAAAGTGAGTTTTTGCCACATATTAGGTGCCAGTTTCTTGTAGGCATATTTGATCCCAACCCATCGTTTCTACTCTTTCTTTGTTCTAAAATTCCTATGTAAAAGAGATACAAAACCTTTACATTTGCAATAAGCCTTGAACAGCACAAGGCCTGGGCAGATGTCTATCCTCTGTTATTAGAATTTACTTTCTCATTGATAACATTGAGTTATTACTTACTACTTATTTTGTTTCAACTGGGTTGCAGTTATCACCAATTGTTCAGAACTCAGGCACATGTTTTATAGCTCATATAACCCATGATGACATCTCTTCCTCCTACATATTCTTTTTCACTCACATGGTCCTCCTGGGATCCCCCAACCTGTGATCATAAACCATGATTAAGCCTCTTCCAGTCTCTTCTAGATTGTTAACATTTATACTTAACAGTCATTAATAACTTGCAGTCAAACTTGCAACGTGTCTTCAGGCAGACTTTGTCCTCTCTGGGGCAACGAGTCTTAAGGAACAAATCATAACATTAGAATCCAAGCAACAAAATCCAAACCACTACAGAATGAGGCCTGGATCATTTCAGATTTCCATTCTGCATGAAGAAAACAAAAACGTATCTGGCTCCTAAAATGAGAGGGAAAAAAATCGCATTAAACACTAAGTCATCATGTCTCTTCTCCCAATTTTGAGAAACCAGAGCTTATCACCATATAGGATTTAGCAATGGCATGAGTTCTTTAAGTTATTAGACTAGCTATTCTCTTTTGGAGAGAGGTCATTACTCTGTCACAGTTCAAAATTTGATGGTATAATACTCTACATAATAGTACTTATCATATTCTATTGCCTTCTATTCCACCTCATGTTTTCTTCTTAATAGATCTTCATGGTTCCAAATTTGTCTTCTACAATCGCTTGTCCTGTACAGTTTCATATCACTTCAATTAAATATGCAATATGAAATCATTAAAAAATATGTTGGATGTAGAACCTTGTCAACTGGCAGGTGCTACAGGTGGGCAGAAGACACTTTGTTAATCAAATATGGGTGTATGTTAATAGGAGAGCTGGAGAGGCAAGATTCTTTGTATACTATGAAAAGAGGCAGACCTGCAGACCAGCATGTGTGGAGGAATAAACGTATATGTGTAGCCTTTGCAGTTTCTTTAAGCCATGGTGATGTCCTGACTCATGTTGACACTGAGGATCGTGTCTGGTTCCATGAGCCCAAATCAAGAAGTATCTGTTTCCATGTTTATGACCCATATTACCACCAAAAGTTATGCATGCAATTATCCCTAGTCTGTGCTGCAGAGTGTGGTCATGCTCATATCAAGGAGCTACACAAAACTGTCTCCACTCAAGATGAGGCCCTAAGAAGACCTGACCCTTATTTTCAACTGCTTAGCTTGCAAGAGCTATCCTGTTGCATGAGAGAGGTAGAAATGCTTCCCCCTCTTGTTAGATACAGCAGTCTTGAAATTTGTCACCACCATACACCAGTGTGTTGCAGGAGAGCTGACCCCAATCCTTTCTGTCTGCAGTACCCAGGAAAATGTGGCACCTTGCTAGCCTTGGGCACTGAAGAGTTGGCTTTAGGGATTAACAGCAGGAGAGATGGTACTTTAGCTTGTCAGATGTGGCAATCAGTTGAGGTAGCCCAACACTTGTGAAGGTAACCTGTAGTACTGGTCCTGGTGGCATGGGTTTGGGAGATCTAGCCCTTATGGTGTAAACATAAGACAGCTGGTTCTACACTGTTCTAGTTCCTCAGGTCAACAAAGCATGGGAAGTATGATGGCATAGAATCAGGAGAGCTGTTGAAAGGCTAACCAACTCACTTTCCAGCTAGGCTCAGATCCAGAGCTTTGAGTTTGTCTACTGCAAAATCTACACTATCTATAAAGCATATGCAATAGACAATTCTGCAGATACAAAGCTACACTACTTTCTACCACCTTCTGCACTCTACCACACAGATCCCTGCCTCCTCCAGCATGCTATAATTATTTTCTTTCTCCTTCTAAATGGTATTGAAGCATCCTCACTTTAGCCTATCTTTTTGTTAAATTATACAGTCTGTATTTGAAATATTACCCACATTTTCAGTTTCCTCTCCCATAGGTCTTTGCCCCCTCCCCCTTCCATTTTGTTCCTAAGAATGTCTTTCCCCGTACATTTAGACACCCACTCCCCTCATCTACCAACCATGCCAACTCACACCTACTCCCATTTATCTCTCTTCTCCAGGGCATCAAATCTCTACAGGACCAGCTGCATCCTTTCTCACTGATGCTAGGAAAAATAGTCCTCTGCTACATATGTGCTGGGGCCATGGAACAGCTCATGTATTCTCTTTGGTTTGTAGCTTACACTCTGGGAGCTCTCAAGGGTCCTAGTTAGTTAATATTGTTTTTCTTCCTATGAGTGGGGGTTGCCTTCCCCCTTCAGTTCATTATTTCCTTTCCCTAACTTTCCATAGGGTCCCTGATCTCTTGGCTGTAAGTATGTGCATCTTTACCAGCTGCTGGTAAAGTCTTCCAGAGGCCAGCCAGATTAAGCTCCTGTTGTCAAGCACTTCATGACATCAATAACAGATTCAGGCTTTGGTACTTATTCATGGGATGAATATGAAGTTGGGCAGGTCACAAGATGGCCTTTCCTTCAGCCTTTGTTCCATTTTTGTTTCTGCATTTCTCTTAGACAGGAGGAATTCTGTTTCAAATATTTGAAGGTAGGTGGGTCACCCCATCCCTCCACTGGGGGCCCTGTTATCTACTGAAAATGGTTTCTTTGAATTTCATATACCCTCTGTTGGACATTTTGTGGAAGGTCTTCCCCATTAAACCCAGGAACCTCTCACATTCCAGATTTTTGGGACTTTTTAGACATTCCCCGTCACATTCCCCTGCCCTGCTGCAGCATATTTCCATTCATTCTCCTGTCCCTCTGGTTTATCTTCTCTCTCCCCACAAACCTGATCCCGCCCTATATTCCACCTCCTTCTGCACTCTACCGCCATATTCCTACGTCCTCCTGCATGCTGTAATTATTTTCCTTCTCATTCTAAGTAGTATTGAAGTATCCTCACTTTCGCCTATCTTTTTGTTAAATTTATGCAGTCTGTGAGTTGTATGATATGTATTCTGTACTTATTGCTAATATCCACTTATTACTGAGTATGCACCATGCATGTATGGACTTGAAAGTATGAGTTACCTCAGTCAGGATGATATTTTCTAGTTTCATCCATTTAGTCTGCAAAACTCACAATGTTCTTATTTTTAATAGCTGAATAGTATTCCATTATGTAAATGAATGGCATTTTCTGTATCCAATCTTTAGTTGAAGTACATCTGTATTGTTTCTAATTTCTGGTATTATGAATAAGTCTGCAATGAACATGGTGGAGCTTGTGTCCTAGTAGGATGGTAGAGCATTTTTAAGTCTATTCCATGGAACAGTGTACCTGGGAATTCAGGTAAAACTCTTTCCAGTTTTCTGAGGAAGTGTGAGCTTGAATTCAAGCATGGTTATGCCAGGTTGCAATTCCACCAGCAATACAGAAGTATTCCTCTTTCTCCATATTCTTGCCTGCATGTGCTGACACTTGAACTTTTGATCGTAGCCATTCTGATTGGTATGACGTGGAAATTCAGTGTCATTTTGCCTTTTATTTCTCTGATAACTAAAACACTGTTTTAAGTACTTCTTGACCATTTGAAATTATTCTATTGTGAATTCATTGTTTAGCAGTGTATTCCATTTGGTAATTTGGTTATTTAGATTCATGGAGTTTAACTTTCTGAGGTCTGTTTATATTTTGGTCATTAGACCTGTATCAGCTGGAGGGTTAGTAAAGATCTTTTCCCCATCTATTGGTTGTCATTTTGTTCAATTGACAGAGACTTTCCCTTATAGATGTAGTATCATCATCATCATCATCATCATCATCATTATCATTATTATTATTATTATTATTATTATTATTATAGAGAGCAAGAGAGTGTGTGTGTATGTTTGTGTGTGTGTATGTATGTATGTATGTATGTATGTATGTATGTAGGTATGTTTCTCTTTTTGGTTTGTTGCAAGATAAATAATTTCATATGTTGGGTGTACTTACCCCTCCTTGCATTGGAGATTTGCTTCTACTATCTTGTTTAGGCTGGATTTGGAAAAAGAATAGTGATTAAATTTGGTTTTCTCATGGAATTTCTTGGTTTCACCATCTGTGGTGATTGACAGTTTTTCCAGGTAAAGTAGGGTGGGCTGGCATATGTGCTTTCTTTCTGTCTGTATGACCTCTGTCCAGGATCATCTGGCTATTTGGGTCTCTTTTAAGAAGTCTTCGGTAATTCTGACAGGTCTGCCTTTATGACTCTTGACCTTTTCAACTTACAGTTTTTAATATTATTTATTTGTTCAACAACAACAACAACAACAACAACAACAACAACAATAATAATAATAATAATAATAATAATAATAATAATAATAATAATGAAAATGATATAGTGGGAGGAATTTCTTTTTTGGTCCAATCTATTTGGTGATCTATATGTTCCTTGTACATTTATGGACTTTTCTTCCTTTAAAAATTTTCTTCTATGATTTTGTTGAAGATATTTTCTGGCCCTTTGAATGGTAAATATTCATCCTTTCCTATTCCTATTACTCTTATATTTAATATTATAATTGTGTCCAAATTTCTTAGGTGTTTTCCATTAGGAAATTTTTACCCTTTGTATCTTGACATCTTCTATAGTATCTTTTATGCCTGAGAGTCTCTCTTCAGTCTCTTGAAATATGTTGGTGATGCTTGCATCTGTAGCATCTGACATCTTCCTTTTCTAGCTTTTTCATTTCCAAGGTTGCCACTGCTTAGTGATCTCTTTATTATTTCTATTTCTAGCTTTAGGTCTTGGACCATTTTGTTCATTTCCTTCACAACTTTTCCTATATTTTCCTGTATTTCTTTAAGGGAGTTTTTACATCCTTTAAAAGGTTTCTTCATCTTCATGAAATGGGTGTTTTGGGATTTAATCTCCCTCTTCAGATGTGTTAGGGTATCTTGGGCTTGCTATTATAGAAGAACTTTGTTCTAATGGTGCCAAATTATTATGGCTTCTGTTGCTCATAAACTTGTGCTTGCCTTTTGCCATCTGGTTATCTATGATGCTAACTTACCTAGGTGTCTTAGAATGGAGTAGGTCTTGCAGGAAAGTAGAGCTGTGTGACCTGGGTTAAAGCTGGCCTCCTGTGAGTCAGGCAGTGCTGTCTCTTGTTAGGGCAGGACTCCTGTGTCCTTGGTTAGAGCAGACCTCTTCCTTCTCTGTGTTTATGTGTCCTTGGTTACAGGAGACCTCTTGAGAGATATGCCAGGTCTAAGTTGGTGCTCAGGCAGATCAATTTGCATGGGTTCAGGTGAAGGTTCAGGACAGAAAGACAATGGGGTTCAAAAGGAAGGGATAGATCACATGTCTGCTGCGCTCTGTGGGGGTTCTCTGCTGGATTGGGAACTGGGGCAGGGACTTAACCAATATTCCTGGTTAGGACAGATCTCCTAGAAGACTGGTAGGGTATGGTGTCTGGGGGGAATTATGCTTATGGATCTGCTAAGGGTTAAAATGGAAGTGCAGACCAAAAGGAGGAAGATGCTCAGGCAGAGCAGGATAGAGTAAAGAACTACTGTGTTGGGTATGATTTGGATGGCATGCTTTCCAGGGTGAGGACATTCCCATGTTGTATATGAGTAAATATGAATAGAGACATAGGCATATTTTGTTTGCCAAATTTCAGTCTATAGTAATATCCAGTTTTCAGAGGTCATTTTATTTTGTCTATCAGAGATGAATCCCTGAGTGAAATGGTGTGGTATCCAGTGCAGAAAATTAGGAAATTATAGAATTATGGTTTTTGCCTCATTTTTATACATGTGCAATTATGCTTGCAGAAATCAAGTAGGTTAGGGATTTAGATTGTGCCAATCAGTGGTCTTTAGGAAAGGTGTAAGTAAATATAGAAGTTAGACTAGAGTATCTGCCTGTGCCTTCATGGTGCCAAGAGGAGAAGCAATCACCTATGAGCAAACATGTGAATAATACAAAGTTGCAAAGACCTGGATGTGATTATTTACTGAGCTTGGGTCAGCAGATTATGGATAGCTTAATCAGCTTGGTGCATGTAACTCATTCTAGTATGGTGGTGATATTTAAAAAGTGAGATTCAGTGACAGTGCTAACTGAAAAAAATTGAGGTACTAAGATCTTTATAATTTCATCAAATTCTTTCTGTTGTGCCGTACAATAATTAATATGAAAAACAGCTTGATAAACTCCTATGTACACAGCACTGAGATACTGTGTTTTATCTGTGAAATAAGCACAGGCATTAATACTACAGAACTGCCAAGGTTACAAGGGTAAATACATTAAGTATGTTTCCAAAATGGAAATAGTTTTCTGGAAGGATAAAAATATCAAAATAAACTGAAATTGGAATTTGTCCTGGGATATATTTTTCCTTAAAGTAATTTTATTTTTCATTAGAATATATTATTTGAAAAAATAATAGGTTTGATCTTCATCTTTGTATGTAAAGTACCCAAATATTTTGTCAGAAGTCATCTAGCAGGGGGTAGGCCTATCAAGTGACTATATTTGGTGTTGGCACACCATTTTGCATGCTCTGTAATTTGTAAGTTCTGAAAGGCAAGGTTCCAAGCAACTTCATCCCACGATGGCTTCTTGCTGCTGATATGTCTTTTCCTGTCATTATTACATAGTGCAATGACTCTTGGATATTAGCCCACACTACCCAATTTGGCAGACTCTCTGTAGATCAGCAGGAAGATGTACTCTCACCTCCACAGCAAACACATTTTATTTATATATGATATCCTGCATTTAAGCTGTATATTTGCTATTGGAAAGCTTTCCAGAAAAATAGAAAATATCTGAGGTATAGAAAGCATTAAAACTCTTCTTTAACTATATATCTCTTCATCTATGCTATAAAGTAAGAATTGTTTACTTTAGCGGATATATCTTACTGAGCTTATTTCTTCAGAAGTATAGCCCTTAATGACACTTATCTTTAACTACACTTTTACAGACTCCTAAGCCTGTAATAAAAAGGAGACCATCACTCTACAATCTCTTCTCCTGGCCAATGAGAGTTTGTCAATTATTGAGGTTTGTTCTGCATCATCATAATGTATGAGTTTGCTCGAAAGCAGATACCCCAAGAGTATTCCTAGAATCATCTGGCTGTGGGCTAATCTGTACTTATTGATCACCAGTGCCTAAAGAAAACTTCCTAATATTAGCAAAATATAGTTTATTTTAGGATATTCATAAAAGGACTTAGACATAAATTTATCAGGAATGAACAGAAAATGAAAACAGAAATCTGGTGGAACTTTGGGGGTCACTTAAGGATATCATCATACTCTCATGTTAAAATATTGTATAGACAAATTGGTAATTTCCCAAGTACTAGTGATGAGTTATACCAGGAAGATCAAGCCCTCTAAATGGTAATAGCTCCAAATAAAGCTCTGTAAATATTTATGTGGCACACAATAATATCACTGGGAAAATAAACCAGGCTTGGAACAAATTTGCATTCAAGGTAAACAACTCTTCTTTTGAAATCATTATCTGGTAACTAAAGGTCATAAACCAGTAATGGAAAAATTCATTGTAGGTAAAATGGTAGGAAATAGAATACTGACTAGTTTTTCTATACAAAATCCCTAACCTCAATTCTGGAGACACTTAATATGTCCTTTTCCTGCCTGTGCTTTAGGTCATCACCATTTCATACTACTGAACAAGGGGAAAGAACAACTGAGACCTCTGGCCAGAATATATCTCTGCTATGGAAGGTACCATGAGCCTCTGTCTAAAACCCAACAGATAATAATGGCCTTTGGCAAAGACTCTCTGTCTAACTACCCCTTAGAACAGAAAGAAAAAACAAGCCTGCTGAGCATGAAGTCCTCAATGGAGGAATTAAAGAAAGGACTGAAAGAGCAAAAGAGGTTTGTATCCCATAGGAAGAACAAAAACATCAACCAACCAAACCTCCAAGAACTCCCAGGGACTAAATCACCAGCCAAAGAGTATAAATTGAGTGACCCATGAATACTTTCACATATATATCAGAGGATGGCCTGAACAGACATTAAAGGGAGGGGAGCCCCAGAGTAGCAAAATGCCAATGCAGGGAGGCAGGAGTGGGTGGGAGGCTAGGAGAGCACCCTCAAAGAAGCAGGAGGAGGGGGAATGGATTGGGGTTGTCAGGTGGGAAACCAGGAAAGGGGATAACATTTGAAATGTAAATGAATAAAATATCCAATAAAAAGAATAAGAACAACAACAACAACAACAATAACAACAAAACCTGGTAATGCTCTGGGGCACAGATTGGCACTCTCTCTGGTTCATGAAGAGTTAACAAACTCCAAGTCTCTTGCCTGGTGAGCCAGAATTTCTTGAGCCAGAGGGAAAAAGATTTTACTAATTAATTTTTCTCTAATACACTTTTGCTAACAGCATGAGTTAATCCCCAGATTCCAGAGGCCTTTGACCATTGAGTAGTGAAGATTTTGGAAGGATAAATATTACCAAAACTAAGCAATTTTGACCTCATAACATCTAGCTTTGCCTCTGCAATCACTGATGTTACCTATTGGTTGCCTGTCTCATTTTACCTATCTGCAGTCCCTGGCTCTAACCAAAAGACATTTTTTTACAGTTCTGCTACTTGGCGTTTTCTAATATACTAGAGAAGCTTGTGATTAGTTAAGGGTATTTTTTATATGTCTTATGACAGAGGCTTTCTTAACTCATGTATTAAAACTAATGTAGTCTTAGAACCTACAGGAAAATGATTATTTGTAGCTTTTAAAATCAGGACAGTACGTTTAGCAGCATTACATTTCAGCAGTTCCTCTCCAATGATTCATGATTGTAAAAATAGACTAATGTTTCCCTGTGAGTTATCTTAGATAAATAATCACAGATATCTTATTTCCTTTTATTTTCTGATTGAAGGAAATGTACTCCAACAACTTAGAATATTAAATCATAACTATAGGTGTTCTGGAAATGAAAGGGACATTCTCATAATCATAAGTACTTTGTAGTTAAGGAGGTGTATTTCATAAAGTTAATTAAGAAGTTCATGTTTAAATAATAGAAATATCAAGTATTTCTGAAGAAGCCTTTTATTTTTGCCATCCCACAACATTCAGAACATTACAAATTATCTATATTTTTAAAAAAGGACTTTGTAAGTTCATTTGTCTTAATTACTACATTTTATCACATATATCTATATTATAAAGGTCTAGACTCAGCAAATTTGAATATACTATGGACCAATCCCTGAGGAACTTGATATTTCAAGGGTCCTCCAATCTTCTGCCACCTTTTCTTTGTCCTGAACAAACAAGGTAAGCTACCCTTTTCCTACACATCTTTTCTGTACAATGAGCCCACTAGGCAAAACCAAGTTGCACTGAGCAGACTCCTATCCTAAGGGGACCTCTATTCTCCTGCTATGTCTCTCCGACCTTCATCAGACCTGAGAATCCTGAATCAAACAGTTAGCTTCTCTTTCCCAAACTTCCCTGCTTATTGAGCCCTGTGGGCCAATACAAGCTGGGCTGGGCAGCCTGCTATCACAGGGGCACCTCCATTCTCCTGCGACCTCTCCTCCATCTCCATCAGACCCCTGAACCATAAAGGTAAGCTTTCCTTCCCTCACTCATCTTCCCTGATCGATGTACCCCCATCCCTAGTAGCCATCCCAGCTTCCCTGACCACCTTGAATGGACAAGAAGTTCCTGAATTCTACAAAAATGCATGCCCCAAAATATAGAGTCCAAGGCTCCTTATCAGAGTCCTGCCACATGAGCCATCAAGGTTTACCCCCTTCACAATGCCTACTACAAGCAGAATGTCCTGGGAACAAAACCATCCAGATGCAAAAGATCCCTGAAAGAACATAATCAACAAAAGCCAGGACAAGATGACTTCTCTAATGCCACATATACAGCTACACAACTACAGAGTTCCCTGAATATCCTATCACAACCAAAACACTAGAAAAGTGATCTTAAATCCAGGCATATAAAGAATATAGAGTTCTGTAATGCTGAAATGAATAAGTCCCTTAAAGAAATATAGAAAAATACAGTCAATTTAAAGAGAAAAATACATATACCTTAAAGACATATAGGAAAATACAATAAAACCAATCGAAGGGAATAAATAAAGGTATACAAGTTTTGACAGTGAAAATAGAAGCAATAAAGAAAATATACACAGGATTTACTGGAGATGGAAAACACAGGGAAAAGAACAGGATCAAAAGATATAAGCATCACTAACAAAATACTGAAAATGAAAGATACAATCTTCAGGGGTAGACGGTGAAATAGAAGAAATTTAAACATTGATCAAAGAATAATGTAAATCAAAAATATTCCTGACACAAAACATGCAGGAAACCTGGGAATACCAAGAAAATACCTAACCTAAGAATAATAGGAGCAGGAGAAGATAAAGAGAGCTACCTACAAGGCCCAGGAAATATTAACAAAATAATAGAAGAAAACTATTCCAATCTAGAGAAAAGGGTGCCTATAAACATATAAGAAGCTTATAGAACACTAATTAGACTCCACAAGAAAAGAAAATTCTCCCAATACATAATAATTAAAACTTAAAATTTACAGAACATAGAAAGAATTATAAAAGCAGCAAGTGAAATAAGCTAGGTAACAGCAAAGCAGATTATCAGAATCATACCTGATTTCACAAGGGAGATTCTAAAAGCAAGAAAGGCCTTGACCCATATTGCATAATCTCTACAAAAGCACATGTGGCAACCTATACTCAGCAAAACCCTCAATCAACATAGATGGAAAAAAGATATTTCAAGACAAATCCAAATCCAAACAATATCTATCTACAAATTCAGCCTAACAGTTAGAAAAAACTAACAGGAAAATTGCAGCCCAAGAACAATAACTACATCCAACAAAATATAAGAAACTAATAATTCCATTCCAGAAAACAAGGAAAGCATGCACAGGAGTGTGTGTGTGTGTGTGTGTGTGTGTGTGTGTGTGTGTGTGTGTGTTCATGTGACAGGTTTAGGGTTAGGATTAGGGTTAGGGTTAAGTTTAGGGTGTGTGTGTGCGTGTACGCGCACACACACACACACACATGCACACACACAGAGGGAGAGAGAGGAGAGAGAGACAGAGGGGTCTAAAACATTAAAATAAATTTTAATAACAAACATTGGTCAATAAGTGGACTCAATTCTCTAACTAAAACTACATGGGTTAGCAGAACCGATGCAAAGACAGCATCCATGATTCTGCTGAATACAAGAAACACACCTCAGCAATACAGATAAACATTACAGCTGAGTAAAAGGATGGAAAAATATTTTGAAGCAAAAAGATGACACAAGAAGCAAGGTGGGGTAGCCATTCTTATACATAATAAAATTGTTATTCAAACAAAAATTGATGAAGAGACATGGAAGTATACTTCGTACTCATGATCAGAAATACCTACCAATATGATACCTCAAACCTGAACACCTATGCACTAAGACAAGTGCACCTACACCTTTGTATAATAAAGATTGCTGAAGCTTAAATCACACATTGAAACATACTCATAAATGGTGATAAACTTCAAAACACCCTTCTCATGAATTGACAGGACATAAAGAAAAAAGTAAACAGAGAAATAATGAAACTAAAAGGCATGGTGAATCAAATGGGCCTAACACATATCTATAGAATATTTTACCCAAAACACAAAAGATTTTGTCTTTCAGCATCTCATGGTTCTTTCTCAAAAATTGAACATATATTGACCAAAAGGCAAGCATCAGAGGATATAAGAAAACTGAAATAACGCATTGTATCCTATCAGACTTCCAGGGACTTATTCGTACTTCAACAACTACAGAAACATTGGAAGCCTACACATTCATAGAACTTGAACAGCTCTCTAATCAATGAGCTTAGAGTCAGGCAAGAAATAAAGTAATTAAAGACTTTCTAGTACTTAATGAAAATGAGGGCATAGCATATTCAGACATATGAGAAACAATAAGAGCAGTGCTACAAGGACATTCAAAGGACTAAGTGCCTTAATAAAGAAATCAGAAAATTTTCACATCAGCAGTTTAAAAGTACAGCTGAAAGCTCTAGAATGGAAAGAAGCAAGAAAACCTAGGAGGATTATAAGGCAGAAAACAATCAAAATCATGGCTGAAATCAATCAGTTAGAAACAAAGAAATCAATACAAAGAATTAACAAAACCATGAACTGGTTCTTTGAGAAAATCAACAAGATAGATTTATCGCTAGCCAAACCAAACTGACTGAAAGACAGAGACAGTGTTCAAATAACCAAAATCAGAAATTAAAAAGAAGAAAAAGCAACAGAAACTGAAGAAATTCATTTGGTCTTACTTCAAAAGCTTGTATTCTACAAAATTGAAAAATCTTTATGAAATTGATAATTTTCTAGACAGACACCACTCACCAAAGTTAATTTGTGAAAACATAAACTAGTTAAACATTCCTATAACTGCTGTGAGTTTCATCTTCATGAATTAATTATATAGTTAATAAACGTGTAAGTACACCCAATATTTAAGAGCTACCAAACTCATGACTCTGAAAGAGAACAAATATTTAAGAGCACATACTGCTCTTATGAGATGAGGGCTCAGTTCATGTATCAGCATCCACAATGGTGAGCTTACACCAACTGTAACTCCAGCTTCAGGGCAGGTGAGATACTTCTGGCCTGTAGTGTACATGTACTCATATGCACATATTCATAAACACACACACACACACACACAGGTCAAAATAATGAATATTTTAAAAATGAGAGTTTTAAACTTCAAATAATCCAACAAGGTTTATTCATTTAGCATTTGCTATATATGTAATCATTTATGAACTGACAAAACATCTTATATTGCTTTAAATTTAGCCTGGTACGAGATGGATAGATATATATTTATAAACATGACATGACTCCTGAACTGTGTTTAACTGAAATTCAGACAATAATAATAAAATGTGGAGAGAATTAAACAAGGGTGGCATATTGCTAGTATTATTATATAAATATAATTCTAAAAACTTTACAATGGGTGTATATGGCTAGTAATTGTTTATTTTGGCTTAACCGAATATAGACTCACTGAACATAGGAGCCTGAAGGTGATAATCTAGACAAGTTAACGTGGGAAATTTACCCTAAATGTAGGCACCTATACGGTTCTAGACTTGATAAAAAAAAACAAGGTGATCATTTGAATTCATTCATTACTTTCCTGGCTAGAAATAAAGTTATCAAATGTTCCAAAGTTCCTCCTACCACTCTGAAGTCAGAGATTGTTCCCTGGAACTGTGAGACAAAAAAAATCCTTCCCTAAGTTGCTTTACATGGATTGTTGTCAAAATAAAATGGCAATTAGTGCATAATCAATTTAAGTCACAAATATATTATGAAAGATGGTTAGTTTTGTCTATTTTAGTGAATCGACAAAACTCCAAAGTACAGATTTGTGGAGAATGAAAGCCACTGTCAGGATTCAGATTTGAATAGTAATTTATTGGTCCAGGGAAATACCACAAAAGGGCAAATCCAGTGGAGCCAAAAGCAAAACAGACACTGGGATTATGTCTGTCATTCAACTCAAAGGCCATTGTCAATTAACCCAAGGAATTCTGACATAGTTCAAAAACCTTAACTGCATGCTGGGAGGTCCAAAGAAGTTGATAACAGAGGAAGTTCTCCAGGATCACTACACACAAAAAGTGAGAGAGGTCAGCAAACTGGAGGCCACTGACAACATGATTCTCTTCATTCTGTAAATGGGACACCCAGGACAGCATGGCACCATCTTTGCTTCCTAAGGGCCAATACCTGGTTCAGAAATATTAGGAAAAATGACACATTAAGGTGCTATACAATTGTGAAGAAGTTGATGGCATTCTAGACTACAACTGCCTTGTACAAACACCAGGAATTTTTGATCGATTACAGGATCTCTGGACTGGAATTAGGCATTCTACACTTGTCAAACATAAGAGTTTCTGAAGTACATATGAAAACATTATGGGAAAACTCTAAAGACATTCTCATTTCTAATACTATAAATTTGTGGTTAGTATTCATACAATGTTGGAAGAAAACCAACTTGGGGCTCACTTTTTTCTGAGAGTACAGGGCCTTAGACTTTTTAATGAGTTGTGGCAGGTTAGACAACATCCCATTCAGTGTAGTGCACTCAGAAGTATGTGGGTCACTGCCGCGCCCAACCTCGACCAGCAAGGAAGACACAACCACAGGAGATCTTCTTCAAGCAGTTTTATTCAGGAAACTTGATTCAGTCTTCTGACCTCTCTCTTCTGGCTCTCTCTCCCTGGGGAACGCCCTGCACCACACTTAAATAGCTAGCATTGGCTAGTCCTAGCAAGCCATGTGGGTCATGTAGATAGGCTGTCACTATGCAGAAGCTAGCGGGCCAGGCAGACATAGCCAAATAAGGACTTGTTTACTGCAAGGAGCACTCACCTCACCGTTGGGAGGGTGGAAGGCGGAAACCAGCGCCATCTTTGAGGTGCGGCACATCGCAGCTCTCTACAGTTCCCCCTTTTTGTTTACTTAATCAAGCAGGCAAAGGCACCGCTGAGTGTGGCGACCCCCTCCCCCCCCCCCCCCGTCTTAGGATTATCTCCCTTCATTAAACCCGTTGTAGGACACCTCGTCGCCCACAAGGTTCTGTGCCTTAGGTAGAAGGGAAGTTGCCCATCGCTGGGCAAGGTCACTCACATATACTCAGGGGTGAGGTGCAACTAGGTCTTCTGAATGACCATAAGCCAGGCTTGAGGGGACTGTCCTGCTCCAATGGCTGTAAATGTCTGTACCACCATAGCTGTGTGCCACCTCTGAACAAACCTCATTCTACAGAGACACCACAAGCTCACTAAGGAGACCAGCAGCAAGAGTCCAGCTAGGGCTCCCATACCCACCCACTCTCTAAGATGATTCATAGCAGCAGCAATCCAAGATGACAATCCCGTAGCCAGTCTAGCATCTGCACATGTGGGGTTCACGGTCATGATGGCTACACGTAGCTGATCCATTAAGAAATCGAATTCTCCAGTTCAATTACCTAAAAGATAACTTGACAACTGTTTAGACAAATTAGAGGAGTGGGCTTATAGGTCATGACGTATCGGCATGAGTCTCGGGAACACCGGTAGTATCCCCCACTGGGGCTCCGTTTTGATAGCATTTGGGTCACACCGAGAAGTGTCAGCAACAGCAGGATCTTCATTCTTGTTGCACCTCCTGGTCAATCTTTCAGGGACCCACAACGGGTCTTGCTGGTCCTGAGGAAACACAAACAGACCCTCTTGCCCATGCCAACACAGGGTCTGGCCCATGCCATAAGCCAGTGAGCACATTTTTCCACTTCACATAACCTTTCAATGTGCCCACCCAACACTGATGTCGGTCAGCGGCAGAAAGGCCATCATCATCCAAAATTAAAAAAATTAAGAGTAAAAAGGGCTAAGGATATCTGTTCCTTAGGAGTTCTGCCTTGGCCTATTCCCCCTTTTTGTTTAATTAAGCATTCCTTCAAGGTACGATGTGCTCGCTCAACAATACCTTGGCCTTGGGGATTATAAGGCAGGCCATGGCTCAACTGCACATCCATCTGTTTATAAAAGGATTTGAAAGATTGGGCAGTGTATGCTGGGCCATTATCAGTTTTTAAGTGTTGAGGTTTTCCCCAAGCAGCCCAGGCTTCTAGGCAGTGTCCAATAACATTGTGTGCCTTTTCCCCACTCATAGGGGTAGCATGAATGACACCTGAGCAGGTATCCACAGAAACATGAATGTATTTTAGAGTCCCAAATCCAGATATGTGAGTTACATCCATTTGCCAAATCTTTAGAGGCAGTAAGCCCCTGGGATTAACCCCCACACTAGGGGCATGATGGAAAGTGATACACTGTTGACATCCTAAAACTATCTGTCAAGCATCTGCTTGCGACAGATGAAACTTCTGCTGTAAGGTTTTGGTAGGCACATGAAATT
Source organism: Rattus norvegicus (assembly GCF_021556685.1). Taxonomy (NCBI): domain Eukaryota; kingdom Metazoa; phylum Chordata; class Mammalia; order Rodentia; family Muridae; genus Rattus; species Rattus norvegicus. The sequence goes on from NC_141535.1 coordinate 178,449,200, forward strand.
GTTGATGAAACTGTTGGACTTGATCCAATGATGAGCATAAGAAGATAAACTCCATTCGGGTACATCTATCCACAAGATCATTTCCCTCACTGAGAGGACCAGGCAAACCTGTATGAGCTCTAATATGTTGGACAAAAAACTTGTGACCTCTTTTCCAGATCAATTCCTGAAGTTCCCTCAGCAGCTGGCATATCGTGCTGCTAATTTTAATAGGGCCAGCCACTTCTAGTATCTTAACTGCATTAACAACATATGATGAATCAGAGAGCAAATTAAAGGCAAAAGAACAATTTTTAAACACTTCCAGCACAATTTTGAGTTTAATTACTTGTGGAGAGCCGGGTTGATATTGACACAAAATTGGCTCTTGGTGGTCAATCATATAGGCTCCACAGCCATTTTTGGATCCATCTGTAAAAATGTTTGGGGCCCCCTGTATGGGAACACTGGAGGTAACCTTAGGAAAAATCACGGGATGTTCCTTAAAGAAAGATAGCAGAGGGTGTTTTGGATAATGACTATCTATCTTTCCATGGAATCCACAGTGTAATATAGCCCAATCATCCACAGTGCCACATAAGATCTTTATCTGCTGACCTGTATAGGGCACTATGATCGAGGTTGGGGAAACAGCAAAATATTGTATGCACTGTTGAATTCCATTCAGGGCTAATCGTGCAACTGCTGTAGGATAATACTCTACTGATCTAGCTGGAGAAGCTCTGGGATAAACCCAAAGCAGAGGGTCATCTTGCCACAACAATCCTGCGGGCTGCATGTAGGTGGCTAGAATGCATAGCACAATATCTGCACCCTCCTTCCATCGATGTAACATTGCGCCTTGTAATCCTTTTTCAACCTTCTTTAAAGCTTCCCTTGCTTCATCAGTCAATTGTCTAGAAGAATTCAAGGCCGAATTCCCAGCCAAAATATTATACAATGGTTTTAATTCACATTTTGGTAATTTTAAATAACATCTGACCCAATTAATATCTCCCAATAATTTTTTGAAAATCATTAAGAGTCTTAAGGTTATCTTTCCTCAATTCAACCTTTTGGGGGATAATGATATAAGGGCTTACTTTTGTTCCTAAATAATTTACAAGATTGCCCTTTTGTACCTTTTCAGGGGCAATAATCAATCCTTTACCTTCTAGCAATTTAACTAAATCTCCATATGCTAAATCTAAAATCTCTTCATTCTTTGCAGTTAAAAGGATATCATCCATAAAATGTACGCATCTCAGTGCGGGGAAACTTCTGTGTTAATGGGGCGATGGTGTTGCCCACACAAAGTTGACACATAGTGGGGCTATTGGCCATACCTTGTGGTAAAACCTCCCATTCGTATCTTTGATCAGGTCCTTCATGATTGCAGGATGGAACAGTAAAAGCAAATCTTTCACTATCCCTTGGACAAAGAGGTATGGAGAAAAAGCAATCTTTTATATCAATCACTACAACAGGCCAACAGGCTGGCAGAGAGGACAGCAGCCGCAAGTCCAGCATTAGTCAAAGGTCCCCCTATTTCTCTACAGACCTTCATCCAAGCTTCAAGTTCCTTGTTCTTGTAAGGAGTGATAGCGGCTTGGCATTCCCTTGTGCACTGTTCATAGGCCAACTGTTTAATCAAGGGTATAGCAGTATCGGGGACTCCAAAGACTTTCCCCGCTGCTTCTACTAATCGGAATACAAAGTCAGAAAATGGCTCCATAGGTCCTTGAAGGATCTTGGTGAGGTTTCCACTCACTTCTCCCTTATTAGGTAAGGATTTCCATGCCTTTGTTGCAACTTCATTAATCTGCTGGTAAACCTGTCCTGGATACCTTGTCTGAGCATTGGCAAAGCGTCCCTGACCCAGCAGCATATCCCTATCCCAGGCAGCCTGGCCGCCCCCCACTGCCAAATTAGCAGCAGCCTGTTCATTGGCAAACTCAGTAAGAAAAGCTTTCCAGTCCAAATACTGTCCCGGACTAAGACAGGCCCGAGCAAGGTTAGTCCAATCCCTAGGAGTCATGCAAAATCTGTGTAGGGCCTCAACCTGAGCTATGGTAAAGGAGGCCATAATGCCATATGTCCTGACTGATTCCGCCAGGGACTTGATCACCTTAAAGTCTAAAGGCTCATGATACCTTTGTTGATTAGCATCCACATAAATAGGATAGGCCAGATGTAGTTCTGTGCAGACTGCCTTCCACACTTCTGGGCAGAATGTACTACTCGAAACTCTACTTCCTCCCTCTACAACATTGCAGGGAGGAGGAGCCGAGGGGAACCACCCAGGAGGTTCCTCCGCCATTTTAGCCTTTTTCGTTTTCTTCTTCTGTCTATTCCTTAGAGACTGTTTCCACATTTGATCTATCAACTCTTGTAATTCTTCTTCTGAATCTGTTTTATCTGTTTCCTCCTCTGTATCTGTCTTTTCTGAGTCTGTCTCCTTTGCACTTCCCTGCTTTTCTGACCTCTCCTCTTGAAGCATTTCTAGGGCAGCTTGCCCCTTCTCTATAGCTGCCTGACAACATTTCTGATCCTCAAGGCAGCTATGCACTAAGCACCATATTGTAGAGTCCCCTGTTCCAGGGCAAAATCAAGGTCTTTCCCTAACTTGTCCCAGCTTGCCACCGTGAGATTACCAGAGGCTGCAAACCAGGGTGCAATGGCTTCGCATTCACTCAAAAATCTCTCTATGGTGCTTCTTTTTTTTTTTTTTATTAACAAGAGTATTTCTTATATACATTTCAAGTGTTATTCCCTTTCCCGGTTTCCGGGCAAACATCCCCCTCCCCCCTCCCCTTCCTTATGGGTGTTCCCCTCCCAACCCTCCCCCCATTGCCGCCCTCCCCCCATAGTCTAGTTCACTGGGGGTTCAGTCTTAGCAGGACCCAGGGCTTCCCCTTCCACTGGTGCTCTTACTAGGATATTCATTGCTACCTATAGGGTCAGAGTCCAGGGTCAGTCCATGTATAGTATTTAGGTAGTGGCTTAGTCCCTGGAAGCTCTGGTTGCTTGACATTGTTGTACTTTTGGGGTCTCGAGCCCCTTCAAGCTCTTCCAGTTCTTTCTCTGATTCCTTCAACGGGGGACCTATTCTCAGTTCAGTGGTTTGCTGCTGGCATTAGCCTCTGTATTTGCTGTATTCTGGCTGTGTCTCTCAGGAGCGATCTACATCCGGCTCCTGTCGGTCTGCACTTCTTTGCTTCATCCATCTTGTCTAATTGGGTGGCTGTATATGTATGGGCCACATGTGGGGCAGGCTCTGAATGGGTGTTCCTTCAGTCTCTGTTTTAATCTTTGCCTCTCCCTTCCCTGCCAAGGGTATTCTTTTTCCTCATTTAAAGAAGGAGTGAAGCATTCACATTTTGATCATCCGTCTTGAGTTTCATTTGTTCTAGGCATCTAGGGTAATTCAAGCATTTGGGCTAATAGCCACTTATCAATGAGTGCATACCATGTATGTCTTTCTGTGATTGGGTTAGCTCACTCAGGATGATATTTTCCAGTTCCAACCATTTGCCTACGAATTTCATAAAGTCGTTGTTTTTGATAGCTGAGTAATATTCCATTGTGTAGATGTACCACATTTTCTGTATCCATTCCTCTGTTGAAGGGCATCTGGGTTCTTTCCATTTTCTGGCTATTATAAATAAGGCTGCGATGAACATAGTGGAGCACGTGTCGCTTTTATATGTTGAGGCATCTTTTGGGTATATGCCCAAGAGAGGTATAGCTGGATCCTCAGGCAGTTCAATGTCCAATTTTCTGAGGAACCTCCAGACTGATTTCCAGAATGGTTTTACCAGTCTGCAATCCCACCAACAATGGAGGAGTGTTCCTCTTTCTCCACATCCTCGCCAGCATCTGCTGTCACCTGAGTTTTTGATCTTAGCCAATCGCACTGGTGTGAGGTGAAATCTCAGGGTTGTTTTGATTTGCATTTCTCTTATGACTAAAGATGTTGAACATTTCTTTAGGTGTTTCTCAGCCATTCGGCATTCCTCAGCTGTGAATTCTTTGTTTAGCTCTGAACCCCATTTTTTAATAGGGTTATTTGTTTCCCTGCGGTCTAACTTCTTGAGTTCTTTGTATATTTTGGATATAAGGCCTCTATCTGTTGTAGGATTGGTAAAGATCTTTTCCCAATCTGTTGGTTGCCATTTTGTCCTAACCACAGTGTCCTTTGCCTTACAGAAGCTTTGCACTTTTATGAGATCCCATTTGTCGATTCTTGATCTTAGAGCATAAGCCATTGGTGTTTTGTTCAGGAAATTTTTTCCAGTGCCCATGTGTTCCAGATGCTTCCCTAGTTTTTCTTCTATTAGTTTGAGTGTGTCTGCTTTGATGTGGAGGTCCTTGATCCACTTGGACTTAAGCTTTGTACAGGGTGATAAGCATGGATCGATCTGCATTCTTCTACATGTTGCCCTCCAGTTGAACCAGCACCATTTGCTGAAAATGCTATCTTTTTTCCATTGGATGGTTTTGGCTCCTTTGTCAAAAATCAAGTGACCATAGGTGTGTGGGTTCATTTCTGGGTCTTCAATTCTATTCCATTGGTCTATCTGTCTGTCTCTGTACCAATACCATGCAGTTTTTATCACTATTGCTCTGTAATACTGCTTGAGTTCAGGGATAGTGATTCCCCCTGAAGTCCTTTTATTGTTGAGGATAGCTTTAGCTATCCTGGGTTTTTTGTTATTCCAGATGAATTTGCAAATTGTTCTGTCTAACTCTTTGAAGAATTGGATTGGTATTTTGATGGGGATTGCATTGAATCTGTAGATTGCTTTTGGTAAAATGGCCATTTTTACTATATTAATCCTGCCAATCCATGAGCATGGGAGATCTTTCCATCTTCTGAGGTCTTCTTCAATTTCTTTCCTCAGTGTCTTGAAGTTCTTATTGTACAGATCTTTTACTTGCTTGGTTAAAGTCACACCGAGGTACTTTATATTATTTGGGTCTATTATGAAGGGTGTCGTTTCTCCAATTTCTTTCTCGGCTTGTTTCTCTTTTGTATAGAGGAAGGCAACTGATTTATTTGAGTTAATTTTATACCCAGCCACTTTGCTGAAGTTGTTTATCAGCTTTAGTAGTTCTCTGGTGGAACTTTTGGGATCACTTAAATATACTATCATGTCATCTGCAAATAGTGATATTTTGACTTCTTCTTTTCCGATCTGTGTCCCCTTGATCTCCTTTTGTTGTCTGATTGCTCTGGCTAGAACTTCAAGAACTATATTGAATAAGTAGGGAGAGAGTGGGCAGCCTTGTCTAGTCCCTGATTTTAGTGGGATTGCTTCAAGTTTCTCTCCATTTAGTTTAATGTTAGCAACTGGTTTGCTGTATATGGCTTTTACTATGTTTATGTATGGGCCTTGAATTCCTATTCTTTCCAGGACTTTTATCATGAAGGGGTGTTGAATTTTGTCAAATGCTTTCTCAGCATCTAATGAAATGATCATGTGGTTCTGTTCTTTCAGTTTGTTTATATAATGGATCACATTGATGGTTTTCCGTATATTAAACCATCCCTGCATGCCTGGGATGAAGCCTACTTGATCATGGTGGATGATTGTTTTGATGTGCTCTTGGATTCGGTTTGCCAGAATTTTATTGAGTATTTTTGCGTCGATATTCATAAGGGAAATTGGTCTGAAGTTCTCTTTCTTTGTTCTGTCTTTGTGTGGTTCAGGTATAAGAGTAATTGTGGCTTCGTAGAAGGTATTCGGTAGTGCTCCATCTGTTTCAATTTTGTGGAATAGTTTGGATAATATTGGTATGAGGTCTTCTATGAAGGTTTGATAGAATTCTGCACTAAACCCGTCTGGACCTGGGCTCTTTTTGGTTGGGAGACCTTTAATGACTGCTTCTATTTCCTTAGGAGTTATGGGGTTGTTTAACTGGTTTATCTGTTCCTGATTTAACTTCGATACCCGGTATCTGTCTAGGAAATTGTCCATTTCCTGAAGATTTTGAAGTTTTGTTGAATATAGGTTTTTATAGTAAGATCTGATGATTTTTTGAATTTCCTCTGAATCTCTTGTTATGTCTCCCTTTTCATTTCTGATTTTGTTAATTTGGACGCACTCTCTTTGTCCTCTCGTTAGTCTGGCTAAGGGTTTATCTATCTTGTTGATTTTCTCAAAGAACCAACTTTTGGTTCTGTTGATTCTTTCTATGGTCCTTTTTGTTTCTACTTGGTTGATTTTAGCTCTGAGTTTGATTATTTCCTGCCTTCTACTCCTCCTGGGTGTATTTGCTTCTTTTTGTTCTAGAGCTTTTAGGTGTGCTGTCAAGCTGCTGACATATGCTCTTTCCTGTTTCTTTCTGCAGGCACTCAGCGCTAAGTTTTCCTCTTATCACAGCTTTCATTGTGTCCCATAAGTTTGGGTATGTTGTATCTTCATTTTCATTAAATTCTAAAAAGTTTTTAATTTCTTTCTTTATTTCTTCCTTGACCAGGTTATCATTGAGTAGAGCATTGTTCAATTTCCACGTATATGTGGGCATTCTTCCCTTATTGTTATTGAAGACCAGTTTTAGGCTGTGGTGGTCCGATAGCACGCATGGGAATATTTCTATCTTTCTGTACCTGTTGAGGCCCGTTTTTTGACCAATTATATGGTCAATTTTGGAGAAAGTACCATGAGGAGCTGAGAAGAAGGTATATCCTTTTGCTTTAGGATAGGATAGAAGGTTCTATAAATATCCGTTAAGTCCATTTGGCTCATGACTTCTCTTAGTCTGTCGACATCACTGTTTAATTTCTGTTTCCATGATCTGTCCATTGATGAGAGTGGGGTGTTGAAATCTCCCACTATTATTGTGTGAGGTGCAATGTGTGTTTTGAGCTTTAGTAAGGTTTCTTTTACGTATGTAGGTGCCCTTGTATTTGGGGCATAGATATTTAGGATTGAGAGTTCATCTTGGTGGATTTTTCCTTTGATGAATATGAAGTGTCCTTCCTTATCTTTTTTGATGACTTTTAGTTGGAAATTGATTTTATTTGATATTAGAATGGCTACTCCAGCTTGATTCTTCTGACCATTTGCTTGGAAAGTTGTTTTCCAGCCTTTCACTCTGAGGTAGTGTCTGTCTTTGTCTCTGAGGTGTGTTTCCTGTAGGCAGCAGAATGCAGGGTCCTCGTTGCGTATCCTGTTTGTTAATCTATGTCTTTTTATTGGGGAGTTGAGGCCATTCATATTGAGAGATATTAAGGAATAGTGATTATTGCTTCCCGTTATATTCATATTTGGATGTGAGGTTATGTTTGTGTGCTTTCATTCTCTTTGTTTTGTTGCCAAGACGATTAGTTTCTTGCTTCTTCTAGGGTATAGCTTGCCTCCTTATGTTGGGCTTTACCATTTATTATCCTTTGTAGTGCTGGATTTGTAGAAAGATATTGTGTGAATTTGGTTTTGTCATGGAATATCTTGGTTTCTCCATCAATGTTAATTGAGAGTTTTGCTGGATACAGTAACCTGGGCTGGCATTTGTGTTCTCTTAGGGTCTGTATGACATCAGTCCAGGATCTTCTGGCCTTCATAGTTTCTGGCGAGAAGTCTGGTGTGATTCTGATAGGTCTCCCTTTATATGTTACTTGACCTTTTTCCCTTACTGCTTTTAATATTCTTTCTTTATTTTGTGCGTTTGGTGTTTTGACAATTATGTAACGGGAGGTGTTTCTTTTCTGGTCCAATCTATTTGGAGTTCTGTAGGCTTCTTGTATGTCTATGGGTATCTCTTTTTTTAGGTTAGGGAAGTTTTCTTCTATGATTTTGTTGAAGATATTTACTGGTCCTTCGAGCTGGGAGTCTTCACTCTCTTCTATACCTATTATCCTTAGGTTTGATCTTCTCATTGAGTCCTGGATTTCCTGTATGTTTTGGACCAGTAGCTTTTTCCACTTTACATTATCTTTGACAGTTGAGTCAATGATTTCTATGGAATCTTCTGCTCCTGAGATTCTCTCTTCCATCTCTTGTATTCTGTTGGTGAAGCTTGTATCTACAGCTCCTTGTCTCTTCTTTTGGTTTTCTATATCCAGGGTTGTTTCCATGTGTTCTTTCTTGATTGCTTCTATTTCCATTTTTAATTCCTTCAACTGTTTGATTGTGTTTTCCTGGAATTCTTTCAGGGATTTTTGTGTCTCCTGTCTATGGGCTACTACTTGTCTATTTATGTTTTCCTGGAATTCTTTCAGGGATTTTTGTGTCTCCTCTCTATGGGCTTCTACTTGTTTATTTATGTTTTCCTGGAATTCTTTCAGGGATTTTTGCGATTCTTTCAGGCATTTTTGCGATTCCTCTCTGTAGGCTTCTACTTGTTCTCTAAGGGAGTTCTTCACGTCTTTCTTGAAGTCCTCCAGCATCATGATCAAAAATGATTTTGAAACTAGATCTTGCTTTTCTGGTGTGTTTGGATATTCCATGTTTGTTTTGATGGGAGAATTGGGCTCCGATGGTGCCATGTAGTCTTGGTTTCTGTTGCTTGGGTTCCTGCGTTTGCCTCTCGCCATCAGATTATCTCTAGTGTTACTTTGTTCTGCTATTTCTGACAGTAGCTAGACTGTCCTATAAGCCTGTGTGTCAGGAGTGCTGTAGACCTGTTTTCCTCTCTTTCAGTCAGTTATGGGGACAGAGTGTTCTGCTTTCGGGCGTGTAGTTTTTCCTCTCTACAGGTCTTCAGCTGTTCCTGTGGGCCTGTGTCTTGAGTTCCCCAGGCAGCTTTCTTGCAGCAGAAAATTTGGTCTTACCTGTGGTCCCGAGGCTCAAGTTCGCTCGTGGGGTGCTGCTCACGGGCTCTCTGCAGCGGCAGCAACCAGGAAGACTTGTGCCGCCGTTTCCGGGAGCTTCAGTGCACCAGGGTTCCAGATGGTCTTTGGCTTTTTCCTCTGGCGTCTGAGATGTGTGTGCAGAGAGCAGTCTCTTCTGGTTTCCCAGGCTTGTCTGCCTCTCTGAAGGTTCAGCTCTCCCTCCCATGGGATTTGGGTGCAGAGAACTGTTTATCCGGTCTGTTTCCTTCAGGTTCTGGTGGTGTCTCAGGCAGGGGTCCTGCCGCTCCTGGGCCCTCCCCCACGGGAGCCCAGAGGCCTTATACAGTTTCCTCTTGGGCCAGGGATGTGGGCAGGGGTGAGCAGTGTTGTTGGTCTCTTCCGCTGTGCAGCCTCAGGAGTGCCCACCTGACCAGGCAGTTGGGTCTCTCTCTCACCTATGGTGCTTCTTTTTATTTTTAGTTTCTTTTGCTCAAACAGCTCTTGAAGAGCCAGAAAAACTGGACCAGACTGTGAGGTCCCCATGACAAAAACTTTCTATGCTGCTACAGCTAAATTCACCGCACGTCTTGCTACTTTCGGTTCGCTGCTAATGCGAACTTTACTTGCTCACTACTCTGAGACTTAATAGCTGCTTATTTCCCACGGTCCTTATTGTCCCACCTTACCTTGGGAGCTTTCCAGCGCTGCCCTGACTGCAAGAAGTTCTGATCTCGGAGAGAGTTGAGTCCCTTTACGGTGGATTCAAGGATTCCCCGTACAGGCCACCACTTGCCACGCCCAACCTCGACCAGCAAGGAAGACAGGACTACAGGAGATCTTCTTCAAGCAGTTTTATTCAGGAACCTTGATTCAATCTTCTGACCTCTCTCTCTTCTGGCTCTCTCTCCCCGGGGAATGCCCTGCACCACACTTAAATAGCTAGCACTGGCCAGTCCTAGCAAGCCATGTGGGTCATGTAAATAGGCTGTCACTATGCAGAAGCTAGTGGGCCAGGCAGACATAGCCAAATAAGGACTTGTTTACTGCAGGGAGCACTCACCTCACCATTGGGAGGGAGGAAGGCGGAAACCAGCGCCATCTTTGAGGCGCGGCACTTCCCAGCTCTCTACAGGCCACACAATTAATTTTCTTATTCTTCAACATCCATGAAGAATGCTAAGATCACCTGTTCTTCAGAAAAAATGTAGATAACATCCAGCTCAGTTCCCTCTCTGGTCTCATCACATTTCAAGCCTTTAGTGAGGAATCCTCGTGTCTTTTATTAAGCAGACCTGTGAGAATATATGCACAGAAGATTAAATCATGATCATGATATTCCTCAAATGGCAGGGACAGAAAATATCCCTCATAACTTCTGGAGTGTTCCAATGCCAGATCCTGTGTCTGGATCCATATTCCTGGTTATTTTCTGGTGAGTGGTAGAGATTCATCACATAGAAACAAGAGCTACAGCACAGAAGGATGCCAGGTCTGCAAATCCAGAAAAGTTTTCTGTTTTGATAGGCAGAAACGAATGGTTCATTCATGTACAGGACAATAGGGGAACACCACATGTTGCTAATTAAATCATTAGTTTTCTCAAATTAGAAACTCTGCAGAGGTTATTGTGGTATTTCAGAATAGAGATTACCCCTTAGTTTTGACACTTGGGCATTTACAGATGGAATATTTTATAGCACATCTTAAAGTTTTATTGTATGAAAACTTCCAAACCAAATCTTGTGGGAATTAGAGCTGAACACTCAGGAGTGCAGACATCCTGAGGCCATAGGACAGACTGCCACCTCTGTACACTCTGCCCACATCCCTGGTCCAAGGGGAAACTGAACAGTGCTTCTGGACACAAGGATATAGGAACAGAGAACTGCCGGTACCCATGGTTCTGGTCTGTGCGAAACAGCTCCACGCACCCAAATCCTGTGGAAGAGAAAGCTGGACCCTCAGAAGTTTGGATATTCCTGAGAAGTCAGAGGAGACTGCACGCTGCCCTCAGTCCAGACCCAAGAGGGAATCACATAGTGCCAACTGTGCCTGCTGGGTGCAAAGACATAGGAGCAATCACAGGCAGGACCCTTTGATTCCTGCCCACATCTAGAGTTGATAGGCAGTCTCCAGGAGTGCTGACATATCTGAAATCAGAGCACATGTTGTCAGAAAAGTCTGAAGGAAAACAGGAAATAGTTTTACAGAAGTTCTGACACAGAGGCCTAGAGCAGGGTCAAGTCACTCTCAGAAACAACAAGAGAAGCAAATACAAGAGATAACCCAATGGCTAGAGGCAAGCACAGTAACCTAAGCAAGAGAAACCAAGACTACTTGGCTCATGAGAGCCCAGCTCTCTCACCAAAGAAAATACTGGATATCCAAACACACCAGAAAAGCAAGATTTAGATTTAAAACCACATCTTTTGATAATGATGGAGGACATTAAGAAAGACATAAAGAACTCCCTTAAAGAAGTGCAGGAAATGATCCCATGCACCCTACAAGATCATCACGCACTAAGATTGTTCTTCAATAACAATAATGACAGAAAGCCCACATATATAGAGAGGAAAAACAATAATCTACTCAATAACAACTTGGTCAAGGAGGAAATAAAGAAATTAAAGACTTCTGAGGACTTAATGAAAATGAAGATACAATATTCCCAAACTTATGGGACATGATGATAATGGTATTAAGAAGAAAACTCATTGTTCTGAGTGCCTGCAAAAAGAAACAGGAGAGAGAATATGTCATCAGATTGACAGCACACCTAAAATCTCTACAACAAAAAGAAATAAATAAACCTAAGAGGAGTAGAAGAAAGGAAATAATCAAACTCAGTTTTTAAATCAACCAAGTAGAAAGAAAAAGGACTATACAAAGAATCAACAAAACCAGTAGCTGGTTCTTTGAGAAAATCAATAAGATAGATAAACATGTAGCCAGACTAACCAGAGGTCACAGAGAGTGTGTCCAAATTAACAAAATCAGAAATGAAAAGGGAGACATAACAACAGAATCAGAATAAATTAAAAAAAATCATCAGATCCTACTATAAGAGACTATATTCAACAAAACAAGAAAATCTGGAGGATATAGATGAATTTCTAGACAGACATCAGGTACCAAAGTTAAATCAGGAACAAATAAACCATCTAAACAACCTCATAAGTCCTAAAGAAATAGAAGCAGTTATTAAAAGTCTCCCAACCAAAAAGAATCCAGGACCAGATGCGTTATGTGAACAGTTCTATCAGACCTTCACAGAAGACCTCATACCAATACTGTCCAAACTGTTCTACAAAATAGAAACAGAGGGAACACTAACAAATTCTTTCTATGAAGACACAATTATTCTTATACCTAAACCACCCAAGGACCCACCAAGGATAGAGAACTTTGAACCAATTTTCCTTATGAATATTGACGCAAAAAAAAAAACCTCAATAAAATTCCTGCAAATGGAATACAAGGACACATCAAAACGATCATCCATCATGATCAAGTAGGCTTCATCCCAGGGACGCAGGGATGGTTTAATATACAGAAATCCACCAATGTAATCTACTGTATAAACAAAATCAAAGATAAGAACCACATTATCATTTCATTAATGCTGAGAAAGCATTTGAAAAAAATTCAACACCACTTCATGATAATTGAACTGGAAAGATTAGTAATTCAAGGCCCATATCTTAATATAGTAAAAGCAATATACAGCAAATCAGTAGCTAACATCAAAATAAGTGGTGAGAAACTTGAAGCAATCCCACTAATATCAGGGACTAGACAAGGTTGCCCACTCTGTCCCTACTTATTCAATATAGTACTCGAAGTCCTAGCCAGAGCAATCAGACAGCAAAAGTAGGTCAAAGGGATACAAATTGGAAGTGAAGAAATCAAACTATCACTATTTGCAGATGATATGATAGTGTACTTAAGTGACCCCAAAAGTTACACCAGAGAACTACTTAACCTAATAAAGCAATTTGAGGAAAGTGTTGGGGTATAAAATTTACTCAAATCAGTAGCCTTCCTATACTCAGAGGATAAACAGGCTGAGAAAGAAATTAGGGAAATGACACCCTTCACAATAGTCCCAAATAATATAGAATATCTCGGTGTGACTTTAACCAAGCAAGTGAAAGATCTGGATAACAAGAACTTTAAGTCTCTGAAGAAAGAAATTAAGGAAGATCTCAGAAGACAGGAAGAACTTCCATGCTCATGGATTGGAAGGATTAATATAGTAAAGATGGTCATTTAGCTGAAAGCAATATATAGATTCAATATAATCCCCTTTAAAATTGTTAGTCAATTCTTTATGTAAATAGAAAGGGCAATTTGCAAATTCATTTGGAATAACAAAAAAACAAGAATAGCAAAACTGTACTCAACAGTAAAAGAACTTCTGGGGGAATCACTATCCCTGATTTTAAGCCGTATTACGGGACAACAGTCATAAAAATTGTATGGTATTGGTACAGAGACAGGCAGATAGATCAGTGGAACAGACATGAAGACCTAGAAATGAACCCACAAACCTATGGTAACTTGATCTTTGACAAAGTAGCTAAAACCATCCAATGGAAGAAAGATAGCATTTTCAACAAATGGTGTTGGTTCAAGTGGAGGTCACCATGTAGAAGAATGCAAATCGATCCATTCTTATCACCATGTACAAAGCTTAAGTCCAAGTATATCAAGGACCTCCATATCAAACCAGGTACACTCAAGCTAATAGAAGAAAAAGTGGGGAAGAATCACAAACAAATGGGCACTAGAAAAAACTTCCTGAACAAAACATCAATGGATTATGCTCTACGATCAAGAATCGACAAATGGGACCTCATAAAACTGCACAGCTCCTATAAGGCAAAAGACACTGTCATTAGGAGAAAATGGCAACTGACAGATTGGGAAAGGTCTTTACCAACCCTACATTCCATAGAGGACTAGTATCCAAAATATACAAAGAACTCATAAGTTAGTCTCCAGAGAGCCAAATAACCCTATTAAAAATGGGGTACAAAGCTAAACAAAACATTCTCAGCTGAGGAATATGGATTGGCCAAAAAGCACCCAAAGAAATTGTCAACATCCTTAGTCATCAGGGAAATAACAAATGGAAACAGCACTGAGATTCCACCTCACACCAGTCAGAATGGCTAAGATAAAAAACTCAGGTGACAGCAGATGCTGGTGAGGATGTGGAGAAAGAGGAACACTCCTCCATTGTTGGTGGGATTGCAAACTGGTACAGCCACTCTGGAAATCAGTCTAGAGGTTCCTCAGAAAAATGGACACTGCACTACCTGAGGACCCAGCTATACTCCTGGTCATATACCGAAAAGATGCTCCAACATATAACAAAGACACATGCTCCACTATGATCAAAGCAGCCTTATTCATAAGAGCCAGAATTTGGAAAGAACCCAGATGCAATTCAGCAGAGTAATGGATACAGAAATTTTGGTACACCTACACAATGGAGTACTACTCAGCTGTCAAAAACAGTAATTCATAAAATTCATAGGCAAATTGAATGAACTAGAGAATATCATCCTGAGTGAGCAAACTCAATCACAGAAAAACACACTTGGTAAGCACTCATTAATAAGTGAATATTAGCCCAAAACTCAAATTACCCAAGATGCAATCCACAGACCATAGGAAGCTCAAGAAGACTGAGCAACATGCAGATGCTCCCACTCCTCCTTAAAAGGTGAAAAAAAAATCCATAGGATAAGGAATGGCCATTCAGAGCCTGCCCCACATTTGGGGCACCAAATATATATATATGTATATATATGTATATATATGTATATATTTATATATATTTATATATATTTAGAGAGAGAGAGAGAGAGAGAGAGAGAGAGAGAGAGAGAGAGAGAGAGAGAGAGAGAGAGAGAGAGGCCAGAATCAACTTGCCCAAGATGGAAGCCAACTGATCTCCTTAAATTAAGTACAACAAATAAATCAAGGTTAATAAATCAAAAGTACCTCCTCAACAGTACTGCAATGCATGTAAATCCTTGTCAGCAAGACACTTGGATCTTGATGACCTAATGATGATGCTTCCCCAACCCTTCGTATTCATTAAATAATCCATGTTCCAGTCTTTTCGGGCCATGTATCTTCCCTTTGAAAGATTAAAACAACCCCACCCTTGCAGACAGCTGAGCTAATGGCATTTTTTGCTTTCTCTCTGGTCTCAAACACTGAGTTGTCATGACAGGCTAATGTAGAAATTTTTAACTTGACAGGGTTTCTACCCCACCTTTGACCTTAAAGTTATTAGAGAAAAGGCATCCATAACATTTATATAAACCCTAAATAACATAATAGCTAGGTAGCTATTTATCCTCTATGCTGTAATTATATATGTTTCTCTTTAAAACACCAAATTATTATTTATTATTCATTTTCTTTTATTTGGACTGCTCTGAACTCCAATTGGCCAGGTCTCAGAACTATGTGTTATGGCATATCAAACCCATGATTGCTTCTCTTCCTGCTCTATCTTCTCATCTCTTAAGTTCCTTTTCTGTTGACCTCCATCCCAGGAATATTAAACTCTGTCTATATCTCTTCTGGCATTTTTATTTACCAATCAGATGTAACTTGGGGGCAAGGTTATATAGTGTCTATGCTTTCATCTCTGGGGAATCAGCATCGATGAATAAATATTAGAACTAGAATACAAGCAACATTCGACAAACTCATTACATTTCTCCCTTTTTCTTCATTTAAAAGTTTTCTTTTCTTATAGAAACAAAAATGTATATTGGAATCTGTTTTTGAAATAATAATGAAAATTATTGTGGATGAATTACATTTAAAAATCTTATCTGTATGTCATAACTTAGATGAGGTACTTAATTTATCATCTATTTAATCTTACCAAGTTTGTAATGTCTTACTTAAATTATCTCTTATTTTAATTCATATTATCATCTTAAAACTACCTTTTAGATGTAGAACATCTTTCTAGTTTTTATTTCCTTTATACTTTTATTGTCAAACTCTATTTACTCTTTATCCTCATAAGAGAATTGAGATGGAATGAATATTTCAGTATGTAGAAAGAACAGGGCACAACTTTGATAATTTAAACAATTTGTAGAAACAGCTGGCTGCTTGGATAGTCTCTAACTATTCTTTTAAGTATTTAAGCAGCTAGCTATTTACTAACATAGCTCCAAAGAAAGGTACAAAAACATGAGGAGAAGTTCAAATAATAGTTACAAAAGGAGTCGTCCAAACTCCTGTGAATTGTGAAATCATGGTCAACAGCCTTCCAAATTGACTACTCTAAATTCACAATTCTCATTTAGAAAACACCCAATATTTTTCTTTCCCTCACATTTTTACATAAAGATCTTACATTCTTGGAAAGCAGAAATAATATACATGTGTGAGAACTTTCCTATGATGTATAATTTTATATGATTAACAACATATTGATAATTCAGGAACTTTTGCATTACTAACAATATTGAACGTGAATGTACAAACCTTTACAAAGTACTTGGGGCTTATATAGTTTTATAAATAAATATGCAATGCTCTGAATACCCAAGAAACATTTCACAGAGCATGAAGCTCAAGGAGAAGGAAGACCAAAATGTGAATCCTTCAGTCCTTTTTAGAATGGGGAACAAAATACTCATGGGAGGAAATACAGGGACAAAAAGGGAGCAGGGACTGAAGGAAAGGCTATCCAGAGACTGCCCCACCTGTGGATTCATCCCATATGCAGCCACCGAACCTAGTTAGTATTGCTGATTCCAGGAAGTGCTTATTTACAGGAGCCTGATATGGATGTCTCTGAGAGGCTCTGCCAGAAACTTACTGATACATATGAGGATGCTTGCAGCTAACCATTGGACTGTGCTCGGGGCCACAATGAATATATTAGAGAAAGGAATGAAGGTACTGAAGGGGTTTGAAACCCCATAAGAAGAGCAACAATACCAACCACCTATACCTCCCCTCCAACCTCCAGAGCTCTCAGGGATTAAACCACCAACCCAGGAGCATACATAGAGACCCTGCATCCAGTCACATATGTAACAGAGGATGGCACTGTCTGGCATCAATAGGAGGATAAACCCTTGATCTTGTGAAGGTTGGTTTCCCCAGTTTAGGGAAATAAGGTGGGAGTAGGTGGGTATGAGGGGGAGCACATTCACAGAAGCTGGAGGAGGGATGGCAGAGTGGGGAACTGGGAAAGGAGATGACATTTAAAATGTAAATACATAAAATATTCAATAAAATGCAAAAATACATATGCATAGATTTTGTGGATTATATCCCCTAAAACATCTTACATTCTCATTAGCAAGGTATGCAAATTATTATTTCTCTAAATCGTCAACAACAGAATTGAAAATGCATGAAGTTTTTATTA
The DNA here is from genome assembly GCF_021556685.1 of Rattus norvegicus. Taxonomy (NCBI): domain Eukaryota; kingdom Metazoa; phylum Chordata; class Mammalia; order Rodentia; family Muridae; genus Rattus; species Rattus norvegicus. The sequence goes on from NC_141535.1 coordinate 178,466,380, forward strand.
TTATTATTATTATTGTTGTTTTTGTTGTTATTTTTGCTATTGCTATTAGTACAGAAAAAAATCTTAAATCCATGGCATTAGTTGATTGTCATTGTAATTTCTACTTAATGAAAGAATCAGTATTTGTTATATTTTTATTATCTTATGTGATTTTTTCTTTTCTTTTATTTCATATTTTCTTTATTTCCATTTCAAATGATATCCCCTTTCCTGGTTTACCCTCTTGGAAACCTCTATATAATCCTTTTTCTCCATGCTTCAATGAAGATGCTACTCAACCCTCAGACAGACATCCTCCTTCTGTACCCCACCCTGGCATTCCTCTACAATGGGACATCTAGCCTTCACAGGAACAAGAGCATCTCCTCCCGTTGATGCACAACTAAGATATCCTCTGCTCCATATACGGCTGAAGACATAGGTCACTCTGTGTACTCTATATTTTTATTAGATAGTTTATGTATATCTATTTCAAATCCCACTTCCCCTATCCCCCATGCCCCCTCCCTCTATCCACTGCTTCTATGAAGATGTTCTCCCTTTCACCCACCCAATCCCACCTCATAGCCCTGGAATGCCCCTAATCTGGGGAATCAAGATGTCACAGGATAAGTGGCTATTAGCCCAAAATCTTGAATTATCCTAGATGCATAGAACACATGAAATTCAAGAAGGATGACCAAAATGTGAATGCTTCACTCCTTCTTTAAAAGGGGACCAAAAATACCCTTGGGAGGGAATAGGGAGGCAAAGTTTAGAACAGAAGCAGAAGGAACACCCATTCAGAGCCTGCTACACATGTGGCTCATACATATTAAGCCACCACACTAGATAAGATGGATGAATCAAAGAAGTACAGGCTGAGAGGAACTGGATGTAAATCTCTCCTGAGAGAAACAGCCAGAATATGGCAAATACATAGGCAAATGCCATCAGCAAACCAATGAACTGAGAATGGGACCCCCATTGAAGGAATCAGAGAAAGGACTGAAAGAGCTTTAAGGGGCTTGGGACCCCATATGAACAACAATGCCAACCAGGCAGAGCTTCCAGGAACTAAGACACTATCCAAAGACTGTACATGGACTGACCCTGGGCTCCAACTACATAGGCAGCAATGAATACCCTAGTAAGGGCACCAGTGGAAGGGGAAGCCCTCAGTCCTGCAAAGACTGAACCCCCAGTGAGTGGCACTGTTGGGGGTAGAATGGTAATAAAGGGAGGATGGGGAGGGGAACACCCATATAGCAAGGGGGTGAGGGGAAGGGAGATTTTGGCCTGGAAACCAGGAAAGGGAATAACAATTGAAATGTAAATAAGAAATACCCAAGTTAATAGAGATGGAGAAAAAACAAAGATTAAGTGACTTCATGCATGGTTTCAAGCACTCTAAAATGTTGCACAGGTTTTAGTTGACATATCCCTTTCAAATACCTTATATATTTTAAACAAACAAAAAAAAAAGAAAGAAATGGCTTTTTTCTGCGGTTTATAAAAAAAAAAGTATAAGATGGCTCATGCTATGTTCCCAATGGGGGGCAGCACACCAAAACTAGTAGATATCCTCAAACAGTACTCAGTGGAAATACCACAGGATCCAGAGTCAATGGCATCTGAGCTTCATAGTTCCAAAGCAGAGACAACAGACCACAGGTCTGAGGGCAGATCCTAACTCACTGCCTCACTTACTTCTCCAGACTTCAGTATTGCCACTCATAAAATGAAGGTGCTGTTTATTGCCAGGTGTCTTCATGTGGGGCCTTCCTGGTGGGGCCTTCCACAGCACAGAAGGGTAAGTTGGAAAGTTTTTGCTGACAGGGCAACCTGCAGAGTAAATGAGTAGGCTAGAAGATGGAGTGATTTAATCATGATGGTTAAGGAAAACTTAAAGATGACTGTCTACCAATCAGGTGCTTCTTTCTTTATACAGGTTATACAGAACAATGAGACTAATAATTATTCAAGCACAGAATATATATTTGACTTTACATTATATATCCTGGTTTACAAGTTCAGTCACTATCAGAAAATACAAACAGATCTGATTCTCCTTATTAGTGTTACGACTCCAATTCCGAGTCTAAAGAATGGCACCTCCACAGCAAACACATTTTATTTATATATGATATCCTGCATTTAAGCTGTATATTTGCTATTGGAAAGCTTTCCAGAAAAATAGAAAATATCTGAGGTATAGAAAGCATTAAAACTCTTCTTTAACTATATATCTCTTCATCTATGCTATAAAGTAAGAATTGTTTACTTTAGCGGATATATCTTACTGAGTTTATTTCTTCAGAAGTATAGCCCTTAATGACACTTATCTTTAACTACACTTTTACAGACTCCTAAGCCTGTAATAAAAAGGAGACCATCACTCTACAATCTCTTCTCCTGGCAAATGAGAGTTTGTCAATTATTGAGGTTTGTTCTGCATCATCATAATGTATGAGTTTGCTCGAAAGCAGATACCCCAAGAGTATTCCTAGAATCATCTGGCTGTGGGCTAATCTGTACTTATTGATCACCAGTGCCTAAAGAAAACTTCCTAATATTAGCAAAATATAGTTTATTTTAGGATATTCATAAAAGGACTTAGACATAAATTTATCAGGAATGAACAGAAAATGAAAACAGAAATCTGGTGGAACTTTGGGGGTCACTTAAGGATATCATCATATCATCTGAAAATCGTGATATTTTTCTTCTTCCTTTCCCATTTGTATCACTTTCACCTCCTTTTGTTGTCTGATTGCTCTGGCTAGGACTTTGAGTACTTTATTGAATAAGTAGGAAGAGAGTGGGCATCCTTGTCTAGTTCCTGATTTTAGAGGGATTGATTCAAGTTTCTCTCCATTAATTTGATGTTGGTTACTGGTTTGTTGTATATTGCTTTTACTTTGTTTAGGTATGTGCTTTGAATTCCTCATCGTTCCAAGACTTCTCGTATGAAAGTGTCTTGGATTTTGTCAAATGGTTTATCAGTATCTTGAGATGATCATGTGGTTTTTTTCCCTTTGAGTTTATTTACATAGTTGGATTACATTGATGGATTTCTATATAGTGAGCCATTCCTGCACCTCTGAGATGAATCCTACTTGACCATGATGAATGAACATTTTGCTGTGTTCTTTGATTCAACTTGTGAGAATTTTATTGATTACATTTTGTGTAGATATTCATATGGGAAGTTGGTCTAAAGTTCTCTTTCTTGGTTGTTTTTTTGTGTGGTTTAGGTACAAGCCTAATTGTGACTTCATAAAAGGAACTGGGTAGTGTCCATCTGTTTGTATTTTGTCAAAGAGTTTAGACAGTATTGGTATGAGGTCTTCTATGAAGGTCTGATAGAATTCTGCACTATATCCATCTGTTCCTGGGATCTTTTTGGTTGGGAGACTTTTATTAACTGCTTTTATTTCTTTAGGAATTATGTAATAGTTTAGATGATTTATCTAATCCTGATTTAACTTTGATACCTGATATTTCTCTAGAAAATTATCCATTTCATCCAGATTTTTCAATTTGTTGAATATAGGCTTTTGTAGCAAAATCCAGTGATTTTTAAAAATTTCCTCAGATTCTGTTGTTACATCTTCTTTTTTTGATGCTCCAACATAGAGGAATGACACATACTCCTCTATGTTCATAGAAGAATTATTTAAAATAGCCAGAAGCTGGAGAGAACCCCTAGGCCCTTTAACAGAGGAATGGATACAGAAAATGTGGTACATCTGCACAATGGAGTAGTGCTCACTGTCAAAAACAATAACATAATGAAATTCATAGGGAAATGGATGGAACTAGAATATTTCATTCTGTGTGAAGTAACCCAATCACAAAAATCAAACATGTTATGCATTCATAAGTTGACATTAGCCTGAAGGCTGAAATTACCAAGATACAATCCAGAGACCACATGAAACTTAAGAAGAATGATGATCAAAAAGTAGATGCTTCAGTCCTCCTTAAAAGGCAGAACAAAAATATTGACAGGAGGGGGTATGGGGACAAAGTTTTCTGCACAAACTGAAGTAATGACCATTCAGAACCTGCCCTACATTGGGATCCAGGATATATATATATATATATATATATATATATATATATATATATATATACACACACATATATATATATATATATATCGCCACTAGAACTAGACAATATTGGTGAAGCCATGAAGTTCATGCTGACAGGAGCCTGATATAGCTGCATCCTGAGAAGGTCAGCCAGAAAGAGACAAATTCAGAGGCAAAAGCTATCAGCAAACCATTGAACTGAGAACTAGGTCCCCATTGGAGGAATTCCATTGGAGGAATTAGAGAAAGGATTGAAGGAGCTGATGAAGCTTGCAAGCCCATAAGAACATCAATACCTATGAATCTGAGCTCTCAGTGACTGAACCATTACCCAAAGAGTACACATGAACAGACCCATGGCTCCAGCAGTATATGTAGCAGAGGATGGCCTTGTTGGGCACCAATGGGAGGAGAAGCCCTTTTTCCTGCCAAGGCTGGACACACTTCCAGTGTAAGGGAATGTCAGTGTTGGGAGGTGGGAAGGGAGGGTGGCTGAGGAGGGGGATCACCCTTATAGAAGATAGGGAAGGGATGGGATAGGGGACTTATGAACAGAAAACTGAGAAAGGAAATATCATTTGAAATTTAAATAAAAAATATCCAATTAATAAAGGTAAATTTTACAACCTAAATTTAACATTTGAGCTATGAAATCTTTCTGGGTCAGCATAAGACACTTCACATCTAATAAAATGCTAAATTTCACTCATTAAGAAAAACTGTGTCAAACATAGCCAACAAACCTTAAGCTCTTTGCAATGGGATAAACATAGTGAAAGTTGTTTATGAAGAAATGTTCAAATTGTTCAAACACATGAGAGGCAAGGACCAAAATGCACAAGACAGAAGTCCTGCCTATTGACCTGTATAAGTCATGGTCTACAAATCAATCTGTCTCCTCAAAACTATTAGAGCCCATTAAAGTCCTTGTCAACAAGACCTTTGAGTCTTGATTGCCTAATGATGACGCTTCCCCAAATATGTGTGTTCATGATGAAACAATGTCCCAATGTTGTCAGGGACCAGAATAATGATAGATGAAAACAGGCCTGGTCTTGAAGATTGCTGAACTGATGGCATTGCTCTCTCTCCCATTTTCAAATGCTGAACTGAGATGGATAAAACAAATGGATAAAACTTGGATCCCACAGCTATGTGATATGTCTTATACAAGCAAGTATATGTCTATCCAGTAGAAAAGTGAAAGTAAACAGTTAAAAAGCATAAGAAAATTTGTAGAAATTTTGTAGTGTGTAATGAGAATCAAAAGGTCTAGGCAAGTAGGCAATGGTAGTATATAGCTAAGTACCTTATTTAGACAAATGGAAAGAGGAATTTTTTCTTTGTAAAAATTTAGTTTAAACAGAAATTATCTGAGAAAAATTGTAGTCTGTGCTTGCATTTAATTTGATGGATTCTATGTTCTTGAGTGTGAAGACAAACACAATGCTGTTCACAAATACTCGAGGAATCTCTACTGTTCCAGCCTAAGCAAGTCAGAGGACAGTCACTTTCTTTCCTTTCATGATGATGATTCCCTCCATCAGTCTTGAACATTCTTCAAGGGGTGTGAACACTATGGACTTTGTTTTCCCTGACCCAGGAAGGAATTCCCTCCCTGAAAATTTAGTGCAGTAGTCAGACTCTGCCATCTGTAAGAGAAGAGTGAAACAGTGAATCTCTAACAAAAGACACAGGAAAGAGAGAGGCATGGGCCTCAGACTAGGATGACCTGAAGAAATCCAATGAAACCAGACTGGACACAGGGAAGTGATGAGCTCAAAATTCTTCTTTCCTGGGAAAGTTCCAATTGTAAGAATTCCTTACCTATAGCAGTATTCAATCAGTCCTGCCATCATGTATCCTGAGATGTCGTTGAAGTGTATCTTGATATCAGAGAACCCTTTGGCAACGAGTACAAGTGTGCTTGAGAAACCTGAGTGCTCTGGGTTCAGGTAATTTTCATCCTACTTCCATCATCAGGGTCCCTAATAGGAGCACTTTCAGGAAATGAAGCAAATTACAGTTCCTAGGACCCATGTCACCATGTGTTATCTGCAGAACTTATGACCCATTGCCATGTGTTCATTTCATCTAAAGTTGTCATATCATACTGCTTTTTTGAAAGTGCTAATCCTAGCTCCAGCTACATGTTCACTGATCCAAGAAGGGCATGAGGATTTTGCATTAAAATAAAGCAGGTACATACACATTTGGTCAATAGAAAATTACAACAGGATTATTGATATATTCTTCTTCTTTTTTTTTTTTTTTTGGTTCTTTTTTTCGGAGCTGGGGACCGAACCCAGGGCCTTGCGCTTCCTAGGTAAGCGCTCTACCACTGAGCCAAATCCCCAGCCCCAGATATATTCTTCTTTTGAAACTAATGTTTATCTAAACATCTCTTGTCTACCTTTCCACAAGTGTGTTATAACCTCAAAGCAATAATGCTTTTGTCATTGATTAACTAATTTTAAGCAAACCAGTCTATAAAAGCAAAAAAATGTACTAAACAAAGCTGAGAATAATTTACATTTATTACAAACAGTTCATCCTCTATACTATGACATATTTTAAAGTTGTTCCCAGATAAACTGGTTTGTCATCTGTTCTCTATTCTTATACACAAAATAGAATTATTTATTCCTTATTTATAACATTTATTTCACACTGCACAAGGAAACATATGGCAATATCCCTAGATCACAAGATCCAGGAACTCAAACCCAATCTGGAAAGAGATACTTTCCTTGATCATTAACTTATCTCAATCCTATTTTTGTCTTCTAAGTCAATTATGTGCTTGAGATGCAGGAATGCTGACTGAATTTTTCCTATCCTTTGTAGCCCTCATTGATCCAGGAGGAAGGGGCGTATTCTGTTTTACTTCTAACCTTTTAATTTTCTTCTTTCTAAATAACTTAAACCATTTTCTGAAACATTCTATCAACTACTCTATCTTCCAAAATCAATTTAAATAATACCATGGATTTCATAAAATCATTAATTCATTTGAACAATATTATTTTATGAATGTTTGTATTCCTTTGTCTATTCAGGAAAAATGCCTAAAAGAGTAAGCTATCATTCAAAAAGTAATGCCATCAGGCAAAGGCAGTGAGAGTCTCTCCACACTCATTCACACATTCTAGATATTGGAACATTGCAATGAAAAATATGAGATGACCCATCAGTAGCAAGTAGGCATCCTGTGATGAAATCCCTGGGGCTGTGGTTCTTGAATATACACTCATTGCTGCTGTGAAAAATGGTGATTCTTCTCCAGGAAGTTTACTTGTCTTGTGGTCTTACAGAAAACACTCACTTTGCATAAATTACGTAAATACAATTACAGCCAGTAAATTAGTCCTTCATGCACCTACATATGAATGCATATATATTAGTATATTGTATATGTACATGTATACATATATTTCATAATGATTAGAAACTCTAAAATCAATGAGATGACATTTAATTGCCTTTCTCTATGAGACATTTCTCTCTTGACACAGAAATCCTCCTAGGAAGGAAAGGATGGGTAAGTTATATGTTTGTTTTTGTTCACAGCAACAGGTAAAGCTAAGTGGAGTGAGGATTTATGGATCATGACCAAGGAATGCAGTTTGTTTTGGTGGCAAATGCAATATGGTGCGAATAAGGCTACTTTGTGGCAAACAGAGAATGAGATTGCTTGGTCATATTTCAGTTCTTCAGAATGTACAGTATGCCATGGGAAGAACAGCTGATATATAATATGTAAAGACTCCTCTATCCCCCGAATGCTAATACATGCAACAAAGCCAACAGCCTCCCCAACATGTACAAAAGCTAAGAACCACATGCTTACACATGGGGATCTTATACATTAAAACCTTACTACTGACTCTAAAAAACAGTTTTGAGAAGGGATAAATAGAGGCCTCTGGGTGCTGAGGGTGATACCAGGCCAACAGCTCCTACCATGTAACCAATGGAGTGTGAGAGGAGATTCTCCCTGACCCAAGGTTGCATGAAGAATACAACTTGCCAACATAGGCTGAAGACACTAGGAAGGTGAATAAATGCATCTTTATGCCAGACCATACATCCTTAGCCATAAAAACTATACAATAACAACCACATGCATGTAATGGCCCCTGTGCTCTGGAAAGTTGGTATGCAGCAATAGAAAACACTGGCATAGCAAATTACTAGCAGGTCATGGCTAGTAACTTAGAATGAAACCTTCCTACTTACCATGTTGATAATCATACAAAGTTTAAAAGGAGTAAAGTTATATTTTAACATCACAAATGTCTAGTGATGCTGACAAACACAAGCAATTCCAGTTCCCAGGAGTCCAAGGCAGGAGCATCAAGGTTAGCCAAGGATAAATAGAATAATATTGCATCAATAAGGGTATTGCAGAGCTAGGGATGTAGCTCTGTTAATACACTAATTCCTTGTCACACAGTAATTTATGTACATATTCTGATAACTGCATAAATATGACTCAGTGTTTAATGTCTGATATCATAGCACTTGAGAATTAGTGAGAGAGTATTCTGGAGTTCAAAGTGATCTCCAGTGAGTTTAAGGCTGACCTTTGATACATGAGTCCTCATCTAAAAAAAATGTGTAAATCTTCAGGAAAATTAGAAAGTAACGTTTAAAATGTGTAGTTCCTATCAAATTGGAAAAACAAAATCACACTATCAATAACTATCATAGTAAATAATCTATGACTATATAAATAATATCATACATATTTAACTTACACAGAAGGTATCAAAAGAAGATAGGCAGCGGAATATTCACAATATAAAGATCCAAAAATATCTTTAGTGACTTATCTACTATATTTCAATTAGAGTTCCCAGTCTGGTCTTGTTATTTTGACATTCTATGGTACTGGGATAGGCATCTCCTTCATTAGGTTATAAAAGATTCTGGTATAATTTTATCCAAAATATCCTCTATGCCTTTGGTGTCATTTTTTCCTTCGTCTATGACCAGAATTCAAAGGTTTTTGTTGTTTTGTTTGTTTGAGTTGTGCCTAAACTCCATGTGTTCTGATTGTGAGCTTCTTTGGAATTTAGGGTCAATTCCTCTATCCTCTATTTCATCTCGTACCTTAGCACACTGTTTTCCATATTGAGGAGGCTCTCTTCTGGCAGTTTTTTATTTGAAGTATTAGAATTTTTGTTTCTAGCAGTATTTTAGTTTCAGATTTTCATTCTCAACCCGCCTCAGTCAGTGAGACTCTGTCCTTGCAGATTTTAAAGACATGCCAAAATCTGCATGGGATAGTCAGGAGAGTGTAGAAACTGAGCAGAATGGTAGTGCAAACAAATTTTTATTTTTATTTTCGTTCCAAGCATGATTTATGTTTACAGTATGTTTAAATAAGTACAAGTACAGTGAGGGATACACCCTCTATTATGTCATATCACCTTGGGATATATAAACAGACCCAATAATATTCCTCCCATGCCTTTGCCTTTCCCATAAAAATAATGTGGACATGTAAGCATTCACTTCATGTCCTTCCCTTTTTCATATATCCACTTATCAGAGTTTATTAAATTCTTCCCAGAAGTCCACTTGGGCAAGAACATTCTGCACTCTGCTGCATTCATAACTCACAGTCTTCATTCACAGGATCCCACAATTATCTGTTCTTATTTTGCAGAAACTTAGAAAAGAAAACTTGTGCATTCACAGGTTGAATAGCTTTACCACAAAAATTTGAACATTTTGCAATTGCTGGTAGGTACATAATTATTAATGCTAAAAACATTACAGAGCAAAAATGTCACAATCAATGTAAGCCTTTAGGCTATAGAATTTTTACTGAGTTCTTTGTATACAAAATCTACACGATCTTGTGTGTTATGTGAGAACTCTCAAACGTTAAAGCAGCCTCTTCCAAAAAATTCTTTAAAAACAATGTGGGTCTTTTTAATCAATATAAAAATAGATTGGTGTTAAATCTTTAACAATTGTTCCTTGCACTTCGCTTGGTTCCTGATTTATCTCTAACAGTATGTGGGCATTAATTTTGGTAGTTTGCTAAAGTCTTCTATTTTTCATACTTCCTGCATCACACTACTTGGAAAAGGGAGAAGTGATGCTGGAAAAGTAGCAATAGTAGTTGGATCAAACACATGACAGTTACCACTATACTCTGCAGAGTCCTCCTGCAGAATAGTCACAATACAAACCCAAGCCATAGACTCCTGAACTTCCCTTGACAAAGCTGCAAAAGTATGATTATGACAGAGAAATGCCCACAATGCCCACATGTAGGGAGCTTTTCTCTGCCTTCCCGGAAATATTTCCAGGTAAGATACCGTGATCTGGCACGTCATTTCAGATAACATACAGGCAGTGATAGCAGCTTTCAAATTAAAAAGCTACTCTCAGCACCCAAGGCTCATTAAGTTGCCTCAGTAAAGTTCATTAAAGATACATGCCTTTCGAATGCAAAAGATTTTCAGTGGAGCCCTGGTTGTTCCCATTATAGCCAAACATTGGAGAATCTCCTTGGGAGAGGGTAGAGGAGACCCTTAGGTAGGAGTTAGCATGGATCTCAGGTATTCTGAGTTATTAGAAAAACAAATCCCTATTAGAGAAAGTAAATTCCTATATAACAATTCAAACAGTGTGCATAATACTCTATATATTCACAGATTTGGTGTACTAAAGCTCTCTAATCCCCCTCTTCCTCTTGTTAATAGCATGCAAGGATTTAATGTTTGTGTTCTAAAAAACATTGCAATATAGAATTACTTCATGTGCTACATATAATAGCAATAACCCCCACAGCTTCTTAGATTCAAATACCTGGTCATTAGGGAGTGGTAATACTTTACTTAAGAGGGATTTTTAGTTGTAGGTTTTTTGGAGAAACTGTATTCAGTTTTCCAAACACAAGCCAGGCACAGTGTCCCTCACTTCTTGCTAATGTGGATCCAGATGTAGTAGTGTTATCTACCTTAGGAATTTTTATAGAGGCAAAGAAAGCCTGAATTTGTGATATGATGTGACTAGCATTTTCAACATGTTGCGCTGTATCCTATGTCATATTGACAAAAAGTCACTTTTGATTACCTTAGGAATATCTATGGAAGCAAAGCAAGCCTGAATGTGTGATATGATGTAAATAGCATGTTCCTCATATTGAGCTGTGTTCCATGTCATCATGACAAAAAGTATCTAAAAATGTGTGGGCATAGTTTTGCTTGACAAATTCCAAACTATTGTTAAATCTATTTATCAGAGCTAATTTGTTTCTGAAACACAGTGGTTTAGAATGCAATTTAGAAAATTGGGATATTGTGGAACTATTATTTTTTGCTTGTCTCTTATGTAAGCATAATTTTGCTGCCAGAAATGCAGTAAGATTGTTATTTAGAGTGTGGTAGTCACTGGAATACAGGACAGGTGTCAGTAAAGATAGAGAATAGACTAGAATATCTTCCTGTGCAGTGATTGTGCCAAGGTCTCAGGCAATCCCAGTGATTACACATGCAATTGAGGCAGAGATGCAAAACATGGAATGAACTGCTCACAGAACCAGGATGAAAAGATTATGGATAACTTTACCAGTTTGGAATATGGAGCTATTTCCAGTAGAAGGTTGCTGATGGTATAAAGGGTGAGTCCTTGAAAATGCAAATTGAAGACCATGAAGTTCAAGGACGTTTGTGCTGTGTAAATTTTCTATTGGGCTGAGCAGTTGTTAGTAACAAAAAGAGCTGGATCAGGTTCTATGTATAAAACTTGTTATCCTGTGTTTGATCTGTGAATTAAGTACAAGCATCAATAACACTGGGAGTAGCATAATTAGAAGGGAGAATGCATGAGGATATTTTGAAGATAGAAACAATTTCCAGAGGTATGACAATCAAGCTCCCCAATATAAATTGAAATTTGTCACTGAATATACTTTTTCTTAAAGCAATTTACTTTTCATTAGTACATATTACTTGTACAAAATAACAGGTTTCATTTACGCATTTTCATCCGTGTATATAATGTATTTCCAAAAACATTTCAACATGTTACCTTCCTCATGTAGGTCAAATATTAGAAATGAAATATTTTAATAGTTAAGAATATTTAACTGTGTGTACAGGTGTTTTCTTATTTCGTTTAAAAGAATTAAGGTTGCCTCACAAGCAAGAAGAAAATCTATTCAAAGCAGTCGATTTTCTTCAAAATAGCTTATTGAACAATGTTATATTCCAGCAATTCCTCTTCAGGAAGCCATGATTGCTTAAACACACTAAAGGTTCTCTGTGATTTTATTGGAACAAATCATCACAGTTATCCTGATTCTATCTATAACCAGATTAAGTCAAACTTGTTCTAATACCATACAATATAATATATGTGTTCGAGAAAGAATAGGAGCATTGTCATACACACAATAGTTTGGAGGTAAAGTGGCGGATTACATATAAGTAATTTAAAGTTCATATAGAAAGAATTGAAATATCAAGTAATTTTGAATACCCCTCTTCTCTGTCCATCAAATTTCTGCTTTCTTCAAGAAATTTCAAATGCTCTAAAGTGTAAAGTTAGAAACTGGGTTTGGTCATTGGTCCAAAGCATCTCATTTAAAAGTTGCTTAAGTTTTATATTCTAAATACTGTATCATATATAATTTGATTATGGTGACTATTATTCCTTTCAGAAACATCTGTGAAGAAATTCTGGACCCACACCTTAGCATTGCCTTTGTTTTCACTATTTGATTCGAATGAAGAAACATATCAAGTATCTAATTTTTTTATATATTTCGTCCATAACTGATTGATTTTAAATGGAAGGGTAATCATGCTATTGATTTGAATTAAAAAAGAACTCAATTTGGCAAGAAAGAATATTCACCTAGAGTGACATATGTGTGCTTTGTCATGAAGTTTGAAGGGCGAGATGACTGGGAATATTAAGGTCATAATCAAATTGCCGACTGGGATTTAATCAGGAGGAGATACAAAGGTTAGTGTTGTGACTATAAAGTGAGGAGGAATAAAAACACCGAGGGACTCTAAATCTGTTCAGGAATTCATCTGCAGTGTTCATGAAGTTTGAGACATCTTAGACCAGGTCATCATGGATTAGTAGCCCCTTCAAAAAGTCACCTCTCAGTTATTTTGAGCATCGTCCCCATTGTTGCATCAGATCTCATCCCCAGAAGTTTTTGACACAGTAAAAATAACGGACTTAAAACTGCTAATTCTTTTCTCCAGTCCAAGGCATCTAGGAGTCTCCATCCTCTGACTGAGAAGAGTCCCTATATCAGATGACTGAATGAATCACTTTATTTCCTTGGCCAAATTATTATCCCCGTGTTTGAAGGAAATGACAAACATGTACTGAGTGAACTCCAGAACTGATGTCTCCTTATCCACACAATACAATCTCCCTGTAGCAATTAAAATATCATCTAATCTGAATTTTAGTACTTGCAAAGACACCAGCCCAGGAGTATACCATAGTGAGAGATATTACATAATGCAATGGCAGTAGCTGTGAAATATTTTCTCCAG